>NC_142120.1:25567500-25912500 GCF_056152115.1 Neolamprologus brichardi
TCTAACCAGTTTATTGTAAAAGTGGAGGCTTTGGACTCGGGAGTGGCGGCTGTCCAACAGTATGAAGGTAAGCTTCACTTTTGTGCCTACATCTCTCATCATCTCTTCTTCAAAGAATGGAACTATGATGTAGGGGACAGATTGCTCCTGGCAGTCAAACTCGCCTTGGAGGAGTACCAGCACTGGCTTTATCGTCTGGACGGATTACAAGAATCTTGCCTACCTTCAAACTCCTAAATGGTTAAACGCCTGGCAAGCCAGGTGGACTCTGAAAACTGGAAATGAGTAAAAAACTATCACCAATAGCACCAGGTCACACAACATCTAGCCCGAAGCTCTGTCCCGGCAATTCTCCTCCTTGGAAGGAGCTCCAGAGGAGTCTCTGATCCTTCCAGCCTCCTGCACCATCAGGGCGATCCCTTGGGAGGTCAAGGTAGGTTTTTGTTCAGAACCAGACCCCAGGACTGTGCTGCTCCACTCCAACCACAATTAGCGCCCAACTCGCCTGGGTCGAGTATGTCCACAACAGCTTCACCTCCTCGGCGACTGGGTTATCTTCTTTTGAAGCGTCCCTGGCTTATCAACCATGGCTCATTCCAGCAGTCGATGGTGAGCATGAAGTTCCTTCAGTTCAACACTATCTCTCCCGGTGCCGCCATCTTTGGAGGACAAACCTGGCGGACCAATGTCGGACTCCTGCACCTCCCTACAAGCCTGGGCAAAAGGTATGGCTCACCACGAGGTATGTCCTGGTCCAGACTGATTCCAGGAAACTGAGTCCTAATTTATAGGGCCTTTTGTGATTGGCCCAATGGTTAATCCTGTCTTTGCCAGCCTAAATTTAACATGGAACATGCAAAGACCAGAGGTTTATCCACAATGTGCAAGTGGAACCAGAAAAGGCAGCTAGCCTTTCAGCCTGATAAGTTCAGGCCATTGTTAATGGGACATAGACACACCGGTGAAATGGAGACAAGCTGCAGTTTCCAATGGGATCCAAGCCAAGCATGCTTCCAGTGACAATAGCCAACTGCAGACACAAGATGGCAGTGACACAAAGGATGGGTGGAAAAAAGGCAAAAAAAATTATAGAAAGAGAAGGAAGGGATTGCTTTCACTTTTATACATTTTAATTTGTATGTTTTTATTTTTATTTTGGATGAGGCAAGGTTCCTAAGGGAACACTACTAATACTTGATTGTGCGACTTTTTCATGAAGTCAAGCATAGCTGGACTGGCCATTAGGCATACCGGGCATTTGCCCGGTGGGCCGATGGTGATTTTTCTTTTTTATGGGCCGATTATTATTTTTTTTTTTTGTAACGGTATAAACAATGAAGGGTGGTGGATTGGCCAGATGCTGGCCGATGTGTAAAAATAATTCAGTTGTTTGGTGGTGGCTATGGCGAAGCTTCCACTGAGGCCAGCAGGTGGGTGAGGGAAAGGGGAGGCAGGAGGAGGAGAGACCCGAGGCGGCCGCCGGTCCGAGTGTCAGGTGAACTGAACTTCAGGTAAGAAGTTATGACCTGCAGTCTATCTGGGTCAGATATAAACCAAGTTTATGTGTAGTTTATTTTCGTTGTGCTGACTTTTTACAGTCAATTACAATAACTCGTACTGCGTACTAGCTAGCATGACTGAGTTTCTATACAGCTGGGTGGGTGCTATGATGTTACTGATAGTGAATTTTATTTTAGTCATAAGGTTAGTTAGTAGAGTTGCCATCCGTCCCTTAAAAAACAGAATCGTCTGGTATTCAGAGAAAATATTATGCGTTTAGTATTGGGCTGAGAAGGAACACAGTTTGTCCCGGACTTTAGCTAGAATGGAAAAAGACACAAAGCTGGAGTTATTCTGTCGTTATGCTGCACAGCTGCCTCTTCTTCTCTCATTCTCTTCCCCTCCCTCTCCTGTTGCTACTTCAATCATGAAACTGATCAATGATCAGCTGATCAGCTTTTCTGACGCAAGTCCTGTCTCTCTTGTTTGTGTATCACCCATTTCGCGCCAGAAAGAGGAAACCAACAGCAGCACGTTTAAGCGTGATAAGCTGTTGTTAGAATTTATTTAATATTAATTTCTAGTATCAGTTGATGTTTGTTGGAGTCACAGCTGTAAAAGCTGCTGGTCATGATATCAGTTAGGATATGTGGTGAGAGGAAAACATGAAGATGAAACCAGGAGATGTCCTTACTGAATCATCAGAGCTGAGCAGGTGATGGAGAAACAGGTTTACCTTTTAGGTGACATGAATGAGTTGAAGGGAAGTTATGAACTGTTTCTGAGAGACAAATAACACCAATATCATTTTCTAAGTAGCTGACAGCTGGTAACTGTGCAGGGGCAGGTCTAGCAAAGTTTTGCCAGGGGGCCAGGTAGGGCATTAACAGGGAAAGGGGGGCACAAAGAAATAATTTTCTTTCTTATTCTCATTTAAAATGTCTGGCTGTTATCTGAATCTTACAACCAAATTTTTTATTATGACCTAAAATGTATAGAAATCATATAAGACAGCGTACATCACTGTCACAACAGTGTTTGTTTTCATTCAAAGGCTTTATGGCTTTTCCTAGAATACCTGGTGGGCCGGTCTCTAGTCAAAATGCCCAGGACGATTTTTTGTCCCAGTCCAGCCCTGAGGTCAAGCTAGAAGATTTAATGAATATCTCACCAGCAGATTTAGGCAGATTTTGTTTTTTGAGATTTTGGTGACAAAATGAAGTGTCAATTTATCTTTTGACATGGTTTCAACATTCTTCTTTCCAGTGCACATATTTGCTTCATTCTCCCTGTGACGGCTTAGAAAATCTACTATTCAAAGTCAAAGTCAAAGTAAACTTTATTGTTATCGCTGCTATATACAGTACAGGATATAGAGAGACGAGACGACTAGGCTCCAGTTCCATAGGAAGAGTAAGAAATAAATATACACTTTAAGACTAAGGTAAGGGGAGTAAATATACACTTTAAGCTAAAAAGGATCAATAACAGTCTAACAATTTACAATTGTAAACTTACACTAACCTTGAAGTACACTGGAAGTCCCAGAGAGCAGCCTTTTGGCTTTTCTACCTTTAAAACCCGCCTTCCAGCCAAATGGCTGGTAGGCTTTTAGCTAATATCCTTAATCACCTGTGAACTGCTGCTTTTGTCATGTAAATAAGGTGGGGCCATGCTGAGCTACTTGGAGTGGTTAGTTTCCTGGGCCACAAGGAAACTTGTGTTTCAGTTTACCATCTTAGGGAGAAATCAACACACATGGGTGTATTTCCTTTGTTGCTGAGATTTATTGTTAAAAACAGTACAAAAAAACAAAAAAAAACCAACCATTTGTACACATATTTACAGATAATAATAAAAAGTGAGTGAGTACATTTCAACATTTTCAGCAATCACTCACAATCCTGGCACTGCCATGGTATCTGTAGTCTGCATTTACCACATGTGTATCTGTAGCAGTGAACACATCGCACAGTGGCATGATTGTTCTTGCATTTGTGTTTGACCTGACACATGGCTCTTTTTCCAGGGCTAGGTGTGGAGGGTTGTGTCCAAAGCAACTGTTCTTTTCTTGCCTTCTTCCCAGCCATATGGGAGTTAGCCAACTCTCTTGCAAGCTCCACCAGGAAGTCCACCCGTCTTTCCTGCGTCCTGGTGCATGCTTGATACAGCACATGTGCATTCAGTGCTGCCATGTCAATCATGTTATAGAACACGGCAACTGGCCAGCGCCGTGTTCCTCTGCGGACAGTGTACTCCCGCACCATCTGGTCCATCACATCCACGCCACACTTTGTGGTGTTGTAAAGGGTGACAGTGTTTGGCTTCCTTTTGGTGGTGTTATCAGTCTGAACCACGCTGTGCATGCTGCTAAGAATATAGACTGTCTTCTTCCATTTGGCCGCATTCGCTGTCAGCGTGGCAGCAGAGGTTGAAAACACCTAAGAAATAAGATAAATTGTTATTTCCATAGCACTTTTACACACAATGAAACACATAAACATAGAACCACAAAAGACCTGCAACATACCTGAGTGGTGAATTCATTGCGATCTGTGTGTCTAGCGGATTGAGGAATTTCCCGGCGAATCTTGTTGACTGTGCCGAGGATGGTGGTTTTCCGTCTAAGAAGTTTTTGCGCAAGTGAAAGCGATGTGAAGAAATTGTCCGTGGTAACATTTCTGCCCTTGTCTTGAAATGGTTCCATCAGCCTCATCACTACATTTTCAGACAGTCTCTCCCCACTGGGAAGATTGGGGTCCTTGCCAAGATATGGGAAGACATTGCAAATGTACTTGGATTTTAGGTCGCAAGCCACCCAAAACTTGATCCCAAACTTGTCAGGTTTACTTGCAATATACTGCAGGAAACAGCACCGAGTCTTTGATGGGAAAAGCTGTTCATCAACGGTGATATGTAGACCAGGGTTGTAGCACGTGATGCAGTTGGTGACAAATGATCCCCACACACTGGAAATTGCAGCGAACTTATCAGTCTTTGCGCGATCACTGCGGGTGGACCTGTCATCAAAGCGTAGGTGTTGCATGATGTCTTGGAAGCGGTTTCGCGGCATAGTTCCAATGCTCTGTGGGTTTCCCAGGTTTGCTGACCAGCAGTCATGTAGTGATGGAACCCTAGTAACCCCCCGCAAGATGACAATTGCATCCACCTCAACACAAAAGGAAGTTCACAGCTTTTAGCAGCTCCCCCCACACACACAAACGAAGAGGCAGTTGGCAGTTAGAAATCAGCAATCATTCACACACCCCACTCCCCTCCAGAATTCTCAGGTAACGACCTAATTTACATATGAATTGATGCTAAAAGACTAGCCAATTTAGCTTCCACTTGGCTGACAGAGGGTTAGAAAAGTCTGGGACTTCTAGTGTAGTGACCAATGTAGCAGCGTTACAGTTTACAGTATGAGTGATTTAAAGTGACCTTGAGTGAAATAAAGTGACCAACATGAACAATATTCCTATGTGTATGATTGTCCGGCGCCGCTCCGAGCTGGCAGCCAGTATCAGCAGCTCCGACCTGACCGAGTCCTTTTTTCTCTTTAATATATGTTTCTTTGTTGTTTTGTGTTATTGTTTTTGTTTTTCTATTGTGGACTGCTGTCCCCCACAATGGAGATCAGAATTCTATGGACAATGGTATTCTTTATTACATTTTTTACGGCGTCTTTGTCCGGAGAGCGCGTGGAGGTCCGATCTCCCATTGTTTACAGCAGGGATCAGCTGTTAGCCCTCGGAGCCTCCGCTGCCCTGCCTACTGCCAAGCAAGCTAACATCCCCCGCGAGGTGAGGAGGAAGAGACGCGGTACTCGGGCCGGGATCGGGCGTCGCAGTAAAGTCAGGAGGTACCGGCCAGCGATTCCATCTATTATTATGGGGAATGTGAGATCTCTCCCCAATAAAGTAGACAAACTGGCAGCCCTTACCCGACATCAGAGGAGCTACAGGGAGTGCAGCCTGATGTGCTTCACAGAGTCGTGGCTAACTGCGCTAACTCCGGACTCACACGTAAACATGGATGGTTTTCATCTGATCCGACAGAACAACGGAGAGTGGTAAGAAGAGAGGAGGGGGTCTGGCTGTGTTTGTGAACGATAGATGGTGTAACTCTGGGCATTTATCTATCAAAGAGACGCTATACTGTAAGGACATTGAGCTGCTAGCGGTTAGCATGAGACCGTACTATCTACCGCGAGAGTTTACACACGTGATTATGATAGCTGTGTATGTCCCGCCCTCTGCTAACGCTGCAGCAGCCTGTGAGGTCCTGCACACTGTAACCAGCAGACTCCAAGCGCAGCACCCTCAGGCCCTTTTCCTGATCTCTGGGGACTTTAATCACATCTCCCTGTCCTCCACTCTCCCCACCTTCACCCAGTATGTCACCTGCTACACCAGAGACAATAAAACATTGGACTTACTGTATGCCAACACCAAGGAGGCATACAGCTCATCACCTCTTCCTCCCTTGGGGGGCTCAGATCACAATCTGGTTCATCTCCAGCCTGTGTATAAACCTCTAGTACACAGAGAACCAATTGTGAAACGCACAGTAAGGAAATGGTCGACAGAGACTGAAGAGGCCCCCAGGGACTGTTTCCGTTCTACTGTGTGGGACAACCTCTGCAGCCCCCTGGAGGATGACCTCAACAGCATCACAGACTGCATTACGGATTACATGAACTTCTGTGTGGACAACACCGTACCCATCAAAAAGGTACATTGTTTTTCTAACAACAAGCCATGGATAAATCCTGAAATTAAGGCTCTCCTCAAGGAGAAGAAGAGAGTCTTTAGATCTGGAGACAAACAGGAGCTGAGAGTTGTTCAGAAGAAGCTGAAATGGAAGATAAGGCAAGGAAAGGATAACTATAGGAGGAAGATGGAAAAGCAGCTGCAACAGGACAACATCAGAGGGGTTTGGAACAGCCTGAAGACAATCTCAGGACAAAAACCATCCCCCCAGGCTGCAGGAGACTTGGGGTGGGTGAATGACCTAAATAAATATTTTAATAGGTTTGATCAAACACCCACCCCTCCCACAGCATCGTCCCCCCTGCTGCAATCTCCTTCATCTTCAGGGACTGCCTGTCCTTCATCTCAGGACTTCACACCTCTCAGCTTCACACCTCCCAGCTCCAAGTCATTACACCCACCCCCGGCTTCTGTGGACTCCAACATACACACCCTTCCCCCAAAATCCACTCTTTCTTTCTCAGCACTTCAAGTGAGGAATGAGCTTCGCAAGATCAAGGTGCGGAAGGCTGCAGGTCCAGATGGCGTCAGCTCCAGGCTCCTGAGATGCTGCACAGATGAACTGTGTGGCATCCTAGGTTATCTGTTCAACCTGAGCCTGTCACTGGGGAAAGTACCACAGCTGTGGAAGACCTCCTGTGTGGTACCGGTACCAAAAACCTCCCATCCCAAGGACCTCAGCAGCTACAGGCCGGTAGCCCTGACATCGCATCTGATGAAGACCCTCGAGAGGTTGGTTCTAAACCATCTGCACCCCCTGGTGAGGTCTTCATTGGATCCGCTGCAGTTTGCTTACCAGCCTGGCATTGGGGTGGAGGACGCCATCATCTACCTCCTGCACCGAGCTCTGACTCACCTGGAGAAGCCTAGAAGCACTGTGAGGATCATGTTCTTTGATTTCTCCAGTGCTTTTAACACCTTCCAGCCACGACTTCTGAGGGACAAGCTGGAGCTATCAGGAGTGGACCACCACATGTCCCAGTGGATACTGGACTACCTCACAGAACGCCCACAGTATGTGAGGTCACAGGGCTGTGTCTCTGACACGCTGGTCTGCAGTACGGGGGCCCCGCAGGGAACTGTGCTGGCACCGTTCCTCTTCACCCTCTACACTGCAGACTTCTCCATCAACTCCCCACGCTGCCACCTACAGAAGTTCTCTGACGACTCTGCCATAGTTGGCCTCATCACAGGTGAGGACGACTCAGAGTACAGACAGTGGACTCTGGACTTTGTTGACTGGTGTCAGCGGAACCACCTGCTGATCAACGCCGGGAAAACGAAGGAGTTGGTGGTGGACTTCCGGAGACGCAGACCCACCACACTGACACCGGTGAACATCCAGGGAGTGGACATTGAGATAGTGGACTCTTATAGGTACCTGGGTGTTCACCTGAATAATAAACTGGACTGGAGCCACAACACTGATGCTCTTTACAGGAAGGGTCAGAGCAGACTCTACCTGCTGAGGTGGCTGAGGTCATTTGGAGTCCAGGGAGCGCTTTTAAAGACCTTCTATGACTCTGTGGTGGCATCTGTCATTTTTTACAGTGTGGTATGTTGGAGCAGCAGTTTATCGGCAGCTGAGAGGAAGAGGTTGGATAAATTCATCAGGAAGGTCAGCTCTGTTCTGGGATGCACCCTGGACCCAGTGCAGGTGGTGGGAGACAGAAGGACTCTGGCCAAAATAACATCTCTGATGGACAGAGTCTCCCACCCCATGCATGTAGATGTTGCTGAACTGCAGAGCTCCTTCAGTGACAGACTGCTGCATCCTAGATGCATGAAGGAGCGTTTCCGCAGGTTCTTCCTCCCTGCAGCTGTCAGACTGTACAATCTGAACTGCTCCCAACAAACATAGATGTTTACATCAATGCTGTAACTGCAATAAGTTAGTTAATTAACCAATTCGCACTACAACCTGGTTTGCCTCTTACCTGTAATTATTTTTATTTAATTTAATAACTGTACAGTACTCTCTGTTTATAGTAACCATTGTCCTTAATGTAAATATGTAAGAAAAATTATGTATGTTTCTGTTCCGTGTCCTGTGTACTGTTTGTTTGTATATTTGTCTTTTTGGCTGCTGTTACAACCAAATTTCCCCCTTGTGGGACAATTAAAGGATTATTCTATTCTATTCTATTCTATTCTATTTACAAAGGCAGTGGTATGTGGAGTGCAGTAGAGTCAGTTAATGGTTTGTGTGGGTATGTGTGTGTGTGTGTGTGTGTGTGTGTGGGGGGGGGGGGGGGGGGGCTGAGCTCAGGACTCTGATGGCTTTTGGGAAAAAGCTATCTCGCAGTCTGGATTATCGGGCCCTAATGCTGTGATAGCGTCTGCCAGATGGGAAGAGGAAGAAAAGTCCTATCAGGGGTGTGAGGGGTGGACGAGGGGTGTGAGGGGTCAAAAAACAATACACCATAAAAAAAACACTGAATTTGCCAAAGCGCTATCAGCTGCTGCCTGCTCGTGGCGGTGCCACGAGGCGGAAGTCCTTTTTTATTTTGGATGAGGCATTCAGAGGTTGGAGTCTTGAAATGAACCCCTGGGATGAACTGTAATGAGCACCCATGACAGCAAAAAATGTGGGTGTTTGACGTCCTCTCAAAGCGTTGACATTTGCTGTCAAGGCTTCTCTATTTTTACTTATATTCACGCCTTCTCAGGAATGTAAACAGGAGGACGTCTGAAGCTTAGATCTAAAAAGATCTGAGATTATAGTAACATGTGCCAAAAAATGTAGATTCCAACAGCATCTGGAACCTGTAGTTAAATTTGTGTCATACCTTGCTATCAAGTGAATAATTTTTTTTTGTTCGTTTGTTTGTTTTTTGCATGTGTGTGTGTGTGTGTGCGCGCGCGCGCGTGTGTGTGTGTGTGTGTGTGTGTGTGTGTGTGTTTTGTTTGTTTTTTTGGCATGCAATTGATTTCTTCGGATGTGTTTGATTCAAACTGTGTGAAGAAGCTCTAGTGGAACACCTGCCTGTAGATCAGATGGTGACACTGCAGGGGAGTGTGACATTTAACCCAGTGCTCTCACAGCAACCCAGTGACACTCACTGCTACAGGGCAGAAACTCTTCTTGACCTAAATCAGGATTTTTTTTCTCCAGTTTGCATAGCAAAAATCCTTGGGTAAGATACTAACCCCAAGCTGCATTCGAATGCATCCATCAGAGTATGATTGTTTGATAAAAAGCACTTATGTAGAGGAAAAAACAAGCATAGAAAATGCTTTATAGTTCTGTAAGTGCTTCGAGCGTTTGGAGTAAAACAGTGCTATATAAGAACTAGTCCATTTACCATATAGAATATACTAAGATGTAGGGGGAAAAGTACTTCTGTGAATGAGATATGCTATATAAAGTGTTTCAAGTGTGTAAAGAGAAAAGCACTATAAGAAGAACTTATTGTTTTAAAGTGTTTAAAAATCTACATTTTAAGGCCACCAGATGGCAATAGGTTGGGTTGGTTACATGATAGTTCTCGATGAATACAAGTAAATGATGGTGGAGTGATCGGCAGTTTGTCTTGTAACCGGAAGGCTGCCGGTTCGAGCCCTAGCTCGGACAGTCTTGGGCGTTGTGTCCTTGGGCAAGACACTTCACCTACCGCCTACTGGTGATGGCCAGAGGGGCCAATGGCGCAATATGGCAGCCTCGCCTCTGTCAGTTTGCCCCAGGGCAGCTGTGGCTACAACTGTAGCTTGCCTCCACCAGTGTGTGAGAGTGAATGAATAGTGGAATTGTACAGTGCTTTGAGGTTCTTGAAAAGCCAAATGCAATCCATTATTATTAATGAGGCTAAATGAACCAATTTAGTGATTGGCTAAATTGTTGTTTTTGCCATAAAAAAGTTTTATTTTACCCAGAAATTGCTAGAATTCAGCCAATGCATCATGACTGGTGAGTTAATGATTTACAACGGGACATATTCCTTTGATGGCACCAGTTTACACATTTACAAATATACAGTACAAACCAGTCAACAACAGAAGCTTACACGATTGTGTATATAAGAATTCTGCAATTGTGCAGGTTGAAGGTAACGTGTGTCAGGACACATGCCTGAAAGTAAACTGGTGCTCTGGCGTGAGCTGGCACAATAATTATCATAACTTTTACAGTATTTCATTCAACTCATTTTAATCACATAATTATAAAGCACTCCCTTAGATGTCAGACTACAATCCTTGTATAAACCCTTCTTGTTATATTCTGTCATTAATAAACATAGAAGGCCATCTTTCCACCAGCTATTTTCTATTTTAAGTACTGTTTCTATCAGCCCTTTAAACATGTTACTGTACACGAGGGAGGAGAATTTACAGTGAAAATATTAAATATTCCCGTAACGTATTCCATCTGGGTGGCCTGTTAACTCCTACATCATTAATAGTTCAAATGTCCGGGAGTAACACGTGAGTGCGCGTGGCTGAAGACTTGATCTGGCAGCACAGCCTCACTGTGACACAAGACAGTGCTTTCTTATCTACCCTGTAGGCTTATAGAACAAGCCTCTTTTATACAAGCAAGATCGTAACATGACATACTGTCTGATGGAGCAGCACGGGGTGTCACTTTCGAATGTAGTGATGCGCAGTGAACCTGGAATAGCTCATATGAGCAACACAAGCTCGCTGATGGTTTCTCTCCTTTAACAGATGCCGAATAATAGACTCACTCAGAGAGAAGAGCGTGAGTGCCATTTGAGCAGCACTTTAATTATTGTAACTCTCCATCCTATCTGGCAGCAGTTTATGCGGCTGTGGTGTCATTTAAATCCAATCACTGTCTAAAACAGGTCGTTATTGCAGGCACCTCCAGCCATTCTTTAGTCAGTTCCACTTGTTAGCATTCCTTTTTTTAACATGCACTGGTCTCTGAGTCTGTCTGTCCTCTTTGTTAAATATCTCACATGTTGGTAAACATGCATGTTTGCTTTATTACTAAGGGTTCATATTCATGTCTGTACAGCAGTTAATTTGCTCATGTTAGCACAAAGACTGTAAATGAAACAGCAAACCCTAAAGCTAAAGCTAACCCATAGATCCAGAGACCAGCCCTTGTCATTTTCACTTTAACACTTTGTAGTTTGTTTAAGATTTGTAATATTTTGATAGAAACCTTTCGCTAAAATTGTGATCTAAGGCTTTGGGAAATACTTAAAGAACTCCAGCTCAATCCATGCACTTGTAGTTGATGAAAGAAAGTCGAGGTGCTTCCTTGCCTCTGTGATGGTATTTTGATTAATGTGAGTTATATTTTACTCCGTTGTTAAGGTCAAATAAAAAAAACTTGAAAAGGACACATGTTTATCTTACTGTAGGTTCCAGAGGAGTGCAAGGATTAAATCAAATTTAAAAAAAAATCTTTTTATACTTTTTACATTTTTAAATTATCTAAATTGCTGGCGTTATATAATTTATATATATACTTTCTCTAAAATCAGACTTTCTTATATGATACAAAAGAGTGAACCATCTGTATGCTGAAAATCAACTGTGAAGTCAATCTTTTCATTTCAAGGCACAAAAGCCCTTCCTGTCTTTTCAGCAACTGAGTTAATGTCACTCATTATTTGCCCCCAAAAATCAATTGTCTGCCTTCGGTTTCAACAAAAAAACGCAGCCATCAGAAGGGCACTAACAGGATGATGGCACATTTCCTCATGTTGGCCTCTCTGCACTGGTTACATGTGGCCTTTAGAATTGATTTTAGCATTTTACAGCTTGTTTTTTTTAAGGTAGAACTTGCCTTGGGCTGGAGACAGAGGGTAACAGGTTATTTGATGTCTAATGGGAGAGGCTTCTGCAGGCGATAGGAACGTTACAATCTACAACTACAAGTTGTTACTCAAGACCTGCTATTAGGATATTAAAGGTAGCTCTATTTGTATTTTTCAAATAGAAAAAAAATTGAATTGAAATCTCCCTCCATGGCATGCAAACATCACTTCTCCTCTCCTTGGTCTTTAGTGTTTGTATGTGGCCAGTCTCTAGCCACATCCAAAAAATGCAGAATTCATCTGAAGAAAAATGTCCTTGCTGACCACTGTAAATATTAAATGTGGTGGCGGAACATGGCGGCTTCCACAAACCAAAAACCTGCTCCTATGTTTTTTTAATGGATTGACAATAAGTTTGTCAGAGTGCATCAATTTCTTGATATAACAGACATAATTACACAGTAATCTATGCATATTTATGAACACAGTATACTTTTTTTTAGTGCTGTCAGTCTCATTAAAATGAGATTAATGCCATAACCGCATTAACACGGCAAATCTCTGTTAGCGAGTTAGTGCGGATTGGCCCATGCATGGGGCTGCACAGCATCAATGCGTTAGTGCAGTTAGCTCGTTAACGCCGTGCAGCCCCAAGCACAGGGCGATCCATGCTAACTCGCTAACGGAGATTTGCCGCGTTAATGTGGTTATGGCATTAACGTCATTTTAACGAGATTAATGCTGACAGCACTACTTTTTTTTTATATTAAATAACCAAAGAATTTATTGAACCCACCTTTATGAACTTAGCTGATACATATCATTCTAATATAGCAGCTTTCTTCTCCATCAGTTAAATGCAGTGTTGAATTTTCTTGGTAATTTTAAACCTTCATTATCTACGTTCATGTTTTTACCCACAGCAGGGAAGAAGAAGACAGCTGTGGTTGTATAACTCCCTTCCTTGTTATGTAGTGCTTGTAGATCAGAGGAACCGTGTAAAGCTATTAGCAGGGATGTCTGTGGTCTCACTGGTGTGCACATGCACTTTAAATGGGAATGTAGTATTGAAAAACAACTTCATGGAGATCAAAAACTAACATTTCAAAGCTGTACTGTACTGTACTGTACTGTATGTGTGCCTCCTATTATCAAACAAACTAGGAACAATCATCTTATTCAGCACTGGGATATCTTTATGATTTACTTTTTAGTCCATATTATTCCCATTTTGGTTCACTCAGCATTCTCATAAAAATCTCTGACTAAAATTTTCATCTGTTATAGAGACAGACTTGCTGGATGACAGAAGAATCAATATTGGACTTACACCAGAACACCTCTTCACCTAAAAGCTATTGCCTGGTGCATATGTCTGGTTATGGTTCATGGTAACACCTTGCATGATGCTAAAACCATTTAGACTTGTGCTTGAGTGCACTCAACTTGTTAATGTAGAAGTTACAATTTTCTCTGGATTTTTTTTTTATTTTATGTTATTAATTTTTCTTTTCATTTTTTAATTGCATCATATGGCTCAGTAATGTGTATAGACAGTGTTTGGAATCCAGTGACAGCTGCAACAGTACAAGTTCTGACAATGGGTCTGAGCATTATATCTCCATACCTAACAGCATTTAGAGTATTTATTGGCTAGCTTATGGAGGTTTATGTCCTTCAAAGACATGCCTCATCAGGACCTCACGGCAACCTCTCTGAGTCTGTTTCTGTCTGGTCAGAAACATGCACACGTAGCCTACTGGAGTTTTTGTAGGTCAGTGCAAGTGGCAATGCTCCTCCTGTTTTTCCTGGTACAATTCTGCTGCTTGACTGATGCCCTTCTACAGCCCTGTCCAGCTCCCCTAGTGTTATGACCAGTTTTCCGATATTTCCCCCACACACTTGAGATTGTACTGGGAGACACAGAATACATTCTTGTGACTGCACTTACAAATGTGCAGGCCTGGAAGGCGCTCGACTACCTATATAATCTCAATAGGCTGCAGGCACCATCTCATGTTTGCAGACTAAATCAAGATCAAGTGTTTCCATGTGGTCAAATGTTTTTCGACAAAAGCCTTTGTGTCAGATATGGATGGCAGTGATTTTGAAAGAGAAATATGAAAAACCCAGTGTTTTAAGTAAAGACTGTTACTGTACCTTACACTGAAAACATCAGCAATAAAGTAATAAAAGGCAGTGATTTTCTGTTGAATAAAGTTTTCCAGCTGATTAGTAACTCACAAGAGATACTGATCTTGCTGCCATCTATAATATGATATATAATATAAGGAAAAGGGGGTTAAAGGCATCTTGAGTCCATGACAATCTGATCTTTTCATCTGGAGCAAAGAGCTAATAAATGAAGAGGCAACACAGGATTATTATGAGCATTTGGGATCAGGGAAAAGACACAAATCACTCCATAACCCCAAAAGAAGAAACTACACAATGGTTTTGAATCAAAGTTCATATAAGGACAAAATGCAAAAGAAATGGGCTTCACACTAAATTGTTTACGCCATTTGAATTTCAAACCCCACATGCATAGTAGAAATGGGGAAAAAGGGAGAAAATATTTCTACGTTCTCATTACTGAAAAAACTTTTTGAAGCCAAAAGCAGAGAAGACTCAAGTGAGCAATGAGGGTTAATGGAGTCACAGGAGATACTATTTATTCAATATTTATTTGAGCTATATGAGTTTGTTCTTTGAAATCCAGTCCTCCTCTTGATGGCTGAGGTACATCTCAAATTCTACTTTTTCGTTATAAAGGAAAGAAAAAGCAAAGCAGAAAAACAAAAGTCAGACAGACATGCAATACATGCATGTATTGGTTCTTAAGTCACATGATTCGTGGCGATTTGACACCACTGGAGACAAATTAGTCATCTAGCAAGTAATTATCATCCTAGTTCGAATCAGATGTGCCAGACAAACATGAACGCAGCAGGTCAATATCAGAAAACAACTCCTAATCTACACGTTCTGTGATTATGATGGATGCAATGTTTCCACCTTAAATTTTTAGAAACACTCGTGCAGATATTAGTGATTTTTTACATAAGATCATGATTACGTTGGAAGCAGAAAATTATTATAACAATTTAATTTATAAAATTGTTTAAAATATGCTTTTCTTTTTATTTATGACAAAAAAAATTTAGATGTTAGAATATTGATGCAAATGTATACAGTGCAGAGTTTGATTAAAAAAATATATATTTTACAATTTAAATGATGTTTCTATTACATTAATAGTTTAGCTCTTTACAAAAATGCCAGCGTCATGTATAACTCACCATTTGCACAAAAGTCCATCTAATGTAAAATGAATTTGTTTACAACAAAATATGGAGGAATCTGCTCAGGTAACATTTGGGGAGAGTTAACGTATATGATGGTGTAGCAAGAAGATGGAAAAGAATGCAGAGGTATCATCTGGTTCTTCTATACCACTGCAATTAAGAGTCTTAACCTCCTAGGACCCGGCGTCCACATATGTGTACATCACATTTTGGGTTGTCTCGAACAAAATACTAAATTTAGCTCCACAAGGGCCTGATATCCACTTACGAGGACATTACACTGCCTCTGTTTTATCAAAATTTAAAATGAATGTCTTCATATGTGCCTTTCATTTTTCTTAGAAACAAAAATCAGGTAAAAAAAAAAATCTGGTGATTCTTTGTTTTTACATTCATAAGGTCCCAATCAGCCTAAATATCAAAGAGAAATTAAAAATGCATGCCATGGAAAAGTTCGGGTCTTAGGAGGTTAAGGTTGATGGAAATCTGTTGCTCAAAGGTTTGGCGTTTTTTTGTTTTTTTTGGGGGGGGGGTTGGTTTGTTTGTTTTGAACAGTGCATGCCTTTTTGTACTTTTTGTACTGATTGTACATGTAACTTCTTTTTGCGTTCTCTTTACATGGCAGAATATAACAGCTCTGGAAATCAACATCTGAAGATTATTTACTTTGATACACAATGGGGGAAAAAATTTAAGTCAAGTATGATACACACACAACAAACTGACACACAGATATTAAACAATATTGATATTAGGTGTTTAAATAGGTGTTTAAATCATATTAAGCACCTATTTGCCAATAGTGCTGTCTTCGCCTCCTCCAGCTGATACAAATATTCACACAGCACCTTTTTTCCAATAATGCATCATAAACGCAGACAAACGCGTCTCACCAGCAGCTGCATTAGTTGATGTTCACAACACTTTAAAGAATTTTGAGAGGCCAGTAAAGCTCCCATTTCAACAGCAATTAACTATTTAACTATTAGCACTTACTCAATAGATATATCAGCCATCTGTTTTCATTGAGGTACTGACTAATGGCTAATTGCTAATAATAAAAAGCATTAGGCAGCAAACCTTATCAATCCTGCCTGCCTATAATAATAAGACTAAAATGTGTTATGTTTCTTTTAAACTCCCAGACTGAAGCTGAACAAGAGAATCTTAAAATGTCACAAATATAGATTGTACAGTTACTATCGTTTTTGTGTATTTTATTGTTCATCTTGTATTTGTATTCTAAGCTTTACACACACAAAATGTATGTTAGTCTGTAACTTCTAATTTAAAGGGGCAAGGATCCCTAATTCCCTTTCCTCAATCCTCAAACAAAGGCTCATGATAACATGTAAACCCAATGTACAGTCCCACTACAATGAAAGAATTCATAAATGTACAAAGTGAATAAAAGTAAAAGTTAATAAAAAAAAAGTAAAAGAATTGATCTTATTTGATTAAAAAATAATTTTCAAATATTTTAAGTCATGTCAGTATAAAAACAATGTGACTAGAATCGTGTTAAAATCACCCACACAGACACATTACTTCATGTTCCAACTCTCCTTCTGATAAGATAGATGAGGTTAAGCTGTGCGTTTGGACTCACCGTTTCCCAAACCGCCGACTGCATGAACAGACCCAAGTAAAGAAATGCGTCCGTCCATTTCAATCGGGAGCTTCCAGAGATAAGCATGCTGTGCGATGACATCTATGCTCGCTTTGAAAAGTGCATGTAGAAAAGTAGAAAAAACAGATTACAACAAACTATTTCCTCCTTAAATTTCCCCGACTGTCAACACCCAATGAACTGAGCAGCCGGCTGACAGTTCGCCGGTATTAATGCCGCCCGGTCTCTCTCCAGTGTCCGGTGAGTGAGACAGTGCGCATTTACACGCGGAGAGGAGCCGGCGCTGGACAGAGCCAAACAGTTTGCGCTCCTCCCTGAAATGGAGCAGAACACACAGACGCAGATGCGCGCTGACAAGAGGGAAGACAGCGAGTGGAGTCTTCACGAGCAGGAAAACGGTGTGTTCATAGGTTCGAGGTTTTTACTCTAATTGCATAAACGGATAACACAGGATAATTTTCAGGCTCCGTACTGCCATGCAGAATCTCCTGAAAAATGTATGCACAAAAGTTTAAACCTCATTTTGCACTGAATACCTGTTTTAGGAAGGGATAAACATGTATTTGGAGTTGTTAAGATTTAAATTATGGTTCTGTTTAAATACCCAAATAGTACAAAGGTTTTGCATCAAATTGTACTCCAAATACCTAAAATAAAAGTTCTACAGAATCATATCCATAATATTACTGAATCATAGTTGCTTTTTGAGTATTGTGCGTATCACTTTACAATTCCCCTTCCAAAAAGGTAGTTCAGGCTGTGTGGAATGTAAATAAAAACACAATACAATGATCTGTAAATCTCATAAACCCATATTTTATCCATGACAGAACATAGAAAGCATATTTCAATCAAACGGGAACAGTGATCATGTCTGGATTCCATCTGAAATACAGACCTGAAGACCAAAAATTACATTACAATATTAAATATTAAGTAAAACAGAATATATACAAACTGTCTTTGCAGAGTATGAGATGCAACAAATGTTTGCATGTATCAGTGTTTGGATAGTGTTTTTTGTCTTTTTTTTTCTTCATTTATCGATTTGTTTCATTATTTTGCAGAGATCTAGTTTCTTATTCAGTCTGTTCCTGGTTTCAGTTTATTCCTTATGTCCCCTTGTATTCTTGCTTCCCTTATGTTTCCGTATCTGTCCTTGTCTCATCTGTTTTGTCCTGTAGTCTCATGTGTGTAGTCAGTCTTGTGTGTGTTTACCTTTTGATGTTTAGTCTGTGTTTGTCTTAATCTCATCCATACTTGTCTGTCTCCCATTTCCCTTGTCTAGTCCTCCTGTTCTCATCTGTTAAGTTCACCATACTTTCTCATTCAGTCATGTGTTTTCTGTTTCCTCTGTCAGTCATGTCTGTTTTCTTTTTTGTCTATATCAAGTTTGTATGGCTCAGTCTCTGTCTCAGTTTTCTGTATTATTTTAATAGTCCCTCATACTGTGTGCACTGTTTTCAGTTTAACTACCATTGTCTCGTTCCCTGCAGTTAGTGTCAGCTGAGCTCCCACCTGTTTCCTCTTCCCTTGTTACCTGTATGTATGTATCTAGTGTCTCAGTCTCCATTTGTCCTTTGTTGTGTTTTCCTTCATAACTATATACTGTGTGTTCCTATATCTTAATTTTCTTTCCTTTTTTGTTTCTAAGTTCTGATTTTTTCCCTGTAGTTCCCTAGTTTCTTAGTCCTGGCTTCCTGTCCAGCTTGCATTGTTAGTTGTATAATTCATAGATAGCTAGATAGCTAGAATCCTTATTGATCCCACAAGCAAAAATGTGGTACAGCAACATGATAAAGAGAAAAAATGTACAGTCTAGTAGTACATAACAACACCTAATTGTATTAAGGTATAATGCAAAAATCTGTTTAGGATCTTGGAAAAAAAATTGAAGAACGTGATTCTCACAATGCCACCAATACCTTCCAGGTGAAGAGTGAGCATGCTGCAACAGGTATATAACAGTATCACCTACCCCCACAAGAGACTGGCAGGCAAACTGAAGACTTCATTTGCAAGCTAGGTCAAGCAATAAACAGTCTCCCCAGCACCTTCATGACATGTGACTTCAAAGCAACTGGTCTGAAGTCATTAAGGCCAGAAGAGGTGGCTTTCTTTGTCTTCCATAGTGCTGGTACTTTTTCCTGCAGTAGACTCAGGTTTGATTGCTCAACAGGTTTTTGAGAAAATGGTGAGAAGCTTATTTATTTATGCCTCCTGGGGTACCGGCTGTCAACAAGGGCCCTCCGAAAGCCTCTGTCTTGAGCCATTCGGTCTCATGCAAGGTGTATCACAGTTGCTCGGTATCCCTTTTGGGGGCATCTTCACCATGCATTCTTTGGCCTTTCTATTTACTCCTTTCTTTCAGGTTCTATGTTAGGACTTCTCTGGTAATGTTGTTGCCTTGTTTCTTGACTTGTCTTATCCATCTCCATCTTCTTCATCCGATCACTTCCTATGGAAGTACTTTGCTTTCTTTCCCCCTGTGACTGCAGATCTTGAAATGTTTAAATATGAAGCATTTATGTTGAACAACAATTTTGTTAATTTTTTGTTGTTTTCCTCCTGATTAGCTTTTGCATGTCCATCTTTATTTTGACTGTCATAAATCACAACATGCATCACAACTCCTGAGTTATATAGAGAGTCAAGGCAGACCTTTGTACAGTAAATTATATTATCTGTCATATAGACCCGCATTACTAAATGAAAAAATGACTGGGCCAAAGTTTTTGTCAGCCATGACAGCCATAAGAGGTGTGGCCTCTTTTGGAATCAAGTTAACCAGCAGCGCAGACCGATTACAGTCATTTACCTGCAGTCATTACCTAAATGAATGTTGCCTTTTATTTAATTTGGGTGTTGTTTTGTTTTGCTTTAAGGCCTATTTTCCCCATGTTTAAGGGCTTAAAAATGAAACCCACCTTCCTGGAACTCCAGTGGAACAGAAACAGAAAACAAAAGCTCTGAAGGACTTCAGTGATCTGACAGCAGCATAAAATAAGAGTCTCACTGTTTTGTTTTGTTTTGTTTTAAGTTGTTTAAAACTCTATATGCAAATCAAAGAGTGCTAAAATTCATTCTGAGAGATGTGAGTAGACTGGGCGATGTCTTAAGGAGCAGGGTAATGTGATCCTTTTCTGCAGGTTTCTTAGTGACTTTTTATTGAACTACCACAGTCTAAATGGCTTTTGATAAATGTGTGAATCAGTCAATGAAAGAAAAAGAGAAAAACAACTCGTTCTTCGTTGATTCAGAATGTCAACTGAAAGGAGATTTTAACAGAGTTCCAGTGCACAAAGCCTTCTTTGCAAAGATGAATGCACATTTGAGAGTTCAGTGATGTAAAAAGAACAGGCACTGGTCTGCATTGATGTGGAGAGGACATGAGGCAACTCAGTGGTTTGATAAGTGCAGACATAATGCAAATCATATATAGTAGCCTTCAGAATCTAGATCTAGATCTCACAGCTAAAACAAAAATCTAAAAGGGACTGGTTAGACTGTTATCTCCAACATCATTGGAAGAATGGTGTTTAACTCACTGGGATGGACACTAAGAGAATCAAGGAGGACTGAATCTCTCATGGCCCAACACTTGACTGAGACACTATTTGTATTTGTTCATATATTTATTTTTAAATTGAATTTTGGTTTCTACATGTTGTAATTGAGTCTTATGTTATCCTTCATCACTGCACAATGAATCCAGTTGGTAGAGTAACACAACTCCAGAACAAAACTAAAAACCCTGCGTCAAACAACCAGGACCCTGACAAAATCAGTTACGAAATATGGGAGAAATAAACTTGTCTTATTAATTTTTATCAAAATATTCTTGCAATTCCAAAGCTAAAAACTGAAAATTTGAAAGTGAATTTTCATGCCAAATTTTCAAAATACAGTTTGAAAGCAAATTAGTGCGCAAATTGCTCCCACAGCATGTTAATGTGGACTTGTCGACTTCTCATGTGGACAGTCATTGTGTATTCAAAGCAATGACTGAATGGAAGCTCAAGCAGTTTAATCAATATGATTAAATGCAGTGTGGCATAAACACACATAGTGCTTTTCCACTAGTACCTACGCGGGTCTCTTTTTTGGGGGGGTTTTCAATTAGGTGGTAGTACCTGATACCAGCTACTTTTTTAGTGCCTACTCAGCCAGGGTTCCAGTGATCTAAGTGATCTGAAAATTGGACAACAACAGATTGCATGCCACTGATTGGCTAATCAGTGGCATCACTTGATGAGTCATGAGACAGACTGCTTCACGAAAATAAAAACCACTGTCAATCACTGTCACTGTCAAACCCAGCAACAAAGGAAATGGCTACATAAAAATTGACACCATGATCCCAGAGTCTGACAAAAAGCAAAACACCATGCAGCAGTGTCCACCATCGTTTCGGTGTCCACCATTGTTGTAGTGTTCAAGTCACATACAAATGAAGCCTCGGGACTTTCGGTCACATTGCTATAATGACCCTACACTCACAGAGTTGAGTCACATTGAGGTCAAGGTCAAGGTAACTTTGTTTATACCCATAGGCAAGGTTAATTTGCTTTACAGAAAAAATGACAGCATTTGGCATCCCTTTAAAAACACACATACCTAGTAAAGATATAAACCTCACTGTGGCACATATATAGTAATTTTATATATATATAGTATATATAGTAATTTTAATATTTCGAATCAAAAACAGTTCTTATTTAATTCAGTGACAGCAACGGGGACAAAGCTATTTTTATAACGCTTTGTCCTGCATCTCGGAAATAGAAACCTCTGTCCTGAGGGAAGAAGCTGAAATTCACCCCTTAGAATTGAGTCAAGTTGAGTAGGCACTAGTGGAAAAGAGCAAATAAAAAAGTGAGTGAAGAAGAAACATGGGTATCCTGGGAAGCCCCTAGCAGGCTAGGATTATTGCAGCATAACTAATAAAAGATTCAGGGTCACCTGACACAAAAATCAATCCACAAATGTCTCTTCTCTGTGTCTTCTCTGTAGGTATACACAGTACCGTGCCACTACAGCCATACCCATAAGCCTAAATCTGCTGCAAAGACCAGATTGTTTAGCAAATCTAAAAGTCTTGTTTTAACTGTCAGGTTATATTCAGTGCTTTTTGTTTACTTTTGAGCAGTCACATAAAATGCTTGTGAAAAATTAATATAATACAACAGATAGTATCTGTTTCTCATGTACACTGTACATTTACTTATAACAGGAAGTGGTTTATGATAGATTTGATGTTCCCGGCAGTGTCTATACATGCTGTGTTCCAGGAGCACAGTAAGAGGGCCTTTTCAAAAATGTTTTGCTGCTCTGGAAACTTTATATAAACAATTCTAGTAAAGTTAAACAGTGCAGGTTGACAGCAGCGCTGTGTGTGTGTGTGTGTTTGTATGTGCGCGAGTGTGTGCGTTGGAGGCACCTTGCATATAGGTCAGCGGGTGACAGATGGTGCTTTTGGCTTTGTCACCAGACCACCTTCTCACAGGTGCTGCTGTCTGCGGCACCTGTGAGAAGGAGAAGAGTGCCTGAGGGTTCTTATACAGGGATTAGGCTGTACATATGAGTTTACACTACAGTAGGAGAACAATTGTTAAGTGTACATTCAATGAGTTATATCATGGAGCCAGAACAAAGCTCAAGGTAATGTGATTTTGTACTGTTTTTAGTAGATGTGTGCTATGTCTTTGATGCATTGTCAAGACAAAAATCTGACCAGAACTCACAAGTAAGCAATTTGTATTTCAACTAGCAAAACAGTTAATTTCAAAGAAACATAACAGACATTCTAACTGTATCAAAAGTACTTCAAATGAACATTTTGGACACCACCTCTCTAATTACACTCTAGCTCTAGCTTTTGGTGCTCATGGGCAAAAACACAATGACTCCTTGTTATTATGCTACCTGGCATCAACCTTTGTCATTATTTTAATGGTTAGATCACTTACCCCTTAATCATTGTTATGGGGAGCTTCATTGGACACAATACTTGTACAATAATAACCACTGCAGCTTCTGGCTACTGAAAATGTGACTTTATCAATCAACTGATCTTAAAATAAAATAAAAATACCTGGGTATCTGTGATCAAAACTCTGCCGTGGGTGATCCCAAGCACTGATAAGAAAGGAGCTGGGGGTGCACATAGGGCTAGCAACTACACATAAAACCGTAAAACCCAAACTGCTACAGAAACATTGACAAGAGAACATCAAGTAGGCTTGATTTTGGAATGAGGATCTTCAGATCTAAAATTACTGATAAAGTCAAGACTTTTGGAAGCCATGGGACTAGGGATGGGTATTGATAAGATTTTCACGATTTCGATTCCATTTTCGATTCTGTTTAACGATTCGATTCTTTATCGATTCTCTTATCGATTCTTTTTAAAAAAGGAGAACACTAAGGTCTAATAGCTTAGAACTTTGTTTTATATCTTCTCTTTGAACAAGATAGAAATTTAGGAGTAACATGGCCTTACAAACCCAACAGTGAGATTTTAAGAGATCCAGCCTACGGCTCTTCAATGTGGTGTCACAGGGTCCCCAGGAAAAAAAATTGTAAATGTAAAATAATAAAATAAATATTTTTCTGTAGCAATAACAAAGTATAACATCAATTATTCTGTAGCAATTACACAAGAATATCCAGTAATGTCCCTGCCTACAATTAAACACATTCACTTACCGAAAATCATCTGCTGTGGCAAATGGGTGCAAACCTTTGACCACAAACTTAGTCACTGCTCGGTGACATTCGTCTATCCTAGCCTGAAAGGAGACGCTAACAGTAGACTGCAGTGAGAACTGCCAGCGAGCGCCAGCCAGACTCTGTCTGTCTCTCTCATCATGGTCATCTAAATGCACAGTAATGGCAGGTTTTGTAATAAGGCAGATCGCGCTAACATAATATGCACTGTTAGTTGATTATTTACCGCATTAACGGGAGAGGACGTGCAAACGTTACCGCTGCTGCTGGGTTGAGATTCACGAGTCCGGAGCGGAATTAAAAACACGACATTCACTTAAGGTCATCGTGTGTTTTGTGAGCAAATGCTTTTGTATATTTGTAGTGTTTCCTCCCTTAAATGAAATATCTACTTTGCAAGTATTGCAAGTTGCCCTGTTGTCATCCATTCTCGTAAAGCAAAACCAAACTTTTGAGCGTTTGAGCCGCTTAGGCGCCGTGTTTCCTGCCAGGTAAATGACGCTCCGCAACGTGGTGACGTCATTCGGGGCGACTGGAATCGATAAGGGAATCGTTTGCAAAAATGGCAAACAATTCCAAGGAATTGAAACACTGGGAACCGGTTCTCAACAAGAACCGGTTTTCGATACCCATCCTTACATGGGACCAAAAATCTTTCTTTAATGCACGAGCATCAATATTCATACATAGACTGTGAAGAGTTTACTAATATATATATTTGATACAATCCTGTTTATTATAATATTATATTATATTATTATATATATGTAAGATCTCAAAACAACTTCCCCTCTCACTCATATGGGCAGTGTATCCTTCAAGCTCGGGTCCTCTACCAGAGGCCTGGGAGCTTGAGGGTCCTGTGCGGTATCTTTGCTGTTCTAGGACTGCGCTCTTCTGAACAGGGATCTGGGATGTTGTTCCTTGGATCTGCTGGAACCACTCGCCTAGCTTGGGGGTCACTGCATCTAGTGCTCCAATTACCACTGGGACCAGTGTTGCCTTCACCCTCCACATCTTCTTGAGCTCTTTCTGAGCCCTTGGCATTTCTCCAGCTTCTCGTGTTCCCTCTTCCTGATGTTGCTGTCATTCGGTATCACTGCGGGTCTATCATTCCCAAGTACTTGTGGCTGTCTTCAATGTCATTCCCATTTGTTATATTTTGCTACAAAAAACATTAGCCACAACCCATTTTATTCTCCTCGCAACCCAAAAGTGTCTGCCACCAAATTTCTAAAATTTCACGAAATTCACTGTGGTTATACATGTGTCCTCTTGTAGATGCCGAGACAAGCAGAACACGGAGCCTCGATGATCCCCAGAGTCATTATGAATGCAAATCAATAAGGTGTTCTTGTACGTATAGAAATGTATGTCTCTGTGGATATAATGAGGCACTGATTAGAAATTAGTTTCAGTTAAGTTTTACATGTGATGTCCCAGTTCATCTCTGTAAAACACACAAAGTTAATTTTTTAAACAATAAACCACCAGGGACTGTGTGTACATAAGAAGCACACATATGAAGCTCAAACACATACACACGTGTGCACACACATTTTTCTAATGCACTCATCCTGAAGTACAGAGGATTCATTTTCTGTTTTCTCAGTCTGCCTGTTGAGTAGAATCCCAGTTGGCTTGCACTGTACAAAGTAATAGCTATATCAACAGTATGTGAAAAACAACATTCATGTGACAAAAAATGACCATAATTACATTTTGAATTACTAATGAATGTTAGCTAGGATCTGAACTGTGTGTGTGAATCCCACCCAGAAAGTTAGTGCTTATATTACTGCCAGATTTCAGCAGTTCATTTGGTGTGTACAAAAAAAATGTTCTTTAGCCTTTAGCTTAGGGCTGACCTCTTTTCTGTTTGTCCAGATTTGTTCCTTTGTGTACTGGTGGTGACTTTCAAACAACCTTCCTGTGTACAGTGTGTGTTTTCATTGCTAGACACATGCTGTTTGCAGCTGCATGGGGGCATGCAGCTCAAAGAGACACTACAAGGCTGTGAACCCTGAACGGAAACTGATGGGACTAGCTCATTCAGATGTGTCACGTATCCGCTCATCACCTCAGGACCTCATCATCGCCCATATGTGACACTTACTTCCTCCTAAAGTTCAAAATAAAAACCTCAGGATGATGTCGACCCATATACGGGGGAAGGTTTTATGAAGATAAGTAAGGTGATTTAAGGGTTGACACAGAGACAAAGTATTTATTTTATTATTGCTGTTAGACCAGACAGGCTTTGCTGGAAGGCACTGCTCTAATTTTTGCCTTTTCATCCTTATGTTGCCTGATATTTAATTCCTGTCTTCATGTTTTACTGTTTTACTCCACTGATGCCTCCTAATCAGTTAAAAGTGCTTCCAACGATTTCTGAAGCACTGTTATTAATATCAAATAAAAATATGTTGTAAATGAACAGATACTGACAAAAATAAAGACAGCTACTGACATTTACTGACGTTTCCCCCACATTAAACAATTATGCATGTGTGAGTGTGCACACATGTGAGTAAGGCTCGCCCCGAACATAGCGAGGTACCGTCAATGTGGAGGAGTGTGCTCACTCCAAATTTGTGTTAAACTGAGTTGGGGTTTAGATGTTCAGCTGATATGTGGAGTGTTTTACACATGATTTCACAGAGCTATTTGAAGGCTGGATTTAATTGTACTGCTGAGAGAGGTGTCCAGCTGGAAACACATTTAAAGATGTTAAAGAGGGTAAAGTGGTTGCAAGGCTGATTTGCAGGAAGAGAGCTGCAACACATTTACACCAGAGGAATAATAATGCAATGGTTTAACTGAAAATCCCATTATTCTCTATTAGTTTTGTGTCACTAGAAATTGAACTGAAGGCTAAAAAGTGACCATTTTCTGCTACTCTAAACAGCACTGTGTAAACGATTTAAGATGCCCTTCATATTTTTATAATTTGATATACATATGTATACACACACTATATATATATATATATATATATATGATAAAATCTTAGCTTATCTTAGCTTGTTATTGACTTACTGATCATTCTCCTGTGACCTCTGGCATAAGATGGCAACAGCAACAAATTATTTTTGCTCAGAGAACTGCAGCTCAATAGATAGCTTATCTTTTTCAGATCATTCTATGTAAACCATAGAGATGGTTAACAAGCACTTGAACTTTTGCCTAATGAAGTGGCCAATGAGTGTATTTCTGATATATTGTATTACAACTATTTCCTTGGCTAAAGTTGTGTGTGTTAGCATTAACAAATCTCACTGTGTTAATATGAGTTGTGTACCTATCATGTTACAGATGAATTAACAACATGTCACAGACGTTCATGAGTATTAAAGCTCCAATAAAACTCTCTGCCAACACATTAGTGTCAGTGCACTCACACAGCTGCTGCATGTAGTTTCATTTTAAACTAATGTGTTCTAGCCACATTAAGTGGTACAGCGAGATCCCCTGGCCTCAGTCATAATCACCACTACAGTCTGTCTCAATCAGCTTCTGCAGCTGCCAGTGAATGAGAAGATAAAATCAATGTTTTAGCGTTTTTCTGCCTGAGCAGCAACACCTGAGGGTGTAGTGACTCACACTGTGGTCTCAATCACAACATCTCACAGTAAATCCAAGCATCAGATTAAAAAGGTACCAGCTGTGACCCAAATGTGGTGTAGTAACATACCCACTAGTTTTTTAACTGGCAACAAATCTGTTTAAGACAGCAAACTAAAAAAAACGTATTACTTTGATTTGGTCAGGATCACTTGTCTCAGTAACAATGAAAAGCTTAATACTTTTGTGTATCACTGATAAGAACTGCAGCACTCTCCAGTATCAGTATCTCTTCTCAAAGCCCTAACCCTAACCACATTGGAACTGCTCTCACAACAAAAACATCATTAAAAAGAAACATGATCAGCATTATTTTCACAAGGACCAACAGCAACAACAGCAGCTGTCCCCACTGACTGAGAGGAACCCTTCAGAATGAAAACTCTGTTTTCTTGTTTTTCATTAGACTGAGGTCAGCAGTCACAATGAATCACAACAACTGAAGTGCAGGTAAAACAAAAAAAAAAAAGAAAGAAAAAGGACAGAACAAAAATGAAAAAAGAGAAAATATGTAAAAATCCATCCATTTACTAACACTGAAGACAAGGGTTGTTGGCCTTAAGAAATATGAATGGAAATGTGAAAATTTGGGGCACTCAAGTGAGAGTTTTGTCTTAAAAAATTTGCACATTTTGTTTGTTTTTAAACATAATTTTAAACAATGAAATTCAAACTTTTCTTTTTTTCTTAAGTGTCTGTCAGGGCTGGAAGGCTGGTGCAGGGTGTGGACCCAAATGCAGATACAAAACGAGGCATGAAACCAAAAGGGATGGTGTTTTAGTTAGGCTGCAATGAACAGTAAAGAAAAAAATGGGAGGGAGCTAAAATATAACTAAAGTGGGAAAAGCTAAACTAAACCAAACACTAAACCCAGAGAACACAGAGCATGATGTCTGGACATGGAGTAAACCTGAAACATGAATATCAAAATGTGCCGCATGGAGAACAGGAACATGACGCATGGTGAACAGACTACCTGACAAAAAACAAAGGGAAACTGACACAATATATATACAGAGAGATGACGAGGGAAGTGGAAACACATGGGGATCACAGCTGGAATGAATTGACATAATGACACAGGTGAAGCAAAACTAAACACAGGAGGAGAGACTGCCAAAATAACACAGGAAAAATGCAGACTAAGACATATGGGCTTGACACTGGGACTGGGGTAAGAACAGACATGGGGACAAAAAGACTGAGGAGACAGAGAGGGTGAGAGAGCCAGGGACAAAGTTCAAATACTGAGCTCGATTGTTGATAGACGACAGACGGGCCTACCAAGGGTTTCCAAAGACCATGCCCACTGGTGGAAGAAATTGGTTAATGACCATTCATGGTCACACTTGTTCAGACGGGGAAAAGGGATGGAGTAGCAAAAAGGAGAGGGAGAGAGAGAGAGAGATAGCGAGAGAAAGCAGGTGCCACCCCAGAAGGACTCAGAGGACAATGACACAGCCAGGTGTTGCTGATCAAATGTACTTGATTAAATGATGTCAGCAAGTGTGACTGCCTCTATAAAAACACAAATTCTGGCAGTTTTGTGGTCTGGACCATTCAGCTGTGTGTGAACACAAGGCCACAATCTTCTCAGGAGTGGACATTTCTGCAAAGTCACCCCAAGGTCACACTGTGCAGTGCTCAAAATAAACTAACAAAGACAAGCTCTGGAAAATTAATTTATCACCCCTGCTTGTTTAGATGGGTTTTCAGGATAAAGTTCTTCTATTAAAAAAATAAATAAATAAAAAAGAAAGGAAGAAAGAAAGAAAGAAACATGGCAGCACAAATTAGGTTTGTAAGTTGCATATGAAGAAATGACAAGACTTTTAGGGTACTGACACCCAGACATATGAGACAAGAGCCAAGTGTTTGGCCATAATACACAGCACCATGTTTGGGGACAAAGAGAGGTGTGATGATTCTGCCTTGTTTTGCAGCCACGGGACCTAGACACCTCGAAGTCATTGAGTTGACCGTGAACTCCTCTTTATACAAAGTATTCTAGCATCAAAGGTGAAAAGGAAAAAGTCTTGGTACTGCAATGGCCCCATCAAAGGGGCCATTGCAGTACCAGATCTGGACTTTGATGACCCCATCAAAGTCCAGATCTCAACCCAAGTAAACTGCTGTGGTGGGACTTAAAGAAAGCTGTACATGAAAAAACTTCAGTGAGCGGAAGAAATGTGGCAGAGAAGAGTTGGACAAGATTTCCACATAACAATGTGAAAAACGAATAAAGTCTATAGAAAACCATTACTTTAAGTTATTGCTGCTAAAGGTGATTTTACAACCTATTAAATCATAGGGTGTACTGTTTTCCACGGGACTTTGTGTAGTCCTGTGCGTAGTCTTTTTCACATGACTGTATTACAGGAATTCATAGAGGAAATTTCTTCAAATTTACATCCAGAAGCATTACTTATCTGAAAGAGATTTGTACATGAAAGCAGCCAAAATTCCACCCTGTTGTTACATTGTCTTATAAACAACTAGGAAACATCTGATATGAGTTGTTAGTGATAAAAGAAGCTAAAACAAAGGCAATTGTCCACTGTCCTGCTCTTTAACTGATTGTTTGGGGTGTTTCATAAATAAAAGACATGAAGAAGTCCATCTGTCCCTATGTTGCTGTGTGTTATTATATGTAGAGTTTGCACGTTCTTGTGCGTGCAGGGGACTTAGTGGAAAAGGTTCACAATCTCTGATCTGGGCTCATTATAGCTTTAGGTCCATTTCCTGAGCAGAAAGCAGGTTTACTCAGCTAAAGTTCTCCCTACTTTCCTATCTATGTGCAGAATTACTGTGACAGGACTTGGCTTCCATAAGCCAGAGGATTTTCCCTCAAGAAAACGGGAGAGTGTAATTTGTTCCAGGAGGGTTCTCCAGAGGTGTTGTGAACAGAACTGAACAGGACTTTAAAGGTGAGTGAGTTATTCACAGAAAACTGAACCTGAACTGAACACAGAAAACCTGAACAACACTACCACAAGAGCGGGTTAACAATCTGGCAGTGTACAGTGGTAAAGCCAGAGTTCAAATACTGAGCTTGATTGTTGATAGACGACAGACAGGCCTACCAAGCGTTTCCAAAGACCATGCCCACTGGTGGAAGAAATTGGTTAATGACCATTCATGGTCACACTTGTTCAGACGGGGAAAAGGGATGGAGTAGCAAAAAGGAGAGGGAGAGAGATAGCAAGAGAAAGCAGGTGCCACCACAGGAGGACTCAGAGTACAATGACACAGCCAGGTGTTGCTGATCAAATGTACTTGATTAAATGATGTCAGCAAGTGTGACTGCCTCTATAAAAACACAAATTCTGGCAGTTTTCTGGTCTGGACCATTCAGCTGTGTGTGAACACAAGGCCACAATCTTCTCAGGAGTGGACATTTCTGCAAAGTCACCCCAAGGTCACACTGTGCAGTGCTCAAAATAAACTAACAAAGACAAGCTCTGGAAAATTAATTTATCACCCCTGCTTGTTTAGATGGGTTTCCAGGATAAAGCTTCTTCTATTAAAAAATAAATAAATAAAAAAGAAAGGAAGAAAGAAAGAAACACGGCAGCACAAATTAGGTTTTTATGGTGATTCTGCCTTGTATTGCAGCTACAGGACCTGGACACCTTGCTGTCATTTGGTTGACAGTAAACAATGAGTAATTGAGTATGTTTGTTTGTGCATTTTCACATGATGTTTTGATGAAGTTTGAAGTCCCTTCACTGTCCTTTTACTAGGTCTGTTCTTATGTGTACTTTGGATTTATTTCCAGCTCAGCTAAGCATGAAGTGTGTTGTGATCTTTCTGAAAGTAGAAGAGCTAATTTAAAATATAATATTATTTTAAAAATAAATGACAGGTTCAGTTTCTGAAAGTAGGTTTACAAAAAGTTCCCAAAACTTCACTACTGTCCATAAAAAAGTTTATTTTAAGCCAGTTTCTTTTTTAAACACAGACTGACTGATGTCATAAACATAAACCTTTCTGCTGTGTGGTACCTTTTGGCACTACCGTGTTACAGTTCAGAAACCTCATTACATCTCCTCTTTGGGCTTAATGAGGATATCAGGTTGGCTCCCAATTGTGGTCTCAACCAAAGTCTGACTCATATACCTTTTAGAGAGGATGCACTGAGCTCCTCTGTTTAGATGTTGTTTCTCTAAAGAATTGAGCTTTCTGTTTTGTCACTGTTGCTATAGAGTTTCAGAGGTCTTGGTTTAATCAAATGAATGAGTCAAACCATACACATTTCCTCCCTTTCTAATGGTGTCTCTTAATTGAACACTCAAAGCCATGCATTCATCATCATTATCGCTGAAGGAGATAAACACATTCATTCCATTAGAATGGCTGCCATTCATTACCACTGCTTTAAGGTGCAGCATTACCTGGAATTGTCTGTCATGTGCATACAAGCTCACAGCATCTGCATTAACAATAGAGCAATGAAGCTGATGAACTACAGTGAAGTTGTAGAAAGAAGTTATGAAGAGAGGTAAAGATTAGTGAGTATGGATTCTGGCAACAAATAAGCAATACAATGTTTGCTTTGAGAGTGCTGATCAAAAAGTAAAAGTAAAGATTGCAGTTTCGTATGTAAGTAAGTAAAATTTTATTTATATAGCACCTTTCAAGATAAAAATCAGTGCTTCGCAGAAGTTAAAACCTAAAAATAAAAATCAACCAAAAGCAAGTTTAAAAAGATGGGTTTTTAGCTGTTTTTTAAAAGCGACCACAGAGTCCACAGATCTCAGGCTCAAAGGGAGAGAGTTCCACAGTCTGGGGGCCACAGTTACAAAAGCTTTGTCACCTAAAGTGTGCCCACTTTAGGCTGACTCTGAAAACTACAGCTTCATCTCACAAGTCCAGTCACTGCACTATACTCCTCATCCCTGCTAGTGTTGTTGGTCCCATTTGGAGCATTTTTCATTGAGGTATTGGTCCAATTTGTGCAAGAAGCACGAAGAACTCTTCTTGAAGAAGGAACTGTTCCTTAGGCAAGAAAGTTTTCATAATACAGTTCAGAATAATATCATAGTAAATATTGACTTTCATGCACATTAGAATTCTACAAACGTTTTTTTTTAATTATACACTGTATTGTCATATATGTTTGGACATGTTTCAAGACTGTTGTACACTACTGCATGTGTAGATGCTGCTTGCAATCTACCTTTTCATCCAAATATGACCCCTTGTAGTTAAAAACAACATCAACAACAACAACAACAACAACAAAGTCCCACAACTTTAAAAATATCTTTGTAGGTTCTCAGTCATTCAGGTCATGGTAGCAGCAACTGGACTTCTTTAAGGTTTTTTTGAATCCATTTCACATTGCAGAATCCAGTGACTGATGTCAGAATCACTGTCCATCCTTAGTACTTAGAGCTGAGGAGTAGTGTCGCATTAGGAAGTTGGCAGGAAACTTTCCCTTTTTCTGTCTGCATTGGTGATAGGCAGGCTGACTGGAAAGATCAGGCGAGTGTCTCTGTGGATGATGACTGCAGATGACATTTTACTCTGTAGAGAGAGCAGGGAGCAGGAATGGTGAGCATGTGAATGTGGATTAGTTTCAATTAAAGATCCACTTTTCAGTCAGCCAGTGACTTGATTCAGATGTGACCGGCTTATCGGCCTTGTATATACAGTACCTTATCTGAGTTCTAAGCCATAATTGCTGACCACCCCACACCAAACTCTAGACAAACATACAGTGTGGGGTTGACATGTTCTCCCTATGTTTGTATGGGTTCTCTCCAGGCTTCTTCCCAGAGTCTAAAGACAGGAGATTAGTGAGGTTAGGTTAATTGGTGATTCTATATAGCCCATAATGAATGTAAGTGCAAATGGTTGTCTGTCTTTCTGCGTTATTCCTGCAACAGACTGGTGACCAGTCCAGGGCACACCCTGCCCCTCACCCCATGTAAGCTGGGACTGGCTTCGACCCCCCTTCGACCCTAAAATGGATAAGCATAAGAAATTGGAAGGATGTATGTTTTTCTAAGTCCTAGCAATATAGAAAGTAATAATTCTAACTGAAACAAATAAAAAAAAATACATAGGGGCTAGGGTTTGGGGTTACCACCTATGATGGTTTAGCTCTCAGAGGGTTAATTTACTTTTGCTGTATCTTGATGTGATGGTTTTAAGAAAGCAATAATACACTTTATTCTTTACAGTTGCCCAAAGTACTTTAGAAAGGCTGTAGCAAATTGATCCTGATTTAGGGAAAAGTCTGGTCAATGTTTTATTAGAAATTGAAATTGAAATTGAAATTGAAAACAAAAGAAAAAGAAAAAGAAAAATATTATTAGTGAAAGGAATGTTTGGTGAGAGCTGGAAGTATCTCAGTTAAAGATGCCGAGATTAGTGTTGTGAGTGCCAAGCCTGGACCGATTAGAAGTGAACATATAGGAAGGCCGTGGCCATTTGGAGGGACAAGGACAAGAGAATGTCCCCAGGTGGTGATCCTTAATGCAAAGCAGAGGATCGTGTATACACCTGCACCACAACGGTGCACCAGCTAACATTACCACGGGCAAACTAATGTCACTAGAATGACTAAAAGCCTCCCAAAATGTACTCAAGTACAATAACATTTTGAGATGATTCTACAGTGTTGGTAGAGGTTAGTGCTTTCTGATTGGTTTCTTCAATTTTATTTCTTCATTTGGCAGATGTCACAGATCAGTCAGGAGAGTCTTTTTCATTCCAGACCTAATTCACAGAGATTTTCATGGTTCCGCCTTTGAAACAAGAATGCACCTTTGACTAAATGCATGTCCCTCAAAGCAGCAATATTAAGGTTGCAAATCAGTGGCTGTGTTATTCGCATGACACATTAAGTAGGAAATTACCAGTGAGCCACCAGTTGCATCGAGGATCTGCAGTCTGTGGGGGATCGATCATTGGTGTCTCACTAAAAGCCACATCCCTTGGTCCCATTATGGTTAAACTCATCTCTGGGTTTATTGTGATGGATAAATCAGCTACAGCCCCACTGGGAAGGTTCTCCCTGAGTATGATATACACACAACATGCTTCCTTTATCAGATTTCACGCACCAACTTTCTATAGCCTGTTTTCAATCTTCTACATCACACACAATTCATTCCCCTCACAAATCTCAGCTGTCATGGGTGTTTGCTGAAGACTAAAGGAGAACAGAGACATATAAACCACTCAGGGGAAAGAAAATTTGAAGCTGCAAATTACAGGGCTAGAGTTAACCTTTCCATCGTTAAATTATGCAGATGTAACATCGCCAGCTAATAGTGTTTATAGATGGATGCAGATCAGAGTCCCACAGGAGCTGACATACAAATTAAAAAAAAAAGATTATCTAAAAAATTATCTAAAGATCATCACATCCACTGTTGCGGATGAATGTCAGGCTGGGATGACAGCCAAAACCTTCCCAACCCATAAAGAACACTGTATTAGGCCAGCATGTGTGCTCTAATGACACATTTATGAATGTTAATACTGATAAATAATTGGAAGAGCATATGGGTATGAAAGCCATAACTGACGTGCTATGGAGACAGGGAGCAATAAAAGCCTTTTTCTCATGGGTAAAGAGGAACTTTTTGTATTAAAAGTAGGACTCACAGCCGAATGCAGATGTACGTAAAAGCCTTTAATGCATGTGTTAAGTAAGTGATTTATTTAAAGAAAAGTGGCCAAAAAACTGGCATAATCAGAATTTGAAAAACTCTGATGTATAAAATAACAAAAAAATATTTAGTTTAATAAAAAAATTAAATACATTAAGACAGAATGAAGTTGAAATGACACAGTAAGTTCTTCATGATGTGACTCTCGCTGATTTGTCATATCCTGCTGTCAAGAGGCTCAGGAGAAAGACATCACAGCGATTTCCAGTCAATTAAGAAGGATATTTGGTGTTCTTCCTGTTGGAAGCTTCCTGACTAAACACAGAGAAGATGAATGTGTTCAGATCGGAAAAGGATAACCAGTAAACACCATGTTTTACAGAGTGTAGTGCTGGTAATGGTGGACAGTGTTTGTCTACTCATGCTTGCATGGCAGCCACTGAAGATTCAAAGCGTTTATTGTCATGTGTACCAAGAAAAAGCATTTCTCTGTACAATGAAATTCTTTCTCTGCTGTCCACACACAGATGCCGGTTAATATGTACAATAGATAAAATGCTGAAGAAGAATCTCATTTAACCACCACTGAATGTAGCGTGGTGAGATCTGAGATCTGGCCCTGTCTTTTCTAGGTATCAGCAAAGAAGAGAATGTCATCCAGCTAATAAATTTAAACCATTTATTAAAATAAAACAAAAAGGACGCATCAATTTCAGTAGTCCTTGTTTGTCCATACAGTGATGTGAATAAAGTGTTTGCCCCCTTCCTGATTTCCTGTTTTTGTATGTTTGTCACACTTTCAGATCATCAAACAAATTTAAATATTTGACAAACATAGCACGAATAAACAAAAAATGCAATTTCTAAATGAAGGTGTTTATTATTAACCCTTAAGAGCCCAGACCTATTTCTACTTTCATGAAAATTACGGGGGTCTTATATCAAATGAATCATATATAACCAAGTCTCTAAGTGTAAAGAGGCAGTGACACCAGTGTCACTGTGGGTCCTTAAGGGTTAAGGGGAAAAAAAAATCCAAACCAACATGGCTCTGTGTGAAAAATTGACCTCTAAACCTAATAATAGGTTGGGCCACCTTTTGCAGCAACAACTGTAATCAAGCATTTGCAATAATTGGCAAGAGTCGTTTACAGCCCTGTGAAAGAATTTTGGTCCACTCATCTTTGCAGATTTGTTGTAATTCAACCACATTGGAGTGTTTCTGAGCATAAACCACCTTTTTAAGGTTATGTCACAGCATCTCAATCGGATTCAGGTCAGGACTTTGACTTGGCCACTCCAAAGTCTTCATTTTGTTTTTCTTTAGCCATTCAAAGGTGGACATTCTGATGTGTATTTTGGATCATTGTCCTGCTGCAGACCTGAGGTGTGCTTCAGCTTGAGGTCACAAACAGATCGCTGGACATTCTCCTTCAGGATGTTTTGGTAGACAGCAGGATTCATGGTTCATTTACCACAGCAAACCTTCCAGGTCATGAGACAGCAAAATAGCCCTAGCCCATCACACTATCACCACCATATTTTACTGTTGGTATGTTCCCTTGCTGAAATGCTATGTTACTTTTAGCCAGATGTTATAATAATAATAATGGATTGGATTTATATGGTGCTTTTCAAGGCACCAAAAGCGCTTTAAAAATCCAATATTCATTCACTCTTGCATTTACACACTGTGGAGGCAAGCTACGGTTGTAGCCACAGCTGCCCTGGGGACACACACCTTCCAAAAAGTCCAACTTTTGCCTCATCAGTCCACAGAGTATTTTCCCTAACATCAGCAAAATGTTTTCTGGCAAAACTGAGATGAGCCTTTACGTTCCTTTTGCTGGGCAGTAGTTTTTTTTTTTTTTTATCTTGGAACTCTGCCATACAGGCCATTTTTGCCAAATCTTATGTTGGAGTCATGAACACTGACCTTAACTGAGGCAAGTGAGTCCTGCAGTTCTTTGGATGTTGTTCTGGGGTCTTCGCTGTGCTCTTGGGGTAATTTTGGCTGGCCACACCTAGGAAGGTTCACCACTGTTCCACTTTTCTGTAAGTCATTGCTGAGTCGTTGTTTTTTCACACAGGGCCATGTAGGTTTGGATTTTTTCCCCCCTTAATAATTCACACCACCTATATATAAATTCCCCTTTCGCCCCTGCAGGCGGACTTTATCCTTCAAGCTCGGGTCCTCTATCAGAGGCCTGGGAGGGTTCTTGCGCAGTATCTTTCCTGAGATCTGCTGGAGCCACTCGCCTAGCTTGGGGGTCACTGCACCAAGTGCTCCAATTACAACTTGGAGCACTGTTACCTTCAGCCTGCACAACTTCTCCAGCTCTTCTCTGAGCCCCTGGTTCTTCTCCAGCTTCTCCTGTTCCTTTTTCCTGATGTTGCTATCATTTGGTATTACTACATCTATCATTACAGATGTTTTCCTCTGCTGCTTGTCCACCACTACTATGTCCAGTTAATTAGCCACCACCATTTTGTCCAACTGTATCTGGAAGTCCACAGGATCTTAGCTTGGTCATTCTCAACCACCCTAGGGGGCGTCTCCCATTTAGACCTCAGGACAATTACTCTGTTCCATAGTAGGGATACATAGCCAGTCTTTCCAATGATCTCACTGAGGGGCTTCAGGCAGAACATCAGTGGGACAGCACATCTCCTTGGCAGATCCTGCACTTGATGCTGGCTTGTGCTATGGGCTTGAAGTTGGCCTCTAGTGTTGTCCACCACATCCCCAATGAGTTCCTGAAGAAGGCTCTTAGGGTCCTGTTGATGTTGGGTCCTTGTACAATTCTAGGCATTCCAGGATCCAGGTATGGGGCATAGAGTCATAGGCCTTCTTGTAATCAATCCAGGCAGTGCACAGGTTAGTTAGACTAGTCTTGCAGTCTCAGCTGACTGCTCTGTCTACCAGTAGCTGGCGTTTACTCGTTTCCTTATATAAAACTTGGTCAAGAAACCATATGGCAATTGATAAAAAAGAACTGAATCAATAAGCATATTCGATAATGGCATTAGTATCATTAAACCCCTATCAATTACCATCCCTAGCAAGCGCATAATATGAGATTGTCTGATCATTGTTTTTCTCCAGCATAGCCTGACTAGAAATGTTATGCTGACTTTGATAGGAAAAAGGTCTGCTGCTTTAGGTTCTGTGTGTTTTATTATGCAGTTAATATCTTCTTTCAAAAAGCCTAGGAACAGTTCAGCTATACTGCTCAGACAAGCACAACTGTCTTCTTTATGTAAACACACACTTGCAGAATCTATACTTTTTTGCATAATAGCAAATATGCTTGAATATGCTGAGTATGTTTGACTATACGGAGCCTGTGTTGTTGAGTTGCAGGGCCATGTATTAGGACTCAAGGCTGCCCTAACTGCTGCAGCCATCCGTGCCCTCGAGTATACCAAAGAATCCGACTCATCACAAAGCACAGCTCAGCGCAGCACTCCTAACTAATGTAGAGGTCATTCAGAGAGCTGATCACAGCAAGATGAAGGGGAAGCACGGTAGGCAGCAGGATCAAAAGCATCCGGAACGAAGACAAATATCCAGTTAGGCACCGACTGAAAGAAAGATGAGATAGAAGGAGTCAGAGCTGAGGAGACGCTTGCACTTTAATGGAAGAAAAACTTGCGTGTATTCACATCACAGCAAGTAGTAGTACACCCAGAGTTGGACTGATGAACTGAGTGAAGCGGCAGTTGTTGGACTACCAAGTACACTTCAAGGTCAACAATAGCAGTATTTTGTTGTCCGTGTAGTTACAACAGGTATGTTAGATTCCAGCTAGGATCTGACTGTAAGACTCGGAGGTGTTATTTCCCTGCTCGTTCTGCGTTCCACTATTTTTTTTATTCACTTAAAGAAACACTAACATCAATGAAGTGAGAAAGAAAAGCATTGTTAATGAGATCACTGACAGTGAAGGAAACGTGAATAACAGTATGGCTATTTATTGTGTGAAAAGAATAATTTGAAAGGAATAATTTAAAGAGACAACACAAGTTAACCTTTTGAACATGCTGTGTGATATTAAAAAATATATATTTTACATCCTGTGAAACTATGTTCAGGCTCAAAGTGGAAAAAAAGAAAAAAAAAAAACGTGTCAAGACTTAGGCATGCAAGCTTACCCTCGGGAGAAAGAAACAGAGAAACAAATGTTTTTAAATGGGTAAATGGCCTGTATGTGTATAGCGCTTTACTTAGTCCCTAAGGACCACAAAGTGCTTTACACTACATTCAATCATCCACCCATTCACACACACATTCACACACTGGTGATGGCAAGCTACAGTGTAGCCACAGCTGCCCTGGGGTGCGCTGACAGAGGCGAGGCTGCCGGATACTGGTGCCACCGGGCCCTCTGACCACCACCAGTAGGCAACGGGTGAAGTGTCTTGCCCAAGGACACAACGACGGAGACTGTCAGAGCCGGGGCTCGAACCGGCAACCTTCCGATGACCTCTAATGGATAGTTGAGGCTGGTTCCAAAAGGAAGTCAGTCCTCATGGACCCACATGTTAAAATTCCTGAATACGGTGTCAGTTGAACAGGCCTAGACACTAGTCAGCAAATGCCTGGAAATCACCGGTCACTGGGGTAAAATGGTTGATGCGTGGTTGGTGGAGGTTGCATAGTTGTGAAGCTGTATGTGTATCAGCACACTGTATGTCCTACTCTTTTAGTAAAGACAGACGATGAAAGGTTTTATTGATTGCATTTATTTATTTATGACATCTATTTTACTGAATATCAGAAGTAGTAATAGTAAAAAATAGAAAAAGGTCACAAGTTCAACCAGGACTCCCAAGCAGCCAGTCAAGCACAGTTTTCCACTGTGATATTATTCCCAACATCTTTTCGTCTCTTTGGTTGCTAACAGAAACATCTTTGTCAAGAATAAAATCATCGTTTCATTTTCAGGTGTGAAATTTAAATACCAGAAGATAAAAAAAAATATATCTAAATATATAAAGAAATCCAGCCAACATCCAAATCTGATGCTAAAATAACAGCAGCATATAACATAAGCTTTTAAAATAGAGCTGGTTAGATGGCATTCTTAATGAACCATACTGAATCATCACTACTGTCTACTTTGAAGGGTTTTTCATCAGCAAAACTCATTTACTTTCACTATACAAGCTGTAAATAAAATTAAAAGTAATTACAAACATCAGCAGTAAACTGTAAAACTATTTTTACAGTGCAATATGTAATTTATGTCCAACACATGCTGCAAGCCAGTAATTATTTTCTTCAGATTATAGTGCAAATTACTTAGAAAGCAATGTCAGTTTATCCTCTACTTCATGCCATATTAGAAAATTATTGTCACTATAATTTTTTTCCAGCACCCAAGCACCACACACACATTTAAAATATTTGCATGTTAACAAAAGAAAAAAAAAAACAATGCAGCAAAAAGAAATTACACAAATAGCAAAATGTCCAGTGTGCTCAAGTTCCATCAGCGATAGAGGCACATAGTGGTGCTTTGGTACAGGTACATGTAGGCATCACAGAAGAGACGCTTTGCTACACCTTTCATATCTCGAGGTGCCTGGTTGGCCAGCTCGGAGGGGGACATTTCCAGGTATTCACCAACTTCGGGGCAGGGCTGCACCTCTGGAATGTTGTAGCCATCCATCTCTCCTGAACGCAATACACACAAGTGAGCCAAAGTGCACTCAGAGCTAACTTGTGTATGCATATTAAATATCCCGCTTACCTTGTCTGTCTGCCATGCTGTCAAAGAAGATCCAGTCCTCAGTGTTTGGTCCATATTTGACAAAGGACACATAGTGGCTTGTCTCGATGCAGAGCACAGCGAACAGCTCCATTTTGTCTCTGATCATAGTGTGAGGGTTTTTACGTCCAACATAACCCTTTGGGATTTCCAGGGATGCTGGTTTATGGCTGCGACGCTGAGGATGGGAGTGTACCTGAAAACACATACACACTATTAGACCTGTAAATAGTCACTATTTTATATCTATATAGCCACTGTTAAATTTTACATTAGTAACTTTAGTTCATTGTCTATAAATGATCCCTAAACCAAAGGAGATATTTGAGACAACTCTATAATGTTGTAAATAAAGATCCTATAATAGTATAGACACAATCCCTACAATCAATCACCAATGAGCAAGCAGGACGAAACAGGACAAAACACAAAATACATCTCCCCAAACAGCTTTAGCCTAGCTAAAGTATGACATTATAATGTGTATGTGTTAGTCCCCATAGAGAAATTACTTCTCTGCATTTAACCCATTCACCCAGTGAAGCAGTGGGCAGCCACCAATGCAGCGCCCGGGGAGCAGTGTATAGGGACGGTACCTTGCTACCTTAGGGTAGCCGTTCAGTGGAGTCGAACCCCCGACCTTCATGGGGCAACCACTCTACCTACTGAGCTATCCCTGCTAACATTATTAGCTATCTCTGCATCCAAATGCTCCTTTAGTTCCCAAAACCAAACAAGCACTGGGGCACCATTAAAGGTTTAAAGCCTCAGATTCTTTCAATTCCAATGAAATACCCTGTGGGACATTTTCCTAGGCTGGAGAATCCGAACACTGGAGAGACCACTAACAACAACTGGGAAAAAGAAACACGCATTACAGGTCCCAAAGCACATCAGCCTTGTGCAAAAATGTAGCATGAGGGCTAAATTGGTCTCAATAAAAATATATGTTGATGGTTTATTGGCAGAGACAAATTAGACCATCTGGGAAGAAGAAGACGGCGAAAATGGATAAAACATGAGCTGAAGCAGTGTTTTAAAAGAAAGACTGCAAAGCCTGAACCTTCTAATATATGCTGAAAAATTCAAAATATTTAAAATGGTGTGTTTATCGAAACTTCTAACAAATAAAATATCTATATAATTTTTTATTTATGAGTTTTAATTTGTATCAAATTTGATTCAAATAGCATGTTTGCAATTTATTGCTTAAAAGTATATTGTTAGATGTATTTTGGTTTTTCTGGCAAAGAATATGACACCGATGTTGCTGAAGTCACAAAAACTAATTTACCAAATATCATCCACTTGATGTTACAGAGATAATTGAAAATACAACAAATAAATTCAATAATAAAATTGAAATTGAAAAATATTTTTCCTTGATCAGCTGCTTACAGCCTTCCTTTACCACCATCCAGTTTGCTCTTCCTGAATGGAGTGCTAGCAGGTGCTCCAGAAGAGCTTTCTTGCACATTTTGCAGAGCATTGTGGTTTTTACTAAATCATCATCAGAGCCTCACACTCAGCTCTCACTGTTAGATATGCTTGGGCTTCAGTCATTGTAGTCATGGTGTTGCTATATCACAGATATTGTGATGTGACATTTTTATATCATGTAAAAATGTATGCATTCAACAACATGACAAGGCACAGCTCTAGTCACGTACTACATCATCACTTAAATGGATGACCTAGTTATCTGTGCACGTCCTTCATCTGCTATCTGTATGTATAAGAGGAAAGGAGGAAGACTTCACATACACTAGCCTACACTAGTTGATGTCTGACAAAAATTAATTTAAATATTTCATAAAATATTCAAATTTAGCACAGTGTTTCATTTAGAGGCTTGATAGTATGCCACTGAACTGATATAGTGTTTCAGCAGTACTTACTAGAACCAACAGTTAAACAGCAGATGGTGAGCAGGTGATGTAATGCACCAAGAGCAGAGTTAATTAGCTGCTGTTCAATTCAGCGCACAAACTGATTCAGAAAGCAGCCAAGCATAGATTTTTATATATAGACAAGGAAAACAACACCATGTATTGCAAAGCCAGATAAATACACAATATTATACACAATAATTATACAGTAATAATAAAAAAATCAAAACAGGTAGCTAACAAATATCTCTCAAACCAACTGGGATTTCGGTCTAAAATTTGATGACCTATATTAAGTCAAAGTTCTAGTTTTAGTGCATGTTCAACACTGACAGACCACTTGTTTGCAGTACAGATCAGCCTTGATTGTGATTTCATTTGTTTCCTCTCTATATCTGAGTCCTACCTCCTAATAGCAGCTAAATCTGATGAAACTGTGGTGAGGTGGGAGGTTTCACATGGAGAAATGACGTCAATACATTCCCTCTACAGTGACAAATTAAGCCAAAAACAAACAAAATGACTTGGGTGTTAAAACAATGTGACAAACCTGTTCTGAACACTTCTTGCAGAAGACTTTGAATCCTGTCGGGCTGAAAAGGGGATCTTTAAAACAGTCGACACACTCAACCCGTGCCAGGGTTCCACAGAGCATGCACTGCTGGGGACCTGAAAAACACACCGTGCGTTGTATTCACTGTGTTAAATTACTCAAGTCGCTGTGAGTTTGTATGCTTAATCTGACCTTCAGAGAGGAGGTCAGTGACATCCAGCTCCAGAGAGGGAATGATTTTGTCAAACATCTTGAATTTCTTCCCAAAGCGAGGCATCTGGAGGATGAGGCAGGACGGCACCTGGAGTGATGGCACGATGAAATAAGATGAAAGACCACACAGACTGAATACGCTCAAGTGATCAGATTCCAGGTGGTCTGCTCAGAAAGCTTCCCCACAGAGCCATCTACTGGAGAACCAACCATGACAAGTCTGTCTATTACATGTCTGTGAGAAAACAGCTAAATCATTTTTGGATTAATCTGTGGGGGGAAAAAACAGTTTCCATTTTTTTGGTAACTGAAATATTAATATACAGGATTGTCCTTCTATTCTGATAAATATTGTTATGTTTTTAATTGTTAAGCAATAAAACAAAAGTGAAAGTGGGACTTTAAAGTTTGTGCCTAACAATGAAGTGCACTCACCTCTGCCAGCTTAAGACCTGCACTGTGGAAGGAATGTTCTAGTAGCTGCTGCACTGTCGGCAGAACTAGTCTGTGGTTCTGGTCCAGGAAAATCTGATAGCAGTAACTCTCCTGCACTTTACCTGCAGCTGATCTAAAATGGGAGAACACACAAGAATAGTGTGCATTCCAGGTATGAGTCTCAAAATGTATTATACTATACAGTACAGCAGGAGCCAGTAATTTAGCTATAGTAAGTGTACAGTTTTAGCAGAGGGTCCAGGGCGAGAATGTGGTGCATGATGACAGTGAGGAACTCCTCTGGATCTGAAAGACAAAAGTAACATGAATACTTCAAACTCAACCACTTAAGACAAAACAAATGCCTTCCAGAAAATCTTTCCCAGATAAGCAGACCCTTCTCATCTGTGGTGAATGATTGGCTGTAGCCGTGTTTCTGCAGCTGCTGTCGTAGCTTCATGATGTGTCTTCCTTCCACAAAGCCATTACTGCAAACGGCACACACAGAACTTTAATAACAGCAAAAATAAAATGCAATCCATGTGATGATTTGATCAAAACACAGACCTGCGGAGGGGGTTGACTATGTCATTGAGCAGTGTTCTCTGAATTGGGGCATCTTGAGGTGTTGTTGATTTGAACAACATGGAGTCCAACACGGAAGAGCAGGAAAACAAACTGAAAGCAAAGAAAGAAACTAAGTTAACATAAAGAACTGCACATTCCCTAACATTATGGATTTTTAAAAATATAATAAAAAGTCAGACTGGAATCCTTTTAGTATGCTTTGAAAATGCAGTTAAAGAAACTGCTTTCATATTAGATTTGCTATGTTAAATGCACGAGTGGTTTCATCTCTGTACCCACACGGTGAATGTACAGTACAGCATTCAACTGCAGTAGCTGGCATACCAATAATATAGTAGAAATGGAGAAACCATCAGACAATTTCTAACCAGTAGAAGGAGGACAAGGCATCTGCACTGATGATAATGTCAATGCTAGCTAGCTAGTTAGCTAAAAGCCATTACAGGTAAAATCATTTGTTGGGGAAGCTGTGCATTATTTAAAACTGTTAAACCACAGGATAATTTATTATGCTGACCTGAAGAGGGCAGCGTCCATGTAGCAAGAGTTACAGTGTCCTTGAACCCCCTTCATTCGTCCAGTCAGAAGCTGCTTAACCTGCTCTGTGCTCATAGGCGGAACAGTCTGCAACTCAGCTGTACTGTGGTCTGTTTGATCCACTAAATCAAAACATAAACAGCAAATATTCAGTTATGTATATAAACAGATAACAGATATAATACATGTCCAAATGGTTGTTGTAAGGTGTGTGCTACACTCAGCTGTTGGACAAACTTGCAACTGCAGCACTGCATTTAATGATGCTGCTAAAAATGCTTAAAAAATACAAACAGTAAACATTACTGATACTTTATAAAAAAAAAAGACAAGTATAGAGAAAGACAAAATAGAAATGCATGTTTCAAGTAAGTAAAAGGAAACAAAGTTTAATTTTTGCAAACTAATTCTCCCTCTGCTGCCAGAAAAGTACAACTCCACCAAAATATGATTTGTTTTGTTTTTGTTTTTCTGCAGGGGTCACTTAAGGCCAGACGGATGTAAACTACATGGGAGAAAGTACCGGGTTACTAATTACATCTACAGGAGCTCAGCTGTGGAGCTCCTGGCAGTTTTTGTGCTGATTTTAATGCCAGAAGAACTTTGGAACACAACAGATCCACTTAATTGCTGTGGTTCCTAAAGACATGCACTTTGCAAGAATAACACTTATAGATTATCATGGAACATCTAAAAGAGGAAGAAGTTCACAAACTTGCTGGAGTGGTGGCATCCTATTACAGTGCTACACTCAAGTTCAGTGAGCGCTTTAGACCAACAAAATTTTTCACAAATGTTTGGAAAAACAAACTGCGTGGCTAGTCTTATATACCTGTGGCCTCTTGAATTCAAAGATTAAGATTAAGAGGTGTGGCCTAATATATTTTTCCATAGAGTGTAGGTTTGTCCATCCTGTACTAACCAGTGTCCTCAGGCTGCATTTTCTCTTTGTGATTGGATGATGTGCTCTGAAAGCGTGAGTCAGGCCGGCATGAGATCAGCTTCACAAACAGGGCTCTCTTCATAGGACAATCAAAATAACGCTGACCTTTAAAGGTACCATCACTCACTCCTTTGTCGTCTTCCTGCAGATCAGAATATGGACTGATTATACCAATGTCTGAAATTTAACTCAACATTAGATGCAAACTAAAACACAAATATGCAAAACAATTTTAAATGATGATGAGTAAAGACTTACCAGCTCCAAGCCAACCATAGTTTCGCTTCGATCAGGCAGCTTGCCTATCCAGCGAATAATTCCATATGTGTTGCCTAAACCCAGAGTCACTTCTACCATAGAGTTCAAACTCAGACCTATATAGAGATAATCTGTATCAGCCTCTGGGGGTGTGTCGACATCCATGTTCTCTACCCCTGCAATGGAAAATGTGTTTGGCTCAGGCATGATGCAAATGAAAAAAAAAAATGAAAAAAAAAAGGGGGTTTTACCCTTCTTCATGTAAAAAGACCTCAAACCTGCAGTCAGCTCTCCTTTGATAACCTCTTCTAATGGAATTCTAACTTCACCCCCCGTCTTCCCAGATTCATCTTTGTCCTGAAAACACCAAGAAACAAAAGAAATATTACTGTCCTATACACCGTTAAATCTGCTGAAGAAGGCCTCAAATTTTATTAGAGATTCTTAAGAAAGTTTGGTTGTAACTGTAAACTCAAAGATAAACACTAGTCAGTCTGATGAATCTAACTTGAGACTGTGGTCTTTGTATCCGTGTTCTGCCACTTGGATGCATTTTGTAGAACAAATATCCTAAATTCAATTATATTATTAATCATTAAAAAATTAAGGCATTCTGTTACAAAAGTTCATTTTCACACACAGAGCAGCTGTCAGTCGAGTGACCTGCACAGAATGTGAAGCTGGGGTTCAGCCAGTTAGACCCAGTTTACAGTGGGACTCTGTAAACAAAGCAAAATCCACCAGTCCAGCAGTACACCATACTGTATGGCACAACTGAAGCAGTAAAGTTATGTACATGTGTGTCTGCTTTAGGTTCAGACACACAGCTGCTGATGCAAGGACAGAGAGGTAAATGCTTTAGCTCCTCTAAATCGTCAATAGAAATGTAATTAAGTGATTTATTTTACTTGAAGAAATGATGATGTAGTAAAGCTCAGGTGTGTTTCATAACAAAGAGTCTTCTTACAATTTAAAGCGGTAATATCTTAGTCTCTATTATTTGTTATTATTTCTTTAAAACAATAAAAATCTGATTTTGTAGAATAATCTATGTGGATTCATGGCACAAAATTACGTTTGATTTGATTTTGGAATAAAAAAACCCTGGAATTTACTTACTGTGGAGATCTGAACGAAACATCGTCCATCCATTTCCAGTAAAGCCAGCACCATTCCATGGCGACATTTATCATCGACAAAGTAAGTGACTCTGTCTCCCAACTGTAGCCCTTCTGTCTGAAGGGATGGCTTTTGGACAGGGGGTAATAAAGAGCTGACTCTGTTGAATGGGGCAAAAATTCCACAGTTTTTGTCACACTTGAAATATCTTTCATTCCTATAGGTCCCATCATATCTGCCCTTTCCTCTGTCTGCTCCCTGCAGAAAAAGAAGCAGAGCGCATTAAAACTGATGCCACACAAAACCTCAGTTAAATTTCCCCACCAGTCATTCTGCCTTGCAAACTGCAATCATGCTGTGCAGTTGTGGAGTTGAATGGCTCCACCTGGTTTGATAATGTGAGGTTTTTACATTTATATGATTTCAAAGCACATCAAGATTAATACAGAACTCTAAAAGACATCCACCATGATTCTGTGCTGCCCGAGTCAACAAGCATAATGTAACAGTAACATGTTGTTTTACAAGAAATTTTGAAAGACTTCAAAATAGTGGCCTTATAAAGAAATGCATGCTTTTTCAGCATAATGTGGTGCACCCTTTCAACTTTTGATTGCTTGTGTTGTCAGTCTCCATAAACCACTCCAGATTGACAAACAAAGTAAAAATACTCCCAAAATGAATTTAAGGGTATTTTGCTGATTGATTCAAATGAATAATCTTTACAGACTGTCTCACAATAGAGAAACTTATTATGGTTCACACTGGCTCTGTCAGTTGTCCTTGATATGTTTTCACGATTTCATAAACATCTTTGTAGACCTGGTTGACCAGCCAAGCTAAACCAACACATCAATAATGTAGTAGCTCATGCAGCTCATGATCTATCACAATTCATTATTACACATGAGATGACAATCGTGACCTTGACCCATAGTACGATTTGAGTTAAAACCCATTAGGTGCTCAGGATCTTGATGCACATTGCCAAGAAAACCTCTTAGGATCTGAATCCAATCGAGGTTCTCAGAAAAGAATTGTTTAGAATATGACTGTGCAGCCATGCTTGCTGACCAACTGGGCTGAGCTTGAAAGAAAAATTACAAGGGTTAAAGGACATGTGCCAAGCTTGTAAGATTATTTTCAAGAAGACTCACTCCTTTCAAAGGTACTATATTCCAGTGCTGAGCAATGGGTCTGAATTTATGGATCTGGTAATGAATCACTCTTCTTTATTTATTTATGTTTAGAAATTTATAAATCACTTCAAAAACCTGCTCTTGCCATTTCGTAACAAGTCAAAAATAACAGTTTTAATAAGTCTGAAACACAAGCGTTTTTCTAAATGGACTAAAATTTTAGAGGCCAATCGCCTGATTTAACAGCATATTTTTTGTTTCCATGAATTTTGTGAACACAACAAACCCAGTTCCAAATACAATTGCTTGGGGGCAGAAATATTAAACCAAAATGAAATCTAAAATATGTGTATGCATTGTGCATACGCCAGTAGGAGTAAGATAAAAAAACAAAACATCAAACCTGTAGTTCGATTCCAAAAAAAGATCCTGGTACGGGATGTAAAAAAGGTGCCTTTGTTATGGGTCCAAAGTAACGGATGATGCCTCTGAGCTTCTTCCCAGCTTCCTCCACAGTCACTTCACTGCCTATAACAAGTTGCATTGCTGCTTGCAGATCATGTCGCTCTCTGAAACACCTCAGCCTCTCAGCATCATCAGGCAGTGCCTGCAGCAGCTCAACTTCCTCTACACACAGCTGCTCCATGTCGTTGGCCTCCAAGTCATAGTCTATTCCAGAGTAGTAGTTAATTAAACACATTCGTAGCTTTAATGGAGGGGGGGATTTCTTGATTTCTGACATGTACTTATAATAAGGCATATAAAAAATACTTCCAGCTTTTGTGAAAGAACTCCGTTCAGACATTTTTGTTAAGATGAAGTACACATTTTCTGTTGATGCCATGTTGCCGAGCCAGGAGATGTAAATGGGTACCTACTGTACAGAGACACACAGAAAACACACACAGCACAAATGTGTTGTTCAGACAGGTGTGAACACAAAACAAGAAAACAATATACCTATTATCAATTTTGACACCAGCACTCAAGCTAGCTGGCTAACGAGCTACAACGTCAACTCTACAAACAAGCAGAGTTCAAACTGAAAATGGAGCCAACATTGTTCATAATTCTAAACCTTCAGACCGTCTGCATCAGTCTCTCCAACGAGTATTTATTTGAAAAAAAACCTCCGTGTTAGTTAGCTTTACCTTCAATTATTCAGCAACTTTAGAGGTTTCTTTCTGTCTTCTTTCTTTTTTGTTTTACGTCCAATCAGCTGCCTTAACTTTCACTTCCTCTTTCATTTCATTTCGCAGCAGCGTCACTGGTATTTTGTTCGTGACAGTTCATAGAAACATTTTTGGACCAGACGAACACACTTTTGGCCAAAAACAACTTCCCTGAGTAGAATTGTAAACTTCGTAAAGCGCAAATACAGAGAATCTTCCGAAATGACGGTAATGTTTTCAAATCGGTTGTCAGCCAGCTGCGCATCAACGACAGGAGATTTGCAAATGCAGCCCTCAGTACAGTCTTACAGACACCCAATGGCTTTGTCAGTTGAATCTGAAAATCCAGCTTCAAGAATGCTGACTACATATTGCTATTCATGTACTAATATGATATAAGTACATGATTCAAGCTTGTTTTGTCACATTTTATAAATGCGTGCATATTACATTCGGGGCAATTAATTATCTTGTGGTGTGTGATCTGCCTTTGGAGCTTCATTTTATTGTTATTGTTTGTTTTTGTAGCTGAAAGTCGGTTCATAGTTTGTTTAGTCATTCTGTTTGTTCTCACTGTGATTTCCATACAAGAATCAATACAGAAAAGTGGTCTTTTAGTTGTATTGTATTAAAAAATGCATTACAATCAACGTGCCTGAAGGAATCTGGTTAATCCAGACACAGTAAAGGGAGTCCTTTGCACGGAAAGTAGTTTCTGGAAAGCAGGCAGCCGATTCTTCTTGCTCAAAGCACAATCATGCATTGCCTTAATCAGGTTACTGTTTACAGAAAAGTCATTTAGACCTATGGTCTAATTGTGGTCTATTGTGTTTTAGTAACATTTTACGTCTCCAATAAAATTAACCCTGCTCACCACAGCAGTAAATAAAATAAATAAATAAACCAATAAGAAAATTCTACTGCCCCATTCTTACGCCCCATTTTGAGTTAAATGTCAAGCCCGTAAGTCAATACTGAGGATAAACAGCGTACGTCATTCTTCAGACTGTGATTGGTCAACATGAAATACGTCATTCTTAAGGGCGTCGCAATTTAATGACGAAAGGTTGTAGTCGTAAACATGGAGGAGAGAGAAGCACTTAAGAGACAAATTGAACTTTTACAAAGTAAGTCTCTCTCGGCAAATGTTGACTATTGTAGTTGTTACAGGCGGGTTAACAAAGGTTGTTATGCACTTTAAATTCACGGCTGCTTGAAGCTTGTCGGTCGTACGCTTTTTGTTGAAGGATAACAGTTAGCGCTGTGCCACCTCTACGCAGTAACATACTTTTTAACGGTATTCACGTGTCTTAACAGAGCCGTTAGTGTCCTTTGAAGAATGCTTCCTGTTTTCCTTTGGCAGGAAGTAAACGGCTGTTTATGTCGGTGTCAGCTCCCTGTAACAGCATAAAGGTTCAGTCCTGTTTATAGTCCCCCCGCACTAGTGATGACAGCACAGCGCCATAACAAACCTGGTTTTAATTACTTAACTTTAAGGCATAGTCATACATTAATTTACATAAAGTACTAAAATAGTTATTAACAATTTGCTAGATAGCATAGCGACAGAGCGGAAAACAAGTGTATAATCGTCCAGAAAAGCATAAAAAACTCACTGCTACATATTTTTCAAGTCTCTTACTCGAAGGAAGTAATGAGAGTTATTTTGAAAGATGTTCTTTCCTTCCTGACACTGGTCAGTCTCCAGGATTTCCTATAGGGATCTGTAGAGTAAACTCAGCGAGTAAAGGATGGAGTATTATGAGCCTGTTACACTGTCAGTATGCTCTGATGCTGATTTGCAGTGTTCCACTGTTATATTACAATTAACTGGGGAAGTAAACGGTCACCAGGACCTAAAATCTGAATGTTTCCAGTCATCAATCTTATTTAGCTTACACGAGTTAAAGGTTTTATGATATTTCCCTCCAAAAAAAAGAATTAAAAAACAGACAAGATTTCTTCTCCCTTAAAATAATTATACTAATATCACCGGCTCTGGTACTGTAGAATTTTCTGACTGGTTTCGATTCATGAAATTTAGGATTTAGGTATAGCACTCAAAATATCATGTTCCTTGTTCCTTTTGTATGCTTTCTTTGTGTTATGGTTACTATCTGACCACCTCTGTGTTTGTATTTTGAGTTGCACACTAAACAGAGTTAAAGATGATTAAGAAAATGATAGATGGTCTCAGGACACAGTCAACCGCAGATAGACTGACAGACGTTGTTGTTAGTCCAGATTGGAGGGCATATGTTTTAAGAGATTAGTGTGTGGAAATCCTGCCAGCTTAACCTGGAAAAGTGAAGTGATGTCATTGACTAAAGAAGATGTATATTTTTCCCAGTTATTTTCTCTTAATTTGCTTTTTTTTTTTTTTTTTTTTTTTTTTTATTGACAAATTTGCTGTTTTTCATTTTTTTTGGAAATTTCCAACTTTAACATTGTCAATTTTATTTCTCAGAACATTAACTCGCATCTTACCCATTATTTTTTTTCTTCAGTGTCACTAATATGTGATTGTTTTAAACAATAAAGTGAGGATTTTTTTTATAAAGTATAAAAACAAAAAATACTTTCTCCTTGCGCCTGTGTCTCTCTAACCAATCAGAGAGCTCCGGACATTACACTGTGTTGCTTACTTACATTGCTTTTTCACCAAAAGAGTTATGGAAATGCTCATTGAAGAAGCTAATCAAGTAGTTAATGTAATAGTCAATTAAGCAGCTAATAGGAAATGGAATTGAGGAGCAGAGTCATTATTTAAATGTCAGAAAAAACACATTTGTATTCCTAATTTGCTTTTTTAAAAAATCCATTTACTTTATTTGAAAGTCATTTTTTATTTTTGTTTTGAATTCAAAAATGTCTTTAGTGAGATTTTTATTGAGAATTATTTTTTTCCATTTAAAGCATTTTATCAATGGATTTATAATTAATTTAGAAATACAAATTTGTAATTTATCCTTCTATTTTATTCTATTAAATTAACAAATAACATGAACTTTATTAATGTCTAATTACATAATAGAAGTTCAAGTATATATATATTTTTAATTTGCTAATTCATATTTGATTGTACAAGTAATTATTAAATCACAAAATGCTTTGTTTCAATGTCTGTGACGCTTCTGGTGCTCCATAGCTGTGTTGGTGGATTATCAGTATATTATAAGTGTGCCAATTGTGGATATTTAGCTGTTGTCTCATGTCAGTTTTCCACTGACCAAATAATCATAACTAACAACTTTGAAAAACATTTAAAACAGGTTATTTATTTATTTGTTTTTTTCTTTTTTCGCCTGACAGAAACAGGTGAAGGAATAAATATATAATACAAAATACATTAATGCAAAAACATACAGGTATTGGGTGTCAAGTTCTTCTTTTAAACTTTAATACTGATAACAGCCCAGTATTTCACAATTTGTGGCATTCTACAAATTCTAAGAGTGACCTTCATAATACACCAAGTCATTAAAATGACGATAGCGGGAGGTTTTTCATTTAATCTTTTATCTCTTTCCATCTCATAACCATGAGATAACTATAAGAACCATTATCCCTTCTTTTTTTCTTTTCTTTTTGATTTAGTTTAAAAAAGAATGAGTAATACAATACATTAGGTTAAATAAAGTGCACCTGGGTTCCAGCAGGTTCTTACAAAATTGCCAAACATTTAACAATGAAATCAAGAATATTAAGGCCATAAAATGTGTTTTATTTTCCAGAGATTTTCTTTAGGTTTTACATTTTCAGATGTTGGCCACTGTAGGCTAAGCAGCCTGACGGAAGCCCTCTAAAGTAAATGGTGAAAACTACAAATCAAATTCAAATTAAATTCTTAAAAACATAACTTAGAATTGAGAAATGGGGCGTTAATTATGTTGTACAGCTAATTTTAATGATTATTTGTTTGCATGGTTTTGTTGGACTTTTTTTTTTAAAAATACTTTTGTTTTCAAATTTCCAGATCTCATCAACAAACATAAAAGTACCCATGGCGATACACCATTTACAGGAACTGAGCAGAGCCACACACAATCTTCAGTGCCAGCCAGGGGCCGAGGTCAAAGTGCATCTATGATCTACCCTCCCAGCTCCAGAGGAAGACTCTATGCTCCTCAGAGCTGTGGAAGTTGGAGGAAAACATACTCTCTGAGAAACAAGAACCCTGAGTCCTCTGCTGGACATCCCTCAGCTTCTGCCTCCTCCACTGTCCATCACTCTCACAGCATGTCACTGCCCAGCCTCAGCACGGGAAGCAGGACTGCCACTATATCATCAGAGACATCTCAGCTGAAGAAAAAAGAACATATAAGCAGCATAACAGAGAGTAGAGATGTAGCAACAGAGAAAAAAAACAGTGATGCTCTTGGAAAAATGGGGTCAGCATCAGAGTTTACGCAGAGGGTTGACAGCAGGAACACAGGCCTGCAGGGAAAGAAAATTGGTGTTTCTTTTGAAGTGGCCTCTTCAGCCACAGCCAGTACCTCAGCCGTTCAGCAGAGCAGCTCCCAAGTAAAGATCGGACCTTCCCTGAAAAGCAGAACCAGTACAGACAGTCAACAGATTGTTGCTAATACATCTCAGGTAACTCTCACAGCTGGTCTCTCTACTGCATTACAACAAGCTTCCTCTAACTCATCTTTACAAAGCAGCAAAGCCCAGGTCAATACTTCATATTCAAATAAATCAAAGTTCACTTGGGTAAAGGGTCAGAGTGCTGCAGGAGCAGAGCTCAAACCACTGAGCTCTCTTTCAACACCGTCAGCAGTTGTTGCCCCAACATCTGTCTTGAAATCTGGAGTTGCCATTGAAAGCCCCCCTTCATTTGTAGTTGCTAAGAGAACCGCTGCTAAGAAGTTACCTCGAAAGCTTAGCCAGCCCACTGTAGCTGCCAAGACCTCAAAGTACCGCTGGGTGTCCTCTGCAGGAGCCCAAGCTAAGACATCTCGTAAGCCTCCATCTCCCAAACCCTTGACTCTCACACAGAGAAGTCTGGACAAAGGAGAGGCCACAAGGAAACTTAAACCAGGCTCTTCTCCTTCTGTAAAATTGAAAAAAGGTATTGCAGTGTCCTCTGCTGGCACCTCACAGAGTAGCCGCTATCGCTGGAAAGCAGGGGGCCAGAGTACATCTGTGGCAGGGACAGCAGGAGCAACAGCAAACCGCCGTAGATCTGCTTTCCACTGGACAGCTGAGAAAAGTAACAAAGGATTGAAAGGAGGGATTTCTGTGCCCCTAAGTTTACCTCAGCGCACCTCCATGTTGTCATCCTCCTCGCCTGGAGGGTTCAAGCTGCGCAGCAGGATGAAGATTATTAGAAGGTCTACTATCAGGTGAATAATGCACATGACATGATGGCTCTTGTTGAGGCTTTTTACTGCCCTACCCCCTAATATATACTGCATCCTTGTCAGTAGGGATCAGCCAAGTATTCAGTGTGTCCTTGCTCATGTTTGGAGGATGTTTACACCGATAAGGTGAAAATGATTTACCTAATACTAACCTCTGGTTTCTGTTTGAGAAGGAGGGTTTAGTGAAAGCTCTGGATTTGTTAAGTCCAACATGAGATTTCTGTTCTAGAGCATTAATTTAAACTCTGGTTTAGTTATTGGGGTAACTGACATTCATCTTATTATGAATCAGATTCATGGTTACTAGGATATCTTTAGGATAGCTTCACTTACCTTAACACCAGCTAATCCTACTTGGTAGTCACTTGAAGGTGAGTATGCAGAAAGACCTCACATTATGTCTCGAGGGTTGCAGGGCATAAAACTCTTATTGATTGTGTGCTGTTAGAAATGACCGTGGTGATGTGCTCCAATAAGAGGTGGTTCTGTGATAAACTTTGTGTTACTGTAGTAATCACTGTTTAAATATATGAATCTAGACCTGCATGGTATATTCCACTGATGTTTTTCTTGTTCCCAGTAAAGGGGCACATGCACGTCTCAGAGTGAACATACTCAGAGTTGATATAAGGAACTCTGAACAGCTTTTTTGGAACTAAACACTCAATTTCCCATCTCAGAGTTCATTAACTCAGAGTTTAAGATTTCTTATGTTTAATAGTTTTTTACTCCTTCTGACTGTGCTGTGTGTCTGCCTGCTGTATTGTGACCACAGTGGCAGTGGATCAGAGAAGGTGAGCCCACCAGCTGTGAAGCACTCTCCCCAGGGCAGAATCTATACTTTGGCCAGGACTCCCACAGGAGTTAGGAGGACACCCACCAGGGAGCTTGTGTCGTTTGGTAGACACAAGTTGAGGCGGCTTTCCCCTGTCTCATCAAAGACAAGTAAGAAGCACACACTACAGACCAAAGTAGAAAGTTGTTATTTTGCTCTGCTGTAAAGTATTCTATGACTAATTGCTGACGTGTCAACCATACATGGATGTTTACGCAGAAAATCCTAGAGCTGTGGGTGATAAATCTTCTTTTAAACACGTGTCCTCACCCATTATTTGGTTGAGAGCAGTAATATTCTACAACCATTTGGTGGTGCTGTAACAACTCTAAGCCGCAAAGTCACCAGCTGCATATCAAGCAAGCATACCTGTTTTGCTTCCTGGAGTTATTTATTATGCTTATGTTTTGTGTGGACTTTGGTCATGGTTAGGCATATGCTTAGTTTTAGAAAAACATGGAAAAATAGGGAAAGATGTAATTTATATGAAGATATAATAACAGGATAGAGTACAAATAGAAATGCATTATGTACTGCTGTCTACCACACCTGCAAGAAAAACAAACATACACGACCTCCAACACAAAAATTTGAAAATGCTGATTTATATATCTGTGTAATCTTCTTGTGGGGTGTGTGATTGTGAGAGTGAGAGAAAGAGAGTGTGGAGTGTAAATTTGTATGGGTCTTTGCCACAAAATGTACTTGAAAATGAGGGTGGGAAGCCGCAATAACGTCTCCCAGGAGTCAGAGGCAGGCAGAGATGGATCCTGGAGAACTGGGCTATTTGCCCCCTCGAGAGTACTGAAGACCTAAGGCCACACAGGCCAGAGAAGGAGGCTGCCCATAGATGGGGTGCCCACGGCCAAGAGGTGGGAGTCCCAGAAGACAAGAGGCGATGAGCAGTCGACCTCGCTAGAATTCTCACCCAGGACACGGCAGACCTCCCCTCAGACAGGGAAGAAGTCCAAGCCACCCCAGACCACCAAGAGAGTGGGTCCATACCAGAACATCCTGTCAAGCATCCTGGAACCAACTAGTACCCTCATCCCAGGAAGGGGGAGCTGATCCCCTCCCTCTATGACCATGTCCTACAAGGCCAAGGATCAGCAAGCCCCAGACCCAGGCCCAGCCATCCACGCATCCACCCTTCCACCCATTAATGATACACAGAGATACAGAATCAACATATTGATCAACATAGAAGTGTCACAAACTGCAGACAGTCCCCAGACATCCATGCTTGAAGGCCAGCATGTGAGGTGAAATTAGCATGTTTATACCCTGCTGCTGCAAAAAGAAAAAGATTTGTGGTCTCTACAGCTAATTTGCCCTTCTGTTAGACAGAGGGTGATTTAATTATTTATTTTTATTACAACTCACCTCTTTGTGACTGTACAATGTAGTAGTGCCTGAGCCAGGAAGGGTATCCGGTTCAAAAATCTGCTAAATCAAATATGCAGAGACACTTGGTGTAATGACCCCCTGTGAAGCAGGGAGGAGCATTTTGTTAAGGCTCTATGTTGATTGACTGATTAATCAACCAGGGCTTGATAGCAGTAATAGCAGCGGTAATTTACAGAGGTGGAGGCAGGCAGCACCACTGATTGGCTGATTAATCAGTCAATCAAGGTAGGTGTCTGTGCCTCGCACCAGTGCACTTCATGACTTGGCTCATCACCTTGGCAATCCATGTTCCTGTCTAAACTTTGTCACTGCTGTCTCCGAAAACACAACATCATGGTGGTGGCTACATCTATAAATTGTATATAGTATGTCACATTTATTGTTAATAGCCAGTCTTTCCATGGTTCATTTTGAGAACCTGTCAGTAGCTAACCACAGAGCAGGTGCTCCAGAGGTTCTAACAGTAGGAGGAAAACATCAGTTTATCATGTTTGCATCGTTGATATGTAGGATAATAGAAAAAATGGGCAAAACCAAGCTTCTTTCTGCTTGCTGTTTTAGTTTTTGTTCAGCGTGCTTCTAATTGATCCAGTGTGAACACAATGCATACTCTACCAGCCAGTGTCTGCTTTGTAATGTACGTAGAACTGGTACAAAGCTGCTAGTTAATTGAAGCCATGTCCAGCAGAGGGCAGCAGTTTCCATCCATGTCATCCTTGTAGGGGCTTTGTGTTGCAAGCTGTCACAGGGAGGTGTACAGGCAGACTATAAGAGGAGGGGGGGTGGGTTAATTGATTGCCCAATTCAGCGGTGATGGCGAACAAGTGCCGATAGCGGGTAATTTGCAGAGGTGGAGGCAGGCAGCACCACTGCTATCAAGCCCTGGCACCACTCTCCTTCCAGTAGATAAAAAGGAGCTAATGCATAATTATCCTTTTGCAAATTGGATTGTTTTAACGAACTGTAGAATATAGGCCTAACCTGATGGAAAGCAATCATTGTTTTTACAGCCCCAACCCCGCTCTCCCTCCATTCCCCCCTTCCTGCTTCCACTTGCCCCTCGAACCCTCCGGTCATTTTGTGTGTACCCTACACGGCTCATGGCCATCTTCGTGTAATCTCCCATACTCAATGGAGTCAGAAGACATTAGAAAAACCATCACTATTAACATTAGGCTTTATTCGTCCCCATGGCTCTGCATCTTAAACTCTGTTCCTCTTTTTCTGATGCTTTAACACAACTTCATGCTCTTATTCCCACACCTCCTAAATCATTTAGTCTTTTCCTTATCTTCATCTTTGCCCTCAGTTTTTTATATCATGTGATACAACAACAGGAACACATGCATCTCTAATTAAAGATGGACATTAGAGACAGAGGAAAGGTGGAATGTGGATGAGTGTGGAAGAAGATTGAGTGAGGAATGCTGCTCTTAGCCGTCTGTGCTTCTGATAAGAGCTGCTAATAAAGCGCAAATTGAATTACTAATGATGGGAAGCACATTCCCTATAGATGAGCCTGTTTAAAACCGACCTCATGACCACTCACACATGCATGATAATATACTCGCAAACAATGTTTCTTAATTTCCTGCTCGGTATGCTAGTTTCAGCTTCCTGTCCACGTTCAGGGGACCGTGTTTTCTGAGGTGCTTGGTTATCTGAGGTTTAATTTAAAGAGGGCATAAACCTAAGTAAGCAGTTAGGACTGTAATGAATTGAGAGGTGTGTGTATGTGTGTGCTTGCATGCAGTCAGAGACAGCCATGTAGCCCAGATAATCTAATAAAGCAGATAAATGTCAGGAGCGGACAGAACACAGAGAGGAAGAGTGCTGAGGCGTGCGTCTTCAGGCCCCATGTGACAGGCTTCTGGAGCGCTTTTGGTCTCTATCTCACTCCAGTTTCTTCCCTCTCTCACCATCTCTCATCCAGTCTTGCTCAGTCGTTCCCCTCGTTTTGGCTGTCTTCACTGCTCTTTTAAAATACCTTGTGATTTTATTTTATTTTTTTAAATCCCAGCGCAGTGCATCATTTTTGCAGACTACAGGCTTTTTAGGTCTGAACTGTCCAATAAAGCCTTGAGTAAATGAAACTTTTGAACTTAAATTTTCTAAAATTAAAACGACACTTTTACTTTTTTAAAACAAAAACAAAATGACTGTTCCTCCCAGTCCACACACAATTCACTTCAAGCAAACACATAAAGAAATCTTCATAAATACAAAATGTTCAATGGTAATTGTCCTTGTGGAAGGTTTGAACGGAGGTTTGCCTGATCTAGTGTGATCTAACTTTCTTTTTTTTTTGTTCCAAAACGGGACCATTAACTTTTGGGCAGGTTTATTAATGTTCATTTTAGTTGTTCATCCTTTTACAAACTAAGTAGAAACAGCTTCAGTTCTAATGAGAAAATAAGCAATATTCTACATCACTGTGAACGCTTCCCAAAATGTTGCAATCTGCCACATCCAGTGAAAAGGTGTGCTTTTAACCTCTGTGCATTTAGTGACACAAATGTTTTTGTTGTATGCAACAATTGGGTGCTTTTGTGTACAGAGTGGGTTTTGCTGCTTTCTTATTAAAACGCTCAACTATTTTCCTGAAGTATTCCCTACTCACTGTATTTATTGGACATGTTGGACAAACAGAATGTGATTGGGTTAATGATTTCAGTGTGTCTTTGTGAGCCGGATGGATATACAGCCATGCGCTCCAGCCTTGATCTCATAGATGACTAAGCTGGATTTTTTTGATGATTCACGTTACAAGGTTCTTCTTAGCCTTCATGGTTTTCCTGCAGTTTGTGGTGCATTTTCAAGTGGTTGAACAAGTTAGTTGTTATTTCACGATACACGCAGAATTCCACACTTATCTTCACATATAATTTCTTCTTGGTTAGCGCCATTTGAGCTAAATCTTAAGTATTTCCAGACCCATGCTGTCAGATTGGTGACATGTTTGTGTGTTGTAATTGGAATGTTACAATCAATCAATCTTACATGCCTCTTTTGCTCTCTCACACAACATAGAGGCCATTATCGCCGCAAAAGAATCCTCCTTTCACACCCCCTGCTCCTGCAGGGATCCAGTTACTGTGCCAACACTGATGCCATTTATTTTGTCCATAAATAACATGCACAGCTGCATTGATACCCTGCTTTCTTGGACCTTTTCTACTTTATGCATACATCTCATTTCATTTACTTTATGTGGACACATGCAAACAGAAAGTATTAAAGTTCCTCAAAGAGATGCTCAGCCCTTGAAGAGTAGAGCACGACTGATCCATTCTATCCAGGTATAATCTCTTCATTGGCAGTGTGTTTGGGGAAATGTGGGTGGGAAATGCTTTCCAAGTGGTATTGCATGGTGGATAAAAAATCTGATGCTACATATCTGTATTCATAACTCATCAGTTAGTTAGCTAAAATATAGTCCCAGACCATGACAGAGCCTCCACCATGTTTTGCAGGTGGCCGTAGATGGTCACTGTTGTGCCTCTCCCCAGACCTGTTCTGTATGTCATACTGACATACTGTCATACTGACAATGATTTGAACCAACAATATCAAATCTGGACTCCTTGCTCCATAAGACCTGTTGCCACTGAGCTTTAGTATAGTTCTTGCGTAATTTGGCACACATTTTTCCCTGTTTCCCTTTCTTAAGATTAAGTTAAAGGGCTGTCTCTCTTCGTAAGGACATGACTTCCAGATACTGTTAATATGTTGTAGATAGTTCTTTAGGCCTCTGCTTGTTTGGGTTTCAGTTAATATGTCTTTGAAATTCACCTTGGTGGTGCAAAATTCCTATTTTATAGCTATTAAAATACATTATGTTTGACATTTTCTGTTCCTTCTGTTTTTAGAATTGTCTGTTATGTGTATACACGATATTGGTTCTTCCGTCTGTGTGATGTATTCCAACGAAGTTGAAACTAGGTAGTCTGCAAGGAAAACACCAGACTGATTGGTCTGGTGTTTTTCTTGCTGTGCTACAAACAAGCTAGAAGACCACCCTAACCAGGTAGAGATGTGGTTCATGGGCGAGTTGGGAGATTCAATACAGGGACTGATTGCACTGCTTAGTTATTTATCATGTACAGTGGGGCAAAAAAGTATTTAGTCAGCCACCGATTGTGCAAGTTCCCCCACTTAAAATGATGACAGAGGTCAGTAATTTGCACCAGAGGTACACTTCAACTGTGAGAGACAGAATGTGAAAAAAAAAATCCATGAATTCACATGGTAGGATTTGTAAAGAATTTATTCGTAAATCAGGGTGGAAAATAAGTATTTGGTCAATAACAAAAATACAACTCAATACTTTGTAACATAACCTTTGTTGGCAATAACAGAGGTCAAACGTTTACTATAGGTCTTTACCAGGTTTGCACACACAGTAGCTGGTATTTTGGCCCATTCCTCCATGCAGATCTTCTCAAGAGCAGTGATGTTTTGGGGCTGTCGCCGAGCAACACGGACTTTCAACTCCCGCCACAGATTTTCTATGGGGTTGAGGTCTGGAGACTGGCTAGGCCACTCCAGGACTTTCAAATGCTTCTTATGGAGCCACTCCTTTGTTGCCCGGGCGGTGTGTTTTGGATCATTGTCATGTTGGAAGACCCAGCCTCGTTTCATCTTCAAAGTTCTCACTGATGGAAGGAGGTTTTGGCTCAAAATCTCACGATACTTGGCCCCATTCATTCTGTCCTTAACACGGATCAGTCGTCCTGTCCCCTTGGCAGAAAAACAGCCCCATAGCATGATGTTTCCACCCCCATGCTTCACAGTAGGTATGGTGTTCTTGGGATGCAACTCAGTATTCTTCTTCCTCCAAACACGACGAGTTGAGTTTATACCAAAAAGTTCTACTTTGGTTTCATCTGACCACATGACATTCTCCCAATCCTCTGCTGTATCATCCATGTGCTCTCTGGCAAACTTCAGACGGGCCTGGACGTGCACTGGCTTCAGCAGCGGAACACGTCTGGCACTGCGGGATTTGATTCCCTGCCGTTGTAGTGTGTTACTGATGGTGACCTTTGTTACTTTGGTCCCAGCTCTCTGCAGGTCATTCACCAGGTCCCCCCGTGTGGTTCTGGGATCTTTGCTCACCGTTCTCATGATCATTTTGACCCCACGGGATGAGATCTTGCGTGGAGCCCCAGATCGAAGGAGATTATCAGTGGTCTTGTATGTCTTCCATTTTCTGATGATTGCTCCCACAGTTGATTTTTTCACACCAAGCTGCTTGCCTATTGTAGATTCACTCTTCCCAGTCTGGTGCAGGTCTACAATTCTTTTCCTGGTGTCCTTCGAAAGCTCTTTGGTCTTGGCCATGGCAGAGTTTGGAGTCTGACTGGTTGAGGCTGTGGACAGGTGTCTTTTATACAGATGATGAGGTCAAACAGGTGCCATTCATACAGGTAACGAGTGGGGGACAGAAAAGCTTCTTACAGAAGACGTTACAGGTCTGTGAGAGCCAGGGATTTTCCTTGTTTGAGGTGACCAAATACTTATTTTCCACCCTGATTTACGAATAAATTCTTTACAAATCCTACCATGTGAATTCATGGATTTTTTTTTCACATTCTGTCTCTCACAGTTGAAGTGTACCTCTGGTGCAAATTACTGACCTCTGTCATCATTTTAAGTGGGGGAACTTGCACAATCGGTGGCTGACTAAATACTTTTTTGCCCCACTGTACTTAGCAAAGTAATTAGCAAATAAAATATATGCAGAGAATAAATTTAATGATCACCAAGCCCTCCATCGTATGTTGCTGAAGTACTCCACTTCTTTTTGATTAAAACTACACAGTAATCACACAAATATAGAAACCTTTTTGGGTCCTGACACATGTACACGCTATCTGCCTGTCTTTTTCTTTTTTAAACCTTGTTTATTTTTGCTTGTTTATTTGCATCACTCTCTGGTTCACACGTGCTCCAGTTTCTCCCACTTTTCCTTCACACCATGGCCACTTGTCCTGCGGTCTTCTCACACTGACTCACTTTCCTGCATTTGCACACACAGCAGCAGCTTATAGAGGGCAAGAGATCACCGCTTGTTTGGAACTGAAAGCTGTGTGCTCACTGTCACTCCATATAACATGTAAAGTAACATGTGTTTTGCACACTGATGTTTCTCTGAACTTTATTCTTTAAATGATTTTAATAGTTTGTGTGTGTTTATGTGTGTGCATTGTTGTGTAGGTCCCTCCAAACAGCTGCCTACATACCGTTCTCTAAATGCCATTTCCCTGTGCTCCCGTAGTATTATCAGTTGGTCCAAAGTATGGACATTAAACTAATGTGTACACACACACACACACACACACACGTGCTCATTCTGCTCATTCCTCTTCACTTTCTCAGGCTCTCTGTGTCAAACAGGTGGACCTCTGTCCTCTTTCTGTCTGTGCTGAACTGTCTGTGGCCTTCTCTCTCTCTCTCTTAATGCCTGTCACCATTTGTCTCACTCACACACATTCTCTGTAAGACATGTGCGCCCACACACACAAACAAAACACATGTCCACAACTGTAATGTTGCCTTAATGATTTAGACACAGGCTCATGCAGTTGTTGCAGACAGAAAAGAAGAATAAACCAACAAGAATGTCAGTGTTACTTCCACGTTTTACATCTGGCTAAACAGAAGTAGTGCCATGAGACCTCTTTGTGGACTTTTGTAACCTTCACACGTTTCTGTGCATAAACATACAAGGCAGAATTGACATCTGCGTCTGCATGCATTTATATATATATATATAGAAGTAGTATAGCTATTCAATTGCATGAATGGTCCAGTTTCTCATGTAAGATTGCATCCTGCACATTACTGGCTTAGTATAGCTCTGTGCCATGGTGCACTGTAACATTTGGCATTTTGATTAACCTCCCAGGGCCCAGAGAGCTGTACATGCCAATGATCTGATCCCTGAACGTACGGTATGCCCACATGAGTAACTTCACCCTAACTGTGCTGTAAGGCCTCTCCTTCTCCCCTCTCTTGGACTCTCATCAAACTGTCAGCTGGTAATAATTAAAATTTTCACTCATTTGAGTTTAACATGCCTCTCTGGCCTTCTTGAGGACACTGACAGGGTTGAGAATACTTGGTCTTTGCTAAACGTGCTAAATGACAACAGATTCAAATTGCTTAAGGCACGCTCCAGATAATCCAATCATTCAATCAATATTCTGTTATTATTTATATTTTTTATAACAAGTTCTAAGATTATTTATGTGGTGTTGTGAAGGGGTGTCTTATTTTTTGTCAGGTGGGGTGGTGGGGGCGCAGTGGGTGTTGAAAAGTGTCATCAATGCTACCAAGTCCAGAAACTTTATCCTGAGATGATTGCGACTCCTTTCCAGTTAAGGAGGTAAATGTTTTCTTGGTATCCAGAGGAGTGGCCCATGTGCTGGGCTGTCTGAATAAATCACAAACCCAACAGGAGGCACACAGCGCACTGCTAATTATTTGAGAACACGTGGCAGGCTATATGGGTGTCGCTTATTGGTAAATGGGTTGGCTGGACCAGTGGGTGTTGCCATATTTAGCTATGACAGTATAGACTTAAAATCCTGCCAATAGTAATGTGTACTAGTAATAGTAATTGTGACAATGATAATAATAATGATGTAATTATAACAATGGTGGCAGTAACTAAATAGTCGATACATTAGCAGGAATATTTAAATGTAAGGACAGATTTTCAGGAAAACTTTACCAGATGTGCAAAATAGAAACAGATTTTTGAAATTGTCCTGTGTATAGAATTGGATTCATGTACTTTTGGAAGGATTAAAATTAGACATTTGTCATTATATTTTCACAAATACATTTGACACTCAAATGAGAAAAATAAGGAGATAACATCTCGATGCTGTCAGGAAAATATCACAAACTGATCTAGATATTCGTCTTGGATGGTTTAGAGGGAAAATTTCAGCACTGTTTTTTTTTTCTTTATTATTTACCATTTAAAATTTCCAAGGGACTACTTCAGGGTTTCAGCCAGTATGCTACAAACCTAAGAGGCCTGATTGGCCCACATGGATGCATTTTGTTCAAATTAATGGCCCGGAAAACTGTTTTTATTTCCCAACCAACACACTGGCCAACCACAACATTAAACCACCATCCAAATATTGTGTAGGTTCCCATCCTGCCAAAATAGTTTTGACCATCCTGACATGGACACGGGACCTCTGAGAGGATCTTTTAGTGTCTGCCACATGGATGTTGGGTAAAATGCTTTGGCTCCTGCTGGTTGCAGGTTAGAGGTTCTTTGGATCAGACTTGTTCCAGTGCATCCCGTGGACGCTGCATCAGAATCCTTGAGCCCTTTCCAGGAGAACTTTACATTGAAAAGATCAATGTTATTTCCTCCACCATTCAGGGGTTTGTGTTCTGGCTGCTAATTGTTTCACAGCTATCATTACAAATCAGCATTTGGATGTACTTCTCACTTTAATACTTTAAAATATCTGAATTTGTCATGCCATTCTTAAAAACAAAAACAAAGAGTGAAACCAGCACTCCGGCAAGAAAAATCCATTCATTATCAGAATACTGAAATACTGCAACATAGTTTGCAGACTCTTATAACAAATACTAAATAAAACAAACTGACAGAAGTAACTAGGTCTCCATTCATTCTTTAACTTCAACTGATTAATCAGTCGGAGTTATTCCTGTGCAGTTAGGGGTGCTGTTGTGTTACATAAAGATGTGTTTGTCATTGTAACAGGGAGGGGAAAGTCTGGGGCCGTTAAGAGCTGCTCCATAAATCTTCACCTTTTGTTAGTTGGTAAAGTTGGCCAGCCACTTGCCCTGCTGTACCCTGACCCTATGACAGTAACATTATCCGGCCCCGGTCCCCTCCATATGTCTGCACACACTGACGCATTGCCTCAGTAAGTGCAGGAGGTTTGCTTGGGAGGACGAGAAAAGATTCTGAAGTGTGCTTGGCACGTTATGTCCACCAACTCAGACACAGTATTAGCAGATGTAAGCGCACAGCAAAAAAAAAAAAAAAACAACCCAATGTTAAACAAACATTATGTTGCTAATTTTAGACTTTCTGCAATGTTTTATCATGATATTCTCTACTGGATCAAACTTGGCAGTTATATTTTATCTTGTACTCTGCAGAACTTTTCATTTAATCAGGATGTAGTCCACACGAGATAGCTTAAAATGGGGTTTCCACTGGATAAAAACAACAGAAAAGATGCTTTGAAATCCAAGGAACTAGTTAGGGCCTTGTCCCCTGATTTGAAGCAGGGGCACAAGTTCTGGGGACTGTGGGGACTTCTTTCGCCACCCAGGTTTTCTTATTAGAAGAGACTCAGATCCATTTACTCACAGTGAAATTACCAGCACAGGTCAAGATGTAGCACAAGGCTATCTGTGTGACTTCCTCTAAGTCCCAATGTACAAATAAATCTAATTATTTGGTGCAAAGCAGTGTTGTAGTGTCGCGAGAGCTCACTCGGCCCAGGTTTTAATAGTCAATTTAATTCATTTAATTTTTTTTTGTGTGTAGTGCCAGATGACAACAACAGTCGCCTCAAGACGCTCTATATTGTAAGGTAAAGACCATACAAGATCTTGAAGATCAGCCTTGTTTTTGTGCTGAGGGAGGTGTAAGCAGGGACAGGGATCGGGGGGGGGGCAACTGTGTAGGAATGCTTAATGCTTGAATAAACATGGCTGAGTGTGTTACTTTTCCTTGTAGTACATACCAAATGATGGTTGATTGGTAGTATTGTTTCAATGCCTGAGGAAAGTCCAGCTTTGTTCTTAGTGTGTTGTTTCACCCAGCTCTGGTTTGGCCCCCAGTCTTTTCACTACCAACTAGATGCATGATTCCCACACTGTGTGAATCAGCAGTGTTGTACTGTGCAATAGTATCATTCTAAGTTACAAATCTTTGATGGAACTATATCCGAGTGTCAGCCCATAAAGGCTTGCACATGAAAACTGAGGTAATCCTAATCAAGGCTGGAGTATTTCTGTGTGGAGTTTGCATGTTCTACTTGTGCTTGCATGAGCTCTGTGGGTTCTCTACGGCTGTCTTCCTCCCACAGTCCAAAGGAAGGTTAGGCTAATTTGCGAGTTGTAAATCTAAGTGTGAATGGGACACAGAATCTGTCTCTGTGTTTGCCCTGTGACAACCCAACAACCTGTCCACCATGTGTTCCCCCTCTCGACCTGTGCCAACTGGGATAGGCTTCTGCTGTCACAGAGGGATAAGCATAAGAAATGGATAGATGAATGTCATATTTAGTAGATTGTCAGCTCTGGGTATCAAATGTTCTAAAACCTGGTATCATTTTATTTCTTTACATTATAGTCTACTAGTTTTAGACTTTTTATTCAGACATAATAATTACAAAATATTTTAGGCATTTAACATTAGGAGAGGTTCTAGTGTTGGACCAGTAACAGTGAAATTTTCTGTTGAACCTGTTACTGCAACTACCATCTAAATTCTTATAGGCACTATCACTGCAGGGGTTAACCACATCTTTTACTTCATTTATCTACTTATTTCTATTTCTCTACTTCTCGCTACCCTATAGTGGAGTAAAGCTGTTTCCCATATTGATGGGGCTTGACTGTATGTCTTAGTAGGCTGGTAGAGCTAAGTAGAGATTTAGATCTTCTTCTTCTTCTTCTTTTTTAAACACTTTCATCCATATGCCCTTCTCAAATCTGTCTGCTCTACCTGAGTCTCCGTACAAGACTCAGAGCTAAGCATCGGGTTCTCAAGTTCAGGGTCCAAGCTGAGGAGAAACCTGACCCCTCATCTTGAAGATGTCTTTTTTTTCTCCTTCATCCAAGCTTTCCAACTTTCCATTTCTATCCACCTACTGGCCTGGACATCTGAACCCCTGCAAATCTATTCTCGTCTGAGTGAGGTATTCACTGGCCCTCTACCGTCTACCCCACCAGTACCTAATGCTCTTTTTCTGTCCATTTAAATATCCACATTACTCTCTCTCTTCACCTACCTTTTGATCAGTTTTTGTTGTCTTTTTTAATTTCACCAGTGCTGCTTTGTCTGATGGATAGATTGAGGGGCTGAACTGAAACTCAGTTCTAATGATGTAATCTGCCAAATGTAACCCTAACCCTGCTCAAACAATTAGGGGAACATTTGAATCACACATCAGATAGTAATGAATGAATCATAAAAGTTGAAAATGTTGATAAACTTTGTGTGGAGAATAAAATTACTTAATGGCTATTACACACCAAAAACATTAACCCTTTGGATGGCTAGATTCAAAGTGACACTGCAAGTCAAAATTTACCATTAAACTCACAGGCTGATCCAACTTGAATCATAATGTGGCTCGTGCATTCCTTAATGCATCTGGCCATGCTCCTGATGAGATGGCAGATGGTGTCCTAGGAGATCTCCTATCAGGGCATCAATAAGCTCATAGGCAGCCTGTGGTGCTATTTCTCAGTGTTAGCCTTGAGGTAATTCAGTTCAGTTTTTTTATAATATATAGGACCAAATCACAAGAGTTACCTCAAGGTGCTTAAACACTGCTTAGCTGTGCACTCACACACAATGTTTCAGAGGTTCTGAATTGATTTCAAGTCTGGAGAAAGTGATGGCCACTCAGTTGCATCAATGCCTGTCATCCTGGAACAATTTACATACTTATCATCCTGCACCTGGAGCACCCAGGGTCCAGTGCACCAGCATATGTTCTGACAATGGGTTTGAGGATATTGGCCATGTACTTAACAACAGTCAGGGCAGTGTTAGCTAACATTCTTTCACATCTGTCATGTATGGTCAGTGTGAACCACTGTCTCAATAGAATAGGGTGCCAGTGGTGGACCTGGCAGGTTTGTTCCTTTTTCTTTTTCTGGCAGGGGCCAATCAACATGCATGATGGTGAGTGCACTGGTGCAATTGAAGGGTGTTGGGTTCTGTGCCACCATCATGGAGTCTGAGTCTATCAGTTTGGTCAGAAGTAGTCTACTGAATTCCTGGCAGTGCTCCTCCTTGTCCTCCTTGCGTAAAGTAGCAGACACAGGTCCTTCTGCTGAGTTGAGGTCCTTCTGTCGTCTTGAGCTCTGCTTGTTTAACAGCCTGCTTCCTGGTATCTCCTCCTTACTCTTGCGAGTGTGCTGGGAGGAACTGCAAACATGTGAGGGGTTTGTTGGACTACCTGTGCGAGCTGAAGGGGCAGTAACATCTCATGTTACCAGACTAAACCGAAACTAGAGAAAAATCAGTCAGGATGGGTAGGGAAGAGATCAATGGTCTGAGGTACCAGTACTATCAATTTCTGTGTACCCATTGCTGTTCCCGTCCTCCTCCCACAGTCTGGGATGTGGTTTGGTATTTAATAATAGATGATTGTTTTGTGTTTGTCAGTTGCTACACTCTTGTTAAAGTCCTTTAAGATAACTGCTAGGCATGTATTGATTAGCCATGCCTGGGTTGATTGTTTTTATAGCCTCAGAAGACACTGCATTCCCCTCCATCACCACCTTCACATACTTCTTCAGTAACTCATCAAGAGTCCCCTACTCTCTGTGTGTTTGAATAATTAATGCTTAAACTCTTTAATTAGGGAGATTTGCTCTGAACAGATGCAATGTAATTAAGTCTTCAACTCTATGTGTGGCTGGGGTGAAATTTATTTGGTTTTATCTGTTTTTCTTGCCCTATACAAACTGAAGACACAATAAAATATGACTTATCATGTCCTGCTTGTTAAAACGGCTCAGATGATTTCCAGTATGTGTTCAGCTTTGGTTTGACTCTCATTGTGTTGGCATTCGTGGTAGTGAACGTGCAACTGCTCTGGTATGGTAACTCTGGTAGCTGTAATGGGTGGAGAGACTATGAGCTCCGAGTGTGATATTAATAACCGGCACTACACGCCAGAACAAGGATGAAAGATTTGTTAATCATCATTAGTGTAGTAATGACAGCACTCTGACCCTGCATTCTAATGCTAAATGTTTCATTATTCACCATGCATGTTTTCTTCCTTGTCACCTTTATAAGGGGATGTTGTTTAAGGTATTGTGCTGCCACTAACACACCAACACTGGATGTATGTGGCATTTTATTTTGACCACTGAACAATGTAATTAACACAGTGTGTGTACAGATGGTGTTTAACTTAAGGTTGTGGTTAAGGATGTGATCAGTTTTAACAGTTTAACAGTCTAATTTCATACTTGTCAACTAGTCAGACATTTGGTTTTAATTTTGTGTTTTCCTCATGTTAAACTGGTTACCAAATTAGTTCCCAGGACTATCATGGGTAAATGCTACAAAATGCCTCGTTCAGTTTTACAGTACAATTTCTAGTATTATTTTTATCTTTGTAACATTTTCAACTTGAAAGATTTTTTCAATCATTTCTTTAATTCAATCTTTTATTTAATTGTTACACAGCTACTGATGCTGCACTTGTAATTTGATAAATTAATTTCACTGTTGCATAGCAGGAAAAAAATAAAATTCTCTGTAAATATAATAATTTGATGACGTGTTGATGATTAGTTGGTCTGCTCCAAATATGAAATCTGGCTGGTGGTGGGTTATCAGCTGTAGTGTGCTGGCAGTGATGCTGGTTTGACTGGTCAGTGGAAGGCAGCTGGCATGGATTCTGTCATGTCTTTTTGGGCCAGCACAGAATTGGTAGGGACCTGCAGAATTTGGGGTCAGTACTATTTATACTCACCTGTGAGTGGATCAGAGTGTACAGCCAGATTGAGGATTCACTCGTACGCACCACCCATACGCTCAACAGTGTCCTCCTTCTGCACTGCTGACAATGAGCTGCAGAGGGGGCTCTGCACATGTGTGCTGCTGCCTCAGCATGTTAAGCAGCTGATGAACTTGTCCCTCACTCAAGCTGAAACTACAACCTCTAACTTCATAGCAAATGTGCTTATGGTTTGGCATCTAAAATCACTGGCAACCATGGCAACCATTATAAGGATCCAACTTGACACTCAACTTTATTAATTTTTAGAAGATCATGACCAAAGAGTATTATTTCTTAATAATTTTCTAACTTTTTTGCCAACACTTAAAACTCATTCTCACAATACTTCTGGTTCAGCTTCCAGCAGTAATGATTTAGTCACAGATTTGTCTCACTCTCATTTGTTTCTCACTGGCAGATGAGAATCCAGAGAGTAGTCTCTTTCTGTTCTCTTCCATGCGAATGGTGGGGGATGACTGCAGCTAGTAAACATTAGGGTGTCGTGGAAGGATGTATAAAATATAGTAGTGGTGTAGGGTTGTGCGACATGACCAAAATCTCATATCCCAATATAAGATATTTATCGTCCTGACAACGATATAAATCACAAAAATGTAACATTTTCTGTAAATTCTGTGAATCTCGGGCAGCTCGACTTGCGTGAAGTGTTTTCAGCTGGGCGTCCTTTACCTGGAGTCGAGTGTTTTAACCGATGCGTGAAACTATACATTTTTAGACATAAGTAGTAACGGCCACCATTTTCTTTGAAAGTTTGAGTCTAAGGTTTAGTTTTCTAGCACCTGACGGCTCTTTTTTTGCTTCTCATCCATAAACTCTCTGCATACTCTTTCACGTGATTCAGTTTATTTTGAAAAGTCTCAACAGGATCTTGAGCTTTATTGTGAAAGTGTTAACTGAAAAACAAACATGCAGATAACGGAGCCACGCAATGGTTTTACCACCATTGTTACTAACGACAACACGTAAAAACAGGCGCTTGTCCGTCCGTACTGTTGTTATATTAAATATAAGAGAAAGAGAGAACTTTAGGAAATTAATATAGGCACTACAGTGACCATCAAAAAGATGAAAACATATTGCTGTAAACTGTTTATTTTACGACACCACGAAACAAACGATAGCGTAATAGGAAACGATAGACGTTTTTATATCGTCATATATATCGTTATATCGAGCAGCCCTATAGCGGTGTGGAATTAACACAGAGCCAGTGTATAAAAGGCTAAGATCTGACCTCCATATCAAGTCTTTTTCAATGGTGTGGGACAAAACTTTTGGTGCTCAAAGCTTCCTGGTTTATTATTTTGGACTGTGTGCTATTGAGTGATCACATTTGAGCATAATTTAATTAAAAGCAGGTAAACAATCACCTGAAGAACAAGAGGTATTGCTTTTTTCTGAAATAAAATCTCAAAGATAACCAGTTAATGTCATGTCATTTTATTACCTTTATTTTAAGCACACACTTGAACAGTGATGGTATTTCCCACACATCTACATTCCGGAGGAAGTACACTTATCGCACTTGCATCGCTTGCAAGTATTTGTGCAAATGTTTCTGAGCTCTGTAAAGGGCTTTTGCTGCTTATTGCTTTTTCTTCTGCAAACATGACTTATCATGTCCATTGTGAGTAATAACTGAGCATTATGATCAGCTGCCTCTCAAGTGAGTCTCTGGCACACAAGCCTGCGACTGTTCTTTCATGCAGTTTCTGATTTGAGTTGCTCTGCATTGCACAGCAGGAGGAGGTCTGCTGGCTCAGGCTGCAGTCCACTACAGAGGAGATGTAAGCCAGCTGTGGCTGGCTGGTTGAAGAGACTAAATGAGAGCAGGCATTGTTTGTATAAGTTAATTTCATTGCAGATGTTCTCCCAGAATGATTTCAATGAATGAATGTTAAAATAAGTTCGTAGAATATCCTCTGGAAACCTGTCCATGTAAACTCTGTCTTTGGAAAACTAAATTATCAGCAAAGGTCTTGTCCAGATATCCACTGGTTATTCTAAAAGAGGCCCAAGAATTGTCCATTGCCCTCAAAGTTAGTACACTAGATCATGTGTTCCTAGATTGTTGAATTCTGAAATAATCTCAAGTCCTTTTTTCCAGTGGAATTCTCATTTTTATAAATGTTTGAGACTTCTTTTTTGCTTACTCACTGTTTAATAATTTCCTCTCACACCCACAAATGGCATCACACGGAAGACATTGCCATTGATGCTCTTGCTTTGCCTTTGGGTATTACTAGGGCTCGAGTTAATGGCTTGAATTAATGCAACTTGTGACCATCATGATCCTCTAGTTACCACACTAAAGTGTGTTTCAGGAAACATGTTTTCAAAAGAGCATTACTGAGACACATCCATCCCATATCCACATGACCTCCTCCCTTTGTCTCTACCTCTTAAACTTTTTAGGATTTTTCAGAATGATGCAGTTGGTGGAGTTACATTTTTAAGACATGATTTTCCTTTATGCCATCACGATGTGTAATTAGACCCAAAGTGTGTCAAACTCTTGATCATTTCAGTCTGAACAAAAGAAAGTGGGCAGGTAAGATGAAATCAACTATTAACTATTAAGTATCTGTGTGAAGAAAAAATGTGCAGGAGGATAATGCATTGTAAATTCAGTTGGGTCAAAGATGGCTTTATTTCAAGTAAGTCTGTACTACTGTGGGTATATTTCATTTGCAGGCCTTATGATCCAAGTAAATAGTTTTATGTATGAAAGCATGTATTGAGTTTCATTGTATTGAAGCTGCATGAAAGCAGGCTGACTTACCCAGAGCATGATAAATTACCAGGCTGGATCATGAATGTTAACACAGAGAAACATTTGTACATTGGCTTTATTAGATAATGCAATTCACTTGTTGTGAAAGTCACAAAAGAAAAGACATGCAGTCTTTTCTTTTTTCTTTTCTTTTATTGTCTTAGGCTTATTCTAGTCAGTCCAAAGAGAGTCAAAGAGAGTCATTTTATTTTCAATACTAAAATCAAATTAAAGCAGTGTCTTTTTCACAGTGGGACACTTTGCTGAGTGTCTGTGGTGGAGAGAAGCGTGACTGTGTGAAAGAGTGCAGTATTGATCTGGGGCAGTTCATTTTCTGCTGTCCCCGGTGAGTTGCTCTGGGGGAAATGGCTAGTTTGTCTCCTGTCATTATAGCTTCAGAGTTAAAGAGGAGTGAAGAAGGAAAAAAAAGGGAGTTGGTGGTAGAAAGCCACTTGACTAAAAGAGAGACAAGCATCATGACCTCATAGACCAGCGTTGCCACAGACAAATCAAACTGCCCTCATTTGAGTCTTAAAATGTTGTGTTTACACAGAGAAAATATGGATTATGTCCTCGTAACTTTGTGTAGATACATGGTATATGTATCTAGATGTGGGGGTAATATTGCGTGGGCTCTCCTGAAGAAGGCAGTATTGATCGTTTACCATTAACTGTCCCCTGCTCCCTTGTGAATTGCTCTGGGGGAAGTGGTTAATTTACCTTGTGTCCAGAGGGCTTCTTCTCACCGTGTGTGTGTGTGTGTGTGTATGTGTGTGTGTGTGTGTGTGTGTGTGTGTGTGTGTGTGTGTGTGTGTGTGTGTCTGTGTCTGTGTGTGCGTGTGTGTGTGTGTGTGTGTGGTTAATTTGTGTCCGGTCTTTGGGTGGCTTAGGTGTTAAATACCTCACTCTGTCTCTGTGGAAGAACACACATATATCATTGATCATCTTGTTCAATGACAGTAATCCTGACCAAATGGCCTCCATTAATAGTATAAACCCCGACATAAACACAGAAAGTAAAGAAAGACCCAAGTAAAGAAAGAATTATTCCTAAATTGTCTGTAAGAAAGATTAATCTCTGTGATGACTGTCCTTAAAATCACAAAGTGCAGAACTGACTTGCAGTGCAGTACTCCCAGTTGCCACCATAAACCTGTATTGGGTATCAAACCTAGCAACCAGCTAGCAACAACCAGTTGATAAGAGAAAATCTGTTTACCCTGACCACTTGGTTGTTGAATGCAGTTGCTGTTAAATTAGTTGCTAAAACCGCAGTCGAGCTGACACAGAAACAGAGTCAATGCCCCTGACATCCACAGGTTGCTAGGGAAATTCCCCAACTGGTTGGCTAATGGTTCAGTCCAGAATAGTTTGCAAGGAAGATGTGGACTTAACTGCAAATATTTGCACTATTATCTAAGGGTTGTAAAACTCATTCAGGTATGGGCGACTGTTTTCAGTCTGCTAGTGACCAAAACAATCACACGGAGATTTCAGTTCAAAATTCTTTGAGTCAGTTAACCTGACAACACCCAGCAATATCCAGCCATTGGCCAATCGGTCAGGAAATAGACAATTTTCCCTAACAACCACATATGTTCTCTAGGCCTTAGTCAGGCCTTAGTCACCTGAAATGTTTTCCAACAGTCTTGAAGGAGTTCCCAGAGATCCTGAGCACTTGTTGACCCTTTTGCCTCACTCTGCGGTCCATCTCATCCCAAATCATCTTGATTGGGTTTAGGTCAGGTGACTGTGGAGGCCAGACCATCTGGTGCAGCACTCCATAATGCCGGGCTCACACTGTGCGATTTTTGGCCCATTTTGAGCCGATTTTTGAGTCGTGCGACCGTTTTGGCGATCGGCCCGATTTTGGCCTTCATCGTGCGTTGTGCATCGTGTAGTATACGTGGGGTAACGAGAAGCGATTAACACCTCACGACCAGCTCCCGATCATCAATCGCTTGGTCGTGAGGGTGTCACCGCAGTTTCTCACACTGCGCACGCGCAAACACAAATGTCAGCGAAAAAGACGGCGCAGCACAGCAGTGCAGCGTGTGATCTGGACACAAGCGATGGAGGCACAACTTGTAGAACTATGGAAAGCTCATCCGAGCCTTTTCGATGTGGCCTCACAAAATTATCACGACCACAACAACCGTAAAAATAGTTGGATAGACATTGCTGCTCAATCACAGCTGCCTGATCAGTGTTTTTCATTAGCAATTTAGCAAAGTTGATGGCGGTGGTGTGCGTGTCTGTGTGAGTGAAAGACAGAGAGGGAGAGCGAGCGACAGAATTTCTGTCATTTTATGGACGCACAGTGTGAGCACTCGGGTCACATCAGAGCATCGGGTCGTATAGTGTGAGACCCTGCATCGTGACCTACGAACTTCTAACCCCTGCGAGTCAATCGTACAGTTTGAGCAGGAGCTGAATCGCGCGACTGAAAAATCGCACAGTTTGAGCCCGGCATTACTCTCCTTCTTTATCAAATAGCCCTTACACAGCCTGGGGGTGTGTTTCGGGTCATTGTCCTGATGGACCAACTAAACACAAACCAGATGGGATGACATGTTGCTGCAGAATGCTGTAGTAGACATGCTGGCTCAGTGTGCCTTCAATTTTGAATAAATCAAACAACACCCCCAGATTTGTTACGAAGGGAGTTCTGGACTTTTCCAGAAGTCCAGTTCTTCTCACCCCCTACAGAGAAGAACGAGGGTCCAAATAGTATAACCTCAGTTTTTTTGTTTTTTATCATTTACATTGAAACATTTAATGTCAACCATGATTTAATGTCATCAAGGCAGTCTGGCAAAACTTTTAAAGAGGTTGTAGAATTCTTTTTAAGAGGAAAGTAGATTTGAGAATCATCTGCATAATAGTGAAATGAGAAATGAGAATATATAAAAAAGTTTTTGTAAAGAAGATGTTGGCAGAGGGAGAAAGCAGATGTTTGTTCCAGAGCAACAGAATGAAGATGCACACTACCCATCAAAAGTTTGGACACACCTTCTCATTGAAGTTTTTTCTTTATTTTTATTACTATCTACATTGTAGATGCATACTGAAGATATTAAATATATGAAGCAAGATATATGGAATTTTGCAGCAAAGAAAAAAAAGATAAATAACTCTAAATATGTCTTATATTTTAGATTCCTGAAAGTAGCCAGCCTTTGCTTTGTTGACAGTGCTGCAAATCCTTGGCCTTCTCTCAATGAGTTTCATGTAGTCACCTGAAACGGTTTTCACTTCACAGGTGTGCCTTGTCAGGGTTCATTTTTGGAATTTCTTGCTTTCTTAATGGGGTCGGGACCATCAGTTGTGTTGTGCAGAAGTTGTGCATGTATCACCTGCTTCTGTGCATGTGATACATAATAGCATAGCTGCTCTTCTACAGTTAGGCTTGTATACTTAAATTTCACGACCCCACATCTATTTTAGAGACAGTTATTCTACTGCTGTTCCTCCACTTGTCTGTCTCACACTGGTATATGTCTTTTATTGCATTCCTGTTTTAATGTGTTTGTATATATATAATGAAGAGTTTGGAATAACCTGTGTTGATTTACCTCAGTAATGATGTTCACAAAAAAAAATTCCCAAAATTGCATGTTTTTTTTTATAATGCTGATTTGCTATTACAGCATGGAGCTTCATGACACAAGGCTTCAGGCCACTGAAACCTGGAATGTCCTCAAGCAACGAACTGTCTGCAACAAAGTGGTGTGCAGTGAGCAAATTGCTTTCTGTTTGGATGCTCTTATGTTACAGCTAGCTGGCTTAACCATTGTTAAAAAATGCTAAAGCCAAAAATTACCCTAATTATTGTGATGTCAAACATTGACTTTAGGCAACAATAAATTAGCAGTACAACATAAATGTAGATAACTAAGCAATATTTAAAAGTAGAATGGGAGGGAGAGCCTTCAGTTTTCAGGCCCCTCTTCTATGGAACCAGCTTCCAGTGTGGATTTGGGAGACAGACCACTATCTCTACTTTTAAGATTAGGTTTAAAACTTTTTTTTTGCTAAAGCATATAGTTAGGGCTGGATCAGGTGACCCTGAATCCTCCCTTAGTTATGCTGCAATAGGTGTAGACTGCTGGGGGATTCCCATGATGCATTGAGTATATCCTTTTCAGTCACATTTCTTACTCAACATGTGTTAATAGACCTCTCTGCATTGAATCACACTTGTTATTAATCTCTGGCTCTCTTCCACAGCATGCCTTTTATCATGTCTTCCTTCTCTCACCCCAACTGGTTGCAGCAGATGGCCGCCCCTCCCTGAGTCTGGTTCTGCCAGAGGTTTCTTCCTGTTAAAAGGGAGTTTTTCCTTCCCACTGTCAAAGTGCTTACTCATAGGGGGTCATATGATCGTTGGGTTTTTTCTCTGTATGTATTATTGTAGGGTCTACCTTACAATATAAAGCGCCTTGAGGTGACTGTTGTTGTGATTTGGCACTGTATAAATAAAACTGAATTGAAATTTGTGTAATGGACAAAATTAAAGGAAGCTAGAAACAGTTAGCCAGCTAGCAGTAACTTTTGTATGATAATGTTGTAACTTTGTTGACACTGGTATTTAGGTATATGGTAGAATATAGAGTACATAATATGGTATACTGATCCCAGTTGTACCTGGCACATGGCAAATCATCAGGACAATGCTGTAGTGCAACATAATCGACAGTCATGTAAGTCTTGGCACTGCTTTTGCTGATGCTACCTCGCACACCGAATGTGAGCAACAGAATGCTTATACAGCATTCTGATGAGGACAGTTAACCTAATTGCTGCAGGCATCATCCGTAACAACACATGCTGTTTGCAGAGAACTTTTCTAGTCTTGGTTTTTTCTGAGTTTTTTCTCTTTTTTTAGTTAAAGACATAACTGACTGAGCTTGTCTTGAGATTTACTGATATTATTAATACTTGACTTAATGACAACTTAAAAATCTGATCAAGTGACTGGAATCTGTTTCTATAGAACCTGCTAAATAGTGATGTTTGTAGTATTTATTTTTTATGTTTTTTGGTATGAAGCATGTCTCATGGATAAAGTAGTTTATTTTCAGCTTGTCCTGATCATACTCTCTGGTGCTGTGTTCAGTAAGCAATTTTAACATGAAGCAAGAATAGAAGCATTTATCTGTGACTTTGAAGGTCCTTTAGCAGTGTTTTTGCTGCTGTGTTGTGTATTTGTGAGTGGACCATGCCAGTGGTTTGGTGGCAATCTCTGCTTCTACCAGATGCCAACTTCTTCTGGTTGTGATCAGCATTTTAGCAGGCTGATGCCAGCTCTCCCTTGGCCCAGAGGGACCAATTAGATTCTGGCAGCTGCACCCAGAATGCCACCATGGAATGAAGCAGGGGCTATGGGTGGGTTAGGATGCTGCACACAAAAAGGACAGATAGAGCTGCGGACACCTACGCAGACATGGCGAGGTATGATCCATTAAAACTAAGGAAAGAAAAGTTTAGTGTGAGCACAATGCGAAGAGGTGATGATTACAGGTGGAAAGCATTCAAGATGGCCAATTTCTTATTTTTATTTGTTTTTGGGTTTTTTTTTTTTGGGGGGGGGGTCTTCCGTAGAACACATGGTTGTTTTCTCTATAGGATGGGGTAGTGGAATCCTCTCAGGCTCTTCCCCTCACCAAATTGGCAAGCCAATAAGAGACTTGGCTGTGTCTCATCACCCACCCCCACAAACCCTTAGTTTTCACCCCGGTAATGCAGTGCCTTAACTTTACTGAGCTGATCATGGCATGGGGCCAGACTGTACTACCAAATGCAAGTTGTGTATTATCCCAGCAGGCAGTCTTCATGACTTTGACAGTCAGAGGTTGAATATCACTGTCATTGCCCAGGGCCATCTGTAAATCTATAGTCTGTATATTACTGGATACTTAAAACTTTACAGTAACACAAGGACACTTTCTGTTCATGTATGTAGCATCCTTAGTAAAAATAAATAAATTAACAACTTTAATTATTATAGATGGAGAATAAGTCATAAAAGAAGGAGGAAGATTTTAATATAGGAGTGCTTACAGATGTTAATGTAATTGGCATCCTAAGAAAGTTCCTATACATTAATTACAAAATCAAACTGTACTACAAATATCTGAAGTCTAGCTAAGGACTAAATGTAATATCCACAGAATAATCGCAAACTGCAAAAGTTGCAGTTAATGAAAGAGCCCAAAATGTAAAAGTTAAGTATCTGTACAATTATCTTTTTTCTTTTAGCCATACATGGAACATGCAGAAAGGCATCATTTAGTTCTTTCATAAGTTTCAAACTCTTGCCCGCATTGATTCGCTGAGTTTGTCCGAAAAGTGTAAAGCACATCTACTGTAAATGCTCCTTTTTTGCACTGGCATTACCTGTCCTATCTGGGTCCCTTTCGACACCCTGACCACCTTTTTCCTCAGCCTTAGCTCTCTCCCCTTCTCTTTTAACTCTAACACATTCATGATGCTTGTGTATCTCGCTGTGGGCTTGTACATCACCTCGTTGTCTTTCATTCTGTGGCTGAAACATAAGTTGAGGGCCGGTGTCCAACCGGCTGACTGGGTTCCATCACTCACTGGCCCAAAAGAATCGGCAGCATGATGGATGTGCGTCACGCTGGCATCTGCAACCAGAACCTCAGTCCTGCTTTAAATCTCTACCAGTGAGTCACTTCTGCTTCTTGTGTGTGCAGTGACTGACAAACTGCAAGACCCTGCATGTGTCTTTAACCCATCATTCAGTAAGACGAATCAACCAAGTCAAACCAACACACATAAGCTCGTGTCTCTTACAATTCAAGTGCCGGTCTTTCTCCAGATGCGATATCATAAGAAGCACAAGATATTTGTGGGCACAACAGCAAGACCTTTCAGACTTTTTAGACACCAGGGAGGTGCAGAGCCCCTCTCAGGGAGTGTAAGGTTGGCAGGAAAGAGTGTCTGCCCGTGCCAGATGACCTTTATGGTCAAAAACACCCATTAGTTTGTGTCACCCATGACCTAAGGGATACACTCCTGGTAGTCTTCTTCAAGAGCTAACAGACTTGATGTTAGGGACTAGGATTTAAAGCAAGAATGCTGTTAGATATTGACTGAGAAACACTGCCAGTCTCTGGTTTAAAAGAACAAACAAAGAAACCAAAAAAAAATTGAAAAACATAATATTATAAAATGCAGAGAAACGGTCCGGTTCAGTAAACTGTTTTAAAGTAATCTAATGAAAATTCAAATATTATTGAAGCTTCTCCATCGATTTGTATGGAAGGTTTTGCAGGGTCCCTGTCCAAGGTGCCTTCCCATATGGAAAAGATATATCTTTAAATCTTATAAAGTTTGTATCTGTCTTGTGTGAAACTTGTATGAAAAGCATACAAGAGTGAAAACAGATATAAGATCCCTTGAAAAATTATATAATGAAACTTGTATGTTTTGGATACTTACTAAAACAATATATGAAAGTAATGAGAAAGTGGCCACTTTCATGAGTAAATCATATAAGTTTTTACTATTTCTCTTCCATATGGGTCGGTTCACCACTCAGGACCTTAACAGTGGTTTTGTCCTGGTGGGGGCACTCTGTGCATCCAGGATCCGACTCCTCACACTTCAGGAAGAACCTGGGGTTATCTTACCATATAATCTTGTCACCATGTTGACAGCTCAGTATTACTGATATAAAATATTTCATTTCCAGACACCTGAAGATGGCTGCATCTTGGTTAATGCTGCAATATAAAAATCCAAAACAGAAGAGCATTTGATTAAAAGCCCATTCGCTTCCCCATTCTCATTCTTTTCTTTAACTCAATCACTTCCTTCTTCCTGTGCCGTGGGCTTTTTCAGCTGTTGATGTGTGTTGCTCACATGCCTCATTGAATCTTAGGTTGTCCTTGAGAGGTGTTCCATTTGCACTTCAAAAAGGGTTTCATAAGATACATTTTAACCTCACTCTCAGTACCCACACAAACACACCTACTCTATACTCACAAAGACATGCACATATAAGATATGGAATAATAGCAGTCCTTAAGTGGACTAAGCCCCAGGCACTTCTTCTTGATGTGTCTAATGGGATATGTTGACTGACAGCCAGACTTTGACCCTTTGACCAAACGTAACATGGTGTGTGTACCTTGGGACACGTATGAAGCGTTTGAAGTGAACCTGACCAAGTCCCAATCACCACTAAAGATTTTGGCAGCTTACGGGTTTGGGGTCAGGGTCAAGGTTGAGTTCACAGGAAATGTATGTTTTCACCATGTTGTATTTACATTATTGATGTTCTATATGGCCACAAGGGCATACATATACACTGGAAAAACACACACAGGTGCTATTAACATTTAATTATTCATCAAGGATGTTGTCAAGCCTACTTAAATATTATTCAGCATAATACTTAAGGATTGTGCTGTGTTTTCTTCTTCTTTAAGGGTGGCCACAGCAGGTCACTCTGTCCCTAGCATCCTCTTCTTTCACACCAACCCTCCGATCTTTCACTACATCCATAAACCTCTGAATTCTTCCTCTTTTCCTTCTGAATGGCAGTTCTATCTTTAGATTTTCAACCCCTCTCTCTTCCTCTCTTTTTTCAATATGTCTGCTCTTACATCTTTACTTTTCCACCTGTCTCCCTTTCATTCACACACATGTATTCTGACTTTCATTCACATATCTTCTTCATTACTCAGGAACCTTCTCTCTCTTCAAGATTGTCTTAAACAATCTTCTAACTATCCTCTGTCCTCATCTCTCACTCTCTTTCATTTTATGCATTCATCAGCCCCTAGTCCTTTTCTCCATCTTTACTCCCCAGCCTCACATAGAATTTACTGTAAGCTTTTTCCTTTGTCTTTGCCACCGTAGCTGTATGCCTAGCCTCCCAGCAACTCCCTGACTATCCCACTTTTTCTTTGCTAAATTCTTCCTTTGGATACTGAATATTTTTATGTTCCTTGTCATTCAATTACCCAAGTCTCCTTATCCTCTTCCTCTATCCAAAGGATACGCCAAACAAATTCTTTGGATTTTCCCTCAGAACTACAGCTGTAGTTTTCCAGTCATTTGGTAACCCCACCCTACCACCCAGAGCTTGTCTCAACTCCTTCCTGAACTCTTTGAATGAAGTCCTCTTTCTTCAGCTGCTTCTAATCTTTTTTTCCCGTCTTTCTTGCCTGTCCCGTTTGGTACTTTAGCAATCAGAATTGTTGTCTGAAGGCCAGGAAAGATGCTCAACTGATTTATTTTTTCAAGTGGAGAAAATATGGCAATGCCATATTGGTCCACTTGATTGATCTATATTATTATTATTATTATTATTTTTTATTTTTATTTTAAGTTATTACAAATTGGACAGACAATTAGACAGAAAGGGAGAAAGAGAAGGAAAGAAAGGAAGAAAGAAAAACAGCGGAAGGGGGGACAGTAAGAGAAGACACTGAGAGAATCCATTGGATCACCAGTTAAAAGAAGAAAAAAGGAAACAAACAACAAGGGAACAGTTCAAAAGGTTTGTCCATGTAACAATCTGCTAGAGGGTGTGGGGAGCCATAGCCCTGCCCCCCAGAGCATGAAGCAGACATGGAGGAGATCCAGGCCCAGACATCCACAGGTCCCCCAGGGTCCGAATGACCAAGGAGGACCACCGGAGAGGCAACCGCATCACCGCGCCCCAGTCCCAGAGCCCCCACGCCGAAGGGGCACAACCCTTCAGAAGTGCAAAAATATCACTTCGTACCTTTCTGTTGGGTTTGGGCTGAAATGCTGGGACTAGATAACTGAAACTTTTACATGCACTTTCAAAAACAGTATCAGAAACAGTATAATGTAGCTGTTCTTGTTTTATACCATCTCATGCATTTGTGCTTGCACTTGGCTGAATGGGAGGATTGCCGTTCCTCTGGGCAGCCTGTTTCCCAGGTCAGCTGGATATGTTACAGCTGATAGCACCACTATGATGACGGACGAGGCCACAAGCCAGTAGCCTTCCCCTTTCTCTCCCCCACCACACTCGCTACTCCACAAACCACATTCTCCCCCTTGAACACCCCTCTTTGTGGTGACATCACCAACACGCTGGTTGACAGCATCTGCTAATGGCACTCACCACTAATGGAGCCCATGAGTATTCGTCTAAAAAGATTGTAGGTCCATCATACAGAAATACTTTGTTAGATATAACATACCACTTGTATCTAAGTGTTAATTTGGTCATGAACTGAAGAGCAATTGGTTAACACCATCTGTCTGTCATCACATTTATTGTAGAACTAATTCTTCATCTAGTTTTTATTTATTTATTTATTTATTTATTTTTCCAATTTAAAAAAAAATCTTCTTTTTTAATCTATGGGAATCAATCAGAGGTCATAAAGAGAATAAATTTACATGCCGGTAATTAAAAATACACACATATCCTCGTGAGTTCTTAAAATATTTTTTGATCTTTGAATTTAGGTAAAAAAAAGACTGTTAATGATTAAGGTGATGTCCCCACAGCAGAGAGTGAAATAGCTCCTGTCAGCAAGGTTTAAATAAATCTGCCCAAATACTTCTAATTTATTTTCCCAAACCACGCGGAGCCGCACTATAAGGCCCCTGTTCTAAGGGGTGTCTATCCACACAAATGCCAAGAACAGAGGTTTCTTAGCAGTTTGCTGCTCCAAGGTGATCAGTGTTACTTGCTTCAGCAGTAAGTGGTTTTAATAATGTGCCTACTCAATCCATATAAAGCAATCAACAGACGCAAGCACACGGATCACATGTCCTGAAACAGTGGACATAACAGACCCTGTTTATAATTTTGGTTTAAAAACGGATAAAGATATACTCTGCCTGTCCTGACAGAGAAGGCTTCAAGTATTAAGTGTTACATGGAAAAATGTGAACTTTTTATCATCTGTTGGCACATTTCCCCATCCTTCTTGATTTTCCTAAAACAAGATGCTAAACTTGTTCACATGCAACATAAACTACAGGGCTCACATTCTGCTCATACTTTGTGAGCGGATGATACTGCTGTCTTGGGAGTTACGAGATGCTGTAATTCCAAGACCATGGAATGCAGTTCTCTTGGCAGGGCGGGACATCAAACTCTGACGTCTCTGGCTCATCTGTCAGAAAGTGTCGCTGGGTGTCAAACACGCAGAGATCATATTATCATAACTGTGTTGACTTCCAGTGGGTTATTAAATTGTGGTAACTTGCTTGTTAAGTCTGATGTTAGCATGGCACTGCTGTCTTCTTTGAGAGAGATGGAGCTGTGGGAGTCAGAGGATGAGCCCCAGGGGACGGGAACATGTGATGGCAAGGGGAACAGGCACTGTCAATAATAAGATTTATTATCCATCGGTTAGTTCCAGGGAGGGGGCAGAAGGAGACTGCTGTTCTCTGGAATTAGCCGTCAGGTATGGAGAGGCAGACTGCTGGGTGATCCCTAAGAGGATGCAGGATTGGAGGTTCAGAGTGGTGCACTGTCGGGATGCTGAGCTTAGGATAGAGTGTAAAAGAGAGCAGAAGACAAGTTTTCCTAAAGTCTAGTCTATCATACGGGGCTCAGTCATCTTAGGGATAGAGCTTGAGCTCAACACTTCATGTTGATGAAGTGGGATCTAAAATGAAAAAAAGTGAATTTGTCTGCTGGACTGTTATAATCAGAGGGACGAAGTGAAGGGAAAAAAACCTCGATTTTTGGTTTGAGGTGTTGGTTCACTCAAATTTTAAAATTTTAATGCCGTAGATATGCAAATTGTTATGGGTCTATTTAAGATTTATTCCGTTTCTCTCATGACTGCGTTGCAACAACGAGCCAAATGCCCAAAGAGCAAGAAACACAAAACACCTAAGCAAGAGCTTTTAAAATTAAAAGTAAGTCTGTTTTACAAGGTTTCACTGTTATTCTAATATTGAATACTGGCTCTCCTCTAAGATGGCTGCTTTTACTCTCAGTTTTTTCAATATGGTATATAGTTCAACTACGAGCATTTCAATTATCCGTTTTGGGATGTGTCTTAATGAGTTATCAGTGTTGTCAAAGGGTCGTAAAAGACCTTAATGTCTGAAATGCACAAAACCACATTTAAACTTATTAACATATTTAGTGACAATAAATGACTGGATTTCACCTGAACAACTGAATTGATTTCAAATTCAGTGTAATGGTCTAAAAACTAAAACTGCTTGAAAACCACCAGACTTCAACACAATACTCTAATCTCATGTACCAATTACTATCACAAATAGATATCAGCTAAAACTACTTAATATATCTATTGTAGTTGGCTGGTTCCTTTTGCTATGTTTTTAATTCATTTGTACTTGGTGGGTAATTGTGATACCGTTTGCTTGGTTGCTTTAACTGATTGACTGAAAATAAATAAATACAGTAATTGGTCATGTCATGCCTGATGCACGGTCTACTTAATAGGGATAGAAGTAGCATTGTTATTATACCAGGTAGACATATACTGTCATTAAACAAAATTCCTTTCACCTCTGTACTGGGCCAGAAGCACTAAACAAGAGTATCTTAAGGGGTAAGTGGAAAACTATGTTGAAGCCATATAGTTAATGTGGCTCTGACTAGAAGGCAGACCACTTGCAAAAGGAGCGATGAGTGCAGCGTGAGGTGACGAGAGTAGATTATCTGTAGATTCACAGCAGCGAGTCAGTGAGAGATGGATGGACGGATACGAGCTGCGTGCGTCTGCAAATGGTGGCTTCACAGTGTAGGGCGCCACTTGCAAGGCAGGCCACTGTCAGAGGTCTATTAAGGGAAGATGGAGACCCCAGGTGTATGTATGTGAGTAAGTGTGTGTTTGTGTGTGCGTGTATGTGTTCACATGCTCATTGGTCATGGTCCTATAGTGGAAGATTGAAACCCCATTGCTCCAAGAGCCACTCAACCAACACAACCTGCAGTGGTTTACAATCAGAGCAACACCGTCCATCCATCCCTGCTGACATGCACACAAACGAAAACACCAACAGCACAACTCACTATAGATGTCATTAAACAACAGTAGGAGTAGAACAGCTGTGCGACAGCATCTTGGACACGGTTGATGTCATGATGTTTGCAATGAGTGCTTAGAGACACATTGAGGTGTTAGTTGGGAGGGAAGGTAGGTGAAAGTGGGTGTATGAGGTTGCAGGGTGGGAATCATGGCAGCACCTTTGACAAGCCCTATTTGTCATCTCCCAGGATGCCCAAATAGCTCAGACTGGAGTACAGATGGATTGTGGGAGAAAAAGTGACTAGAAGCCAGGCAACTAATCCTGTACAAATGACTACCCCCACCCATATTCCCCCTCTAGGGCTACCTTTTGTACTGTCTTATTTTTAAGCTAGGTCTCTCTCGCTCTCTCTCTCTCTTATTTCAAATTGACTTAATTTTTTTCAGTTTTGTCATGATATTTTAGTTTTTTTGACATGACAAAACTGAAGTAAATTTAATTCCTGTTTACAACATGGCACTCACTAATCAGAATGGGTCTCTGAGAAGTAACTACACACACAGAAATGATTGGTCTGTGTTGTTTGAATCATTTAATAAAAAATATATATGTATTATGGTCGAAAACCTGTTAAAAGAATATTTTTATTGCATTGCTAACAGTATAATAATACCCATGACTTAATTATTTTAAACCCCTTTTCAAAAACTACTTAATTCAGTTTTATATAAATCAATTTTTTATTTGTATAATGCCAATTCACAAAGGTCAAAACGCTTTATATTGAAAGGTAAAGACCCTACAATATTGGAGAGAAAAAAAGCCTATGAGCAACCACTTGGTGACAGTGGGAAGGAAAAACTCCCTGTTGACAGGAAGAAAGCCCCAGGAGAGCAATGTTCGCACTGGGGCAGCTATCTGCTGCAACTGATTGGGAGTGAAAAGCGAAAAGGAGAGAGAGCAAAGGGAGATGAGAAAAAATACACACTATATTAGAGACATAGTTTGATAATTACTGATACTGGTTTAAGACAGTGAAAAAAAATCACACCCAGTACATCAGGGGAAGCCGCCAGCATCCATCCGTAACTAGCCCATAAGCATTACCAAAAAGGAAAGATTTAAGTATGAGCTTTAAAGTAAGATCGAGCTCCATTCCCCAACTCTCTGTTCACAGTACTCATAGCTAGTGCTGGGCGATATGACGATATATATCGTGTGGACGATAGAAAAGTGTCTATCGTGCCATTTGTCTTCTATCGTTTCTAACCTAATTTTATAAATTATTACATAAAATATATCATTAACCCCTTAAAACCGGTCGGAGCGGGCACGCTCCATTTTGTATAACTATTTTTAACTCCCTGTAGAATTGGAACCACGTAAGCTAGCGCAATAAAATCTTTTGCATATAAAACCGGAGGAGTTGTACGTACATCTTATGCCATTAGCTTGCCCTAGGTCACGGTTTCCTTCCACATATAGCTTTGCAAAAATTGCATAAAAAGCACTAGCAGCAACAAAAACATAATATTCCAGAAACACGCTTTGCTGATCCGATCAGCTGTTCATAACACTTCCTACGTTGGAATATAGGTTAGCGCGAAGTATAGCATGTCCGCCATTACCTGATCAAAACCGGAAGTGACGTCATTTTCGCGGAAAATGAAGTTTTTTCCCTGAAAAATACTTTCAGGGCTTTATAAGCCTATACTGGTGATTTTAAAAGTTATGTTTGACTTTATGCTTTTCTGTATAATTTCTGGGATGCGTACAACTCAAATTACACTGTTGGAAATAGTTTATTTTGATGCACATGCTGTTTCTTTGCAGCAAGTTGGGAAAAGAAAAACTATAGCCAGCTGAAGATACGGCAGTCTTTCACACAAGGCCCTTATGAGAAAACGTCCCAGCCCCTCACAGGAGCCATCTCGCGTTACATTTGTAAAGGCGTGGCCCCTGTTTATGTAGTTGAGAAGGACAGCTTTCGTGACCTCGTCAAAGTCCTTGATCCGAGGTACGTAAGCACTTCAGTAAAGTCAAGTTGCCTTGCTTATATGACGCATGCCGGGCCAAAGTAGAGAAGGATGTTTGCAGTGTTGTGCATTATGCCTTGATGACTGACCTATGGACGAGCAGAGATACGCCCTACATGAGCACAACCATCCATTTCATTAACAAAGACTGCACCATCTGCGGTCGCTGTTTACAGACTGCGTACTTTCCAGATGACCACAGGTCAGGTGGTATATCGTGATATATATTGTTATCGTGATATAAAATAATTCATATCGTGATAAATCTTTTTTCCATTGCAGTCAGCTGGCACAGAGTGGGTAATGAAATATTTTTGCCACTGAAAACCCTGCATCCAGTTGAACAGAATCACTTTTTTTTTTAATTCTTTACATGTATTATTGATACAATTTGATTGTTGATACAGTGTGATAGCCTTTTTTTTCTTTTTAACACACCAGTCATGTCCTGTTGCACCCTCTAGCAAGGAAAGGGATGGTGAAAAAAAATGCTACCTTTTAAAAAATAAATAAATAACAAACTTAAACTGCTTGGTGTACTAATGTAGGGTGTGTGCTTGTGTCTATGATCGTGTTGTAAACCTGTTGTCAGTATTTCAGCCCCCTGCCTCCCCCCTTCCTGTGATTTGTTGAACAGTAAATGTGTGTCTGAGATAAATTCTCCAGCTGATCCAGAGCTGCATCATGGCTGACAAATGAAACCAGCATCTCTGAACAGGACGAAGAATGAGGGGGAGGTGTGGCGAGAGGGAGAGAGGGAAGGTTGAATGAGTAGAAGTGGAAATGGAATCATTTCATTATTCTTCACCACAGACCTTGTGGCAGTCACGGTTTGTTATTGGGCGCTAATTAAAACAGCAACAATCCTAACAACTGGCAGTTAAAGACTTGTAAAAGAGGTGATGGGAAATGAGTTCTGCACTGAGTGCATAAACTCATTCCTAATTCCCCCCTCTAACACCTCTCTTCACTCTTTTCTTTACTCATTAGGAAGACTGAGTGCTGTCGCTGACCACTGCATTGAATGATTGGTAGAAGGGGGAAGAGAGTGCAGATAATGACTTCTTTTTTCTTTAATAGTTTGATTGAATACACTGAGCAACTGACTCATGTTGCATTAAATCTTTTTCTTGGTAGTGGGAGATTGTTGCTTTTTCTTCAAATATCATTAACATTAGCACCATTAAATCCATGCTTGCTGTCAAATTACTTGACATAATTTGTGAAGAAGAAACAGATGAAAAAACATTAAAGTTAGACAATCCTCATTTTCTACAGGCAGTCATGGCTGCACTCAGTGATTAAAACGTAAAGAAAATGGATGTAGAGTTTTACCAGTTTGACGGAGTTTTAGTCAAACTGTTTTTTCCTGAAAATTATCATCAACTTGTATAAAGATAAATAGAAGCTGTTCTGTCTTATTCACCTGACAAAAACATTTTTGATTGATAAAAGTGACTAAAATGTTTTTGTAGCCTGATAGCCAAGATGATGGGCTCAAAGAACTTTCTTCAGTTTCTTCATGCTGCTTATTGCTATCACAGTGATTTTGGTCAGTATTTAAGCCGCTGTCATCCAACCAGTTTGAACACTGAATTTCAAAAAAACTTCTTTTGAAAAGTAGATTGTACATGAATGCTAAAATTGAATTCAGCAACAAAAGCCAGGTTCAATCTATTTTTCTTATCAAATCAAATCAAATCAAGATTTATTTCTATAGCACATTTTAAAAACAACATCAGTGTTGACGAAAGTGCTTCATAATCATCCAAAAAGAGAATGAAAGGTTAAGAACAAAGCATTAACAAGCAAAACAGATCAACAAACAACACAGTGACAAACATAAAAAGCAAGCCGGATTATAGCCAAACTCGTTTGAATTTACTCTTCTGAATAAAAACAATTGCATAACATATAAATACATAAAGCCACTTTTAGCTGTTCCCAGTTACAAGGGGATACCACAAAGGGTAGCTCTGCATGTCTGAACTGGCAGACTTTTATGCCTTCCTGACGTATTGCCAAAGGGGGATCTGTGTCTCTTGCTAGAATTGAACCAGTGTGATTTGATTAGATTAACTCTATTACAGAGTGATTCAGGTCTATATTCAGTGTAGCTAAATGTACTGAATGAACAGATTTTTCCATCAGTGGATTACTTTTTCTTTTTTCTTCCCTTGCATATTCCAGGACGACAATGACAGAATTGATTGTGAAAGAATGGTTCAGGGACCATAAAACATCATTTTCACTCAATCCTTGGCCACAATTGAGTCCAGACTTCAACGGCATTGAGAATCTTTGAGATATGCTGCAGAAGACATTATGCAGCAGTCCAACTCTCTCATCATGAATACCAGATCTCGGGGGTGGGGGTGTGGGGTGGGGGGGTAGGGTTAGGGTTAGACTGCAGACTGTGATAAGACCATTGACAATGCTGACTGGCTGAAAAGTTGGTTTTTCAAAAGGAATGTGAACACCAGCACGTTGACCACGTCAAAGACTCACTCATAATGTACAGACGAGTAACCCAAACAGTGGTTGCAGTCTGCAGGTGGCATTATTTTAACACAGCTTCAGGTTTCTGCAAAGAAGTTCTTTATGTTGTATTTTCTCTCTTCTCAGTGGCAGAGGCTAAAATGAAGAACCAACTACAGCACAACCATGAATTAGAATACACTACTACATTTTTGACACTAACCCCTGCTGTTATTATTCATTATTGGGTTGTCATAATGAAAGGAAAGTAAAAAGTAGGTAGTTTTTCAAAAAAATACATTTTATCTGACATATTAGTAACAACTACCAGTAACTACAGAATACAGAAGTGTGACCAACAAGAAAAACCTTTTAGAGGTATTCACAATGTCTTTACAATTTAACTTCAGTGCACAGGCCTTTGTAGTGGCTGATGTTGATGTGAACAGGGACTCCAGCGATCCTCAATGCAAATTCTGTTCTCTGTGCGTCAGCCAGCTTAGGCCATCATAAAATAACTTGATGGATAAACAGTCTAAATAAATAAATAACAACACTAGAGCCCCCCACCCCCCTTTCCGATCTCACTGCTCTTATGCCTCTTCTCTGATGGATTTGTAAAATGATATAACGAATGAGACTTAAAGTGAGAAGGAAGGAGGGAGGCTGGGTAGGAGGAATGATGGCGGCGAGGAAGTAGACAGAGCATATGATTTATTAGACTCATAAAAATTCTGCCTTTGTTATTCCCTCTCATTTTTATATGTGAAGCTTATTAAAGAGCACACCTGCCAGAGTTCTCAGACAAACTTATGTGTGTGTGTGCACACATTATGCATTCAGAATGATGTCAATGTGCATTTGTTCACACTCACTGCCTGGATGCTTAACTCTGGCTTCTGTTTCTTAATCATCCCTGCCCATAGATGCCAACTCTTCCTCCCATCGTAACCCCGCCTCCCAAAGGGTGTTCAGGACACGCTACAAGATGGTGACCCATCTGGGCTCCAGTGCCATGCAGACCCTCTATTACAACCCAGCCCTTTCCTGGCGTGCCAAGAGGATCCAGTCTGCCAGGTAATCCACGTTATCAGATACTTCCTCAGGTCTGGCTTTAATGTGATTCAGTCTCTAATATCTTTCAGTGCAGAGTGAATGCCTGTCTTTTATGTTACAGTCATGTGTAGCATGAGTGGTAGGGGTCGAAAATTTATGGTGTTCATTTTTACACAGTAGATAACCCAGAGAATAAACCATTTACAATAGTGTGCTCCTCACATTAATTTATACCAGCAGGGAACACATCAAATCCAAGGCGGATACAGAGAGAGAGGGAGCTGGGTGGTTGGGTGTTTTTATTTATTTATTTATTTTTTAATGTCATTGCAGCCCTCATCTCTCACTTTTTCTTTATCTTCATTCATCAATCTTTCACCTTTGTCTTAGTACTTCTGAGTTCACAGTGAATGCATGTTAATTGGACTCACTGGTTTTATCATTCATCTTTTTTTGTCCATCAAAATTGTCATTAAAAATGCAAACTGTTTTATTTCCAGAGTCACAAAGAGATCTCTTTATTGGTGTTTTCAAATAGATTCATTGTATACCACATTTGAAAAGTTGGAACCAGAAAGCTATGTCAGTTAATCAGCTAGTCATTGCAGCACCCATATTTTAAGCCCTCTAACAAAGAGAATGGAGGTTGTTTTGTGTCTTTTTGATATGGTGCTAAGAGGAGGTCAAACTCCTCTTTATGTGATGTGATATCCAAGGTTTTGTCACTGAGAAAAAATTCACTCTTGAATAATCTTTTCATAACTGAGAGTTGTAAGCTTAGCTTAAACACTGAAATCCCTGAAAACATGGTTGTTCCAAGGTTTTCCAGAATTATGTTGCTGCCTTGGTTCCCAGGGCGATGGTGGTTGGGTGAGGTTGTGTATTTTATTCTAAATGCGACTGGGATTTACAAAATTAACATATTATGTTAAAGATCAAGTGAAACTAGCAGTTCAGAAAAAAATCAAGAAACATTTTCTCATAGACTTCTTCACAGTCAGACCTCGTTTTAAAATTAGTGGGTTCCCCCCTGCTGGCCAGTTTCAAGAATGCATGTTTAAGACACCTAACACTAAGATCTAAAGAATAAAGAATGTGATATATTTTTTTTATGTGTGTAAGATTATTTCCTATGTTTCTTGTTTGCCAAGACTCGGAAGAACAGTTTAAATATAAACCATAATTCAATTCTCTGGTTTCCTAAGAGTTAGATTAGGGGTGTTTTGAAACCGAGATGACATATCTGCTTCATTTCTTTGTTGCAGTATATGAGATTAACTTGTTTTGTACACATAGAAAGAATAAAGGTTTGGCCCATGCAAAAAGTTTCAGTTTAACATAACAAAGTTTAGAAAGAATCAAGTTCAACTTTATGCCTCTGAATTACATAGTGTGTCACAGACCTTAGTGAACAGATTTCATGCTGCTCTGTAGTGCTAGAAAGGAGTTCGATATGTCTACAGCTGTCACTGTTGGTAAGTTCAACAGTGCTGTCTTTGTCATTTAGATTGTGCGATCTTGTAATTTTTTCGCGTAGCCACTTGTAATGAAATAATTTTGTGTATTTGTTGTGTGTGTTGATGATGAGCAGAGTTAATTTGTGCAATCCAGATTTGGTGAAACAGAAGACCCTGGACTGTGGCTGGACTCAGCGTCTGGTGACTTATTACTATTCATTTAGCTGCTGCAGTAAATATTGATTCATCAAGGGATTTTCAATTTGAGCCCCCTGACATCCTGTGAAATATCACCACATGTGTAGAAGTGAGGAAAGAGATAGGGAGGGAGGGGGACACATCGGGTCCCCAGGGAGACTCGTACCCCCACCCCACCCTCATACCTGCTCCTTTTTTATGCTTTATCTATCTGTTTAACTCCAAAGACCACCACCACTTTTATCAATTTGAAGCTATTGAGTGGAGCATGAGCTCATATTCTTTGCTCTTAACTACTGAGTACTCCTCTTCATCTTTGGCCTATCAGACCCGCTGGTCTCGCTTCATACCTTCTCAACTCTTATCTCTGCCTGCCACAGCTGCATCTTAGAAAACATACCATACATGTACCTGACCGCTCAGTAGTCCAGAGGATCCCAATGTGTTCAGATAACCTGTAGAGAAAAGCCATTGATTAGATATTTAAAAGTGGTCTGGTACCATTTAATTCATTTTTGACTTTCTTGTTAAGACTTAATTCAATGATATGTATATATTAAAAAATATATTTTTTTGTTTGTTTTTTAAGAAAAAAATCTAAACACATTTTCCCCTAAAGTTCTGTCTGCATTCAACAAAAATGATTTCAAGGACTGAACATAAAGCTTGCCTAAATAGCATGCACTTGTAGGCGCATGTATCTGTGGTTTGGTAAAGGTCATTGAGAAACATTATTTCTTATCTTGTCCAAAAAAATAAAAAATAAAGGTGAGCTTTGTGTATCATACATATGTTGACAGTCAAAGTGTCACTGAGTTCCAGGCCGAGATTTGTGAGCAATGTTTTGGTTGCCTTAATTAAAAGCACGGGGATGTCCTGGATAATATTATTGTTGCCACTGGCCTCTGTTACGGACTTTGTTCACTCTGTTCCAATCACCCATCCTACTTGACAGCATTGACTTGCTTTTTGGGTATTTCAGTTTAAAGTTTTGAAAATTGTTCTTGGTGACACATTTTAGAATGGGTACTAAGAGTGTTAAAACTGAAACATGCACCTGCAACACTGAGAATATTCTGCTTTATGGGCTTTTTTTGAGGCTGATGGTGGTGCCTCTATTGAGAAGGCGGGGTTTTTGTGCTTAAGGAGTTTAATTTAACTAGTTTTACTTAGTTTTTGGTTTTAACACAACAGTTTATCTGTAAATATGTGACTGGTAAAACTGATTTTTTTTTTTTAACTTGTCCTTCTCGTCCATTTAGTTGCACAGATGTCTTGCTCCCAGGCCCACAGGAAGTGAGGTTGCCTCTGCCCAACATACCGTTCTCTCTCCTAGTTTTAGCCATAACAGGCATGGTGTGTGATTTAGAGCTGGGTGACAGTTTGAAGGGGCGGGGGAATCGGCTGCAGTATTTCAGGCCCCGCCACCAGAAAATAGATATAATCTCAACATTAACTCCATTAATAGTATCAGGAGTTGAATTAAGAAAGCTGTAAAGCATGCACTCTGGAGGATAAATTACAGCCCAACCCTCCTTTCATCTCCCTTGCTATTTTTCTCCCCACGAACCACTCTTTAATTTTCTGTCCCCCTATGTTTGCTCTGTTGCTGTTCTTTCTTGTGTTTTATGTCTTTCTGTTTGATAAAATTTCTTGTCAGTCTTGCAAATGCCTCCATCTTTCTCTGCTTTATTTCTGGCATAAATGTTAAGGCCCTCATGCATATGCATACATACATACTTTTGTGTATGTATATATAATATGTACACACACACATCTGGTCCAGGTGCTCATCTCCTTTAGTGCTTCAGTATTGATCAGTACAGGATGTAAGAGACTGGGCAATAAAGTGAAGCAGCGCTCCCTCTTCTTCACTTCTCTCTTCTTTTCCTGCATTCACCACCCCATTCGTTCCACTTTATACCGCAATTCATTCCTTTGCTCATTACTTATCACATTAGTCATCCACCTCCCACCATACAGTTGTGTGTTAAGATTCTCTTCTGCTGCTTTTTAATGCTGAGTTCTCAATAAATATGTTTTATTGTTACTTTCTACACTACAGTCAGTTCCCCTTACGTTGGATTTGAAAGGATCCTGATGCGTAACTTGGCTGCTTTGGTTTCCTTTAAAAGTGTGAAGAAGAGCAGCAATGCTCTCGGTTAGAATTAGCCAGACAACTGTTTTTGCTGTGCTCTGTTTCAAGGGTAACTGTTTCCCAATATGAGCTTACTAATGCTGGGGTTGCAGACAAATAAGACAAGGGCAGCATTATTCTGAGCAGTTGCGCGACCCTCCAAATTCTTCCTTGTCACTAAAACAAAAGTCGGATCATTCATCAACGGCACCGGTAGTGCTGAATCGCGCTCTCCTTTATCTGTGCATTGCATGGTCAGAGCACCGCACATACACACACCTGCATACACATATACAGAGTCAGACATACTGGATGGTCTCAAGAGAGTTTCTTTGTAGCCTTGCCCTGTCCTCTAGTTCTCTTGTTTTTTCACACCATATTTTTTACAGTTGTTTTTTGATGAGTTTAAGATCTTTTACTGTCTGTGACCTCCAATCTTTATTTTATGCTTTCTAGCACACTTAAAAGTGTAAAGATTACATAAACTGTGCTTCAGGGCTGAACAACTTTGTTAATTTGTAGAACTTTAATCTAAAAGGAAATTCAATTTTCCTATAAATTAATCAAGCAAAAACGCCTCCCCATTCTCTTTGAGCTCGTCTTATGTCTGTGTAATTTTAATTTGTTTGTGGTTTTGACTGTTAATTTTCTGCTAGTTATAAGATATTTAAAGAAAATTTTATTTTCAGTTAATTTGAGAAATTGATAATCGCATTTTTACACACCCCGGAAAATGATATTTTGAGATTTTAGCAGTTCTGTGCAGAGAGAGAGATGAAAAAGAAATGTAAACTCAAACCACAGTTTGAAATCATTTTTACTAATCACAAAAAGAAATTGTTGGTATTGCAGGCAAGAAAAAAACTGCAAAGTACAGATTTTTATCTCTATCTAAGCTCTCCCACTAACAAAGGGGCGCTGCTGCTGGTTCAATATGGTGAAGTGAACAAAGACCGGCATGGATTATTTCATTGTCACAGTATCTGAGCCGCCTTGTAAGCTGTCATCAGATCTGCGAGCTGCATCAATTGGCTGTATAAGTGCATTGTACAGCTGCTAATTATTATGAAGGAAGGACCAATAGAAACAACAACAATGAAGCATAACTTATTTTTATCGCCTTACCATAGCAAGTCATATTATTTGTCAGAATATTTCATTAAAATGCTCCAAGAAGCACCAACAGCACAAACACAAATTACCAGAGGTGAGACCTAGCAGGCCCTGTGCTGGACTGGCAACATTCCCAGTGACAGCCCTGTGACAAAGCCTTGAGAGCCTCAAGTGGCCATTTAAAGAACTACAGTTAAATGCTGGCTTCATTTTTTGTGTTCTCTGGAACTTACTGTTATGTTATTTGTTATGAACAAGCCATGTGTGAACCAGTGTGACTCATTGTGTGCACCTCTGTGTGTGCATGCAGTTCAGAGCTGCACTCGTTTTGTCTAAGAAAAGACGTTCTTTCGCGATGTTTTGTCTTGGTGTTGCCAGACGGTTTACCAGCCCAGTCTTTGGCATTGAGAATGGACTACATTACCCCCAAGTTAAGTGTCCTTAAAGATGAATGAAGGCCCTTTAACAATAGTTTATAAAACCCACACAAGATTACGCTCATCAAAAATGAATCTGTTACATCACAGTGCTGCCTACTTAAAAGTAACTCATTGGTTGATATTTTTATCACAAGAAAATGGTATTGCTTTTTCAGAACTTCAGCATCAGCAACATTTTCCTCCACTAATGTTGTAGCTAAATTGAATCTTTTTAAATGGACTCCTGTGAAAAAACTATTGAAATTCAAAAAACACTTTATTACAGTATCAACTATCCTATGTGCGATAAATAGCAGTCATATGCTGTGTTATCAAAGGTGGCATGTGTGTCAAGTATCAGTAAATATGGCACCTTTATCTAAAAAGGAAAGAGTTTTTGTAGTTTTCTCATATAGAATATTCAGGTGTGTGTGTTAACACAATGACACAATATTCCCAGGAGTGGACATCCCAGGGTCTTCACCCCAAGTTCAGACCACGCAGTGCTCAAATAAATTGCAGAAAAACCCAGTATCTAAATCTCTCAGCACGTTAAGAGTTAAAGTTCATAACTGTTTATAACAATTAGAACAAGACTGAATACGTATGGCTTGTTTGGAAGTGTTTCTAGAACACAACCTCTTCTTTCTAAAGACAACATGGAAGCATGGCTTAGCTTTGCAGAGTTGCATCCATCTTCCTCCTCTCACCCCCAGTTGGTGACGGCAAATGGCCACCCCTACCCGAGCCTGGCTGAGTTCTGCCATAGGTCTCCTCCTGTTAAAAAGGAGTTTTTCCTTCCCACTGTCCACAAGTGCTTGCTCAGTGGGAGTCATGTGATTGTTGGGGTTCCCTCTTTATTACAATTTATAGACATGACTGTTATTATAATTAACATAAGGATTGAACAAAGCTTGAACAGATCTTAGTTTGCGAGATTAGAGGTATGTACATCAAACACTTATAATTTTTGTGCCAAAGGGAACAATTGCTCTGTGATGGGGACGGCACACATGAAAGTAGTCATGCACAGACATGTGAAATCACTGGGACGATTGCTCTGACACTTGTATGTATGACTTGTATGAACATATGAACCCGGTGAGAGAACATCCTAACGTCACCCCTTGACTGCAGCCCTGTGTCAGGGTTAACTGCCGTCTGTGTTAACTGTTCATGTCATATCCCCATTAACCTCCATTGTGGCTCCCTAGGCCACCCAGTCCTTGTTTAAGCCTCCCTGGGTGGCAGTCAGTGCTCCAACATTAGCCTCCATTACAGCTCCCCTGGCTGCAGTTGCCCTGTGTAGGGCGTCCACTGATCTTGTATCAGTGAAACTGAGTGTCTGTGCTGCTGAGTTATGGCACACAGTCTAATAGAGCGTGCATGTGAACACAGCTGATGGCTGATATTATTTGCAGCAGTGCAGCAGCTCTGCACGTGTTAAGCATCCATGTCAGTTGTTTTGTGCGCGCCATGCGTTTGGGGTAACCCTCTCTCTCTTTTCTGTAATGGGAGGCATGAACTCTCGCTCTAAACCCATTTCCAGCCCATCTGAAATACGGCAGCAAATTACCTCCAGCGGCGCCCTGCACACTAGCCCAATCCGCCCCAAATAGAAGTGACAGGACAGCGCAATTTATCGCCATAACCCCTGCACCGCCCCACCACCACCCAGAAGCTCCACACACACTGTGGACTCGCACGTACAGATGCCGCACACATACACAGGCCAACCGAGGGACTCCTGAATCTTGAACCTGTGTGCAGAGGCCTGTGATTTTGTGTACTGTACATACCATAGTAGGAATGTGTTGTAATTCTATGTGTGTGTGTGTGTGTGTGTGTGTGTGTGTGTGTGTGTGTGTGTGTGTGTGTGATCTCTACACTCAAGTGTAGGGGCCAACCGTGCTGCTCTGGCCCCCTGCCCTGCCTATTATCTCATTGATTTCCTTCTCTCCTCTTTTCAATTCTCTCCATTTCCACACTACCGTCCTTTCCATTAGAGGAGCAATTTAACAGAGTGCTGTGACATGAGAGAGAGAGAGAGAGAGCGAGCGAGAGAGGGGGGACTACAGGATGGGAAACATAAAGTGAAGAGAGGGGTTATACTGAGAGAGCTGGGGAGAAAGGATGGGTAAAAGAAAGAGGGTGAGCGGAAAGTCTTCTAGCAGATGGTTTTCTCTCAAAGCAATGCATGAATGAAAATTTTACAGTGTATTAACTGGGCTGAGTGGATAATTCCAAGTAGCAATAAACCAGAATTGGGAGTAATTTGATTTCCTCAGATGTTTCCTTATACCATCTATTCTTCTTTTATTTGAATCCCTCTTTCTCTAAGGAGTTTCCTTCAGAGCCGTCTTCGAGCTCCCCACGACAGACACCCGTCATCCACCCAGCAGTGGAGAGGAAGCAGCATGTGCTGGATTCGTGGCTCCTTATACCGTGTGTCAGCCAATAAGCTGTCCCGCACCGTAGCAGCGAACATGTCCATCAATCGAACAGGTATATGTGTTGTGTGTTTAACAACTTCTGACCGTTGGCAGACTTAAAGGTGAAGTTCAAAGAGGACTAACAATTCACACAAACACCGTGGGAATTTAAAATGTGCCTGAATGAGCCTGCCTCAGTGTTTTCCTCTCACAAGCAAATGTAAAATACATTTTCCTAATTAAAATATATTTAAAAGAGACTTAATTTCCACCATTGTAATCTGAGTATAACAAGGGCACAAATGTGACCGCTTGCTTGCCCCTCAGTTCCTCCTATGCTGAATGACACTGTTGTCTTTTTTTTTGATTGGTTGCCACTTGCAAAGAAGGTTATAAGGTTATAACAGGAGGTGGGTAAAGCTGCTGTTGTTTGAGAGTGGTCCTCTCCTCAGCCACTTCTCCTACAGAGACATGGAGGCACGCCCACCCAACCCAAGATATAATCTCCTCAGCATGTTCTGCATCTTTCCTCGGGTCCTCTACCAGTTGGACATCCTAAAATGCTTCACGTAGGTGGTGTCTAGGAGGCATCCTCATGAGCTGCCCAATCCACCTCATCTGGCTTCTTTCAGTGTGAAGGAGTCCCTCCCAAAGAACCAAGCTCTTCCCCTGATTTCTATGACAGAACCCAGACACCCTTCAGTGTCTGGGGGATGCTCATTTTGTCTGCCTATCTCATTCTTTCAGTCACCGTCTAGAAGATGTGGCCATAGGTGAGGGTAGGAACATAGATTGGCCGGTAAATAAACCGCTTTGTTTCCACACTCAACTCTTCTCGCCTCTACTCTTCATTTGTTTTCTAGCTGCAGAAAATTTCGTTCTTAAAGTACAACACTTCTCACTGCTACAGTCATGGGTTTGGACATATTTCAGTTGACATAAAATTATACAGATTAGATACCCTGCATTTAAGACATTTAGTCCAAGAACATGGCAGTAAGTGTACAGAGAGTGTATATTCACATTTGTGGCTGTAGCTCTGTTCACATATCCTCTAATAGACTTAGGGGAACTGGCTGGATTTGCCATCTGAAATAATAAAGTTGTCATCTGTCAGAGAGGTGAGGGGGAGGGCCTGGAGAAGTGAATGGGGGAGATTAAAGCCTGGATCTGCCTCCACTTTCTTCCTGCTTCTCTACCTCTCTTTTACACATTCTGCTGTGACTAAAGCTGCAGGTGAAATTGAGAAGCTCCAATCAGTTTAGCTCGTGACCAGCATCACAACACAAATTCCTGCATCTAGAGACACGTCTCGGGTGTCTTCCAAGTAGGAGTTGTGATTTCACATCTTTGTAGCAAGCTTCATATTTGTTCTTGGTGCAGAGCCTCCGGACTGTAATCCAGAACACACGCTTGACAAGAGATTTAACAGCCAGAAAAGTGCCAAATTTAGAGGTCTGAGTAAGATTAACTGCCGTTTGTAACCACACCCTCCCCATCTCCTTGTCGTCTTATTCATTCCTCATTTTCCTACACTGTTTGTGGCGTGCATTGGGTACATAGTGTTTGTAATATTCTCAGACAGAGCTGGATGACGCATTTGGATTTGGCACTAATGCGTCAAACCACCCAAGTATAAATAACCAGTCACATATTTAGTTTTTATTGCTTCTGGCTATGCAAGGGCACATACAGATAGCTTCCTTTCTGTCATATCTATTGTAGATACTTTGAATACTTTAAAATTACTTTAAAATTGTTAAATTTAATGCAAGACTTAACATCAGAACAAAGCATTTTATAGAATTATGGTAAACAAAACCAAAAGCTACCCTTAAATCTTCATTTATATATGTGCTGGTGTATTTATTATTAGGATGACTAATTGCTTGTAGATGGTAGACATAAAGAGAAATGGATTAGAGACAATCTTGAAGGAAGAATATGTGAATATTGTTGTGGAGGTGAAGCATGTCAGACAAGATCATGAGTTTGAAAGGGTAATGTTGAATGTTGCCAGTTCATTGGCACCACAGATTAGATGTCAGTCAGAAGAGAGAAAGGAATTCTAGAGTAAGTTGGATGAAGTGGGAGCGAAGGGTGATTGGAGCAGACTTTAATGGACATAAAGGTTCAGCAAGGAGTTGAAACTGACTCTGGATGGTAGGGAAGACTTACCAGATAGAAAAAGATGGAAATGTTTTAACAAGTGAAGAGAGGTTATTGAAAAATGGAAGGAATGCTTTGAGGAGCTGATGCATGACTAAAATGACAGTGAAGAGGGTGGCTTTTCAACAACAAGGGTGATGTGGAGAACTGTGGTAACTACAGAGTAAAAGGAGTTGTATTATGTCTTTGTGGCTCTCGAGATATGATAGCGTACCAAGACAGGAACTGTCGTACTGGACGAGGAAGTCGGGAGTAGCAGAGATGTATGTGAGGCTAATGCAGGACATGTATGAGGACAGTGGGACAGTGATTAGGAGTGACAGACGGGTTCAAAGTGGGGTTTGATTATATCATGTTCCAAGTCCCTTCTTGATTGTTGGGGTGATGGACAGGTCAACCACTGTGATCAGGCAGGAGTCTCTGTGGACTATGATAATTACAGATGACACTGTGGTCTGTAGTGAGATTAGGGAGCAGGTGGAAGGTGTTGGTGTGACCAAATTGAATGCTAGGGATGGAGTGAGATGGAGTGAGATGATTCACTGTGGTGACCCCTAAAGGGAGCAGTTGAAAGAAGATAATGATGACAATAGATTTCTTTTAGATAAAAGTGATGTTCACCCCTTTTTTTCAGTTTCTAATCAGTTTGTGTGAAAGCATTTTGTAAAACAGCCAGATGTTTTTAGATTTTACTTTACATTTTTATGAAAACGGTTTGATGCTGAATTCAGTTATTTTAGGTGGGGAAGTGGCATTTATATATTGTTCATATATAAGCAATTCCTGCATCTGACAACTATAATAAAGCCATGTTCTTCCTGCCCCCACGTGAGTTCTCTCCAGGGACTCTGGCTTTCTCTAACAGTTACTTTTTCACATGGGTCCAGGTAGCTTTTATCCTCCTAATGAATAAATAAATCCTAAATCATCATTTAAAAACTGCATTTTGTCATTACACGTTTTTCATTTGTCTAATGTTAAAAATTAAAGTGTGACAAACATGCAAATGAATAAGAAATCATGGTGGGGGAAATGCTTTTTCACAGCACTGTAGGCTTTCTTTAAATCACTCATTTGTCTCTTTCCTCCACATCTAGGAAGGTCTTCATGCTTCCAGGTCTCCCACATGGTTCCCGCCATGGCCAGACCCTCCAGCACTCGTCACTTAGCCAGGTAGTGCTGATAGCGCCCATCTCTAATCATCAGACACACATATACAGAAATGGGCATGTATGCAAACCATCCTGTTTACTCGAAATCTTATCCAGCTAGGGCTTTTGCATTTGAGCCTCTGCACTCTCTCTCTCTGCACTAATATTATTTGCTTTTCATGACTGTCAACTAAGAAATGAAGCCTGAAGTAATTTTGTAATATTAAAATTGTATATTAAGATTGTTATATAAGTACCTTTACCAAGAAATGCTCACAGGGTGTTAGCTGCGAGTTTAATCCTAACCTAGTTTGTTATTTAGTTACTACCAGCTGGTTATTACTTACTGTGCTTTGTGTGTGTTTCATAAATTCAGCCGTGCAGTCCAGCGGAGTCTTGCCATCATTCGCCACGCTCGTCAGAAGCAGCGGCAAAAGCAGTACTGCATGTACTACAACCGCTTTGGCAAATGTAACCGTGGAACCAGTTGCCCCTTCATACACGACCCAGACAAAGTGGCGGTCTGCACCAGGTGACTCAAACACACACTGACATCCAGGCTATAGAAGTTAAATGCAAGGTAGAGTTGTGAATTACTCGCTCTGACCTTACAAATATCGTGGAGACTCGAGCACAGTATGGCAGGATGACCACACAGTCACTGCAAGAGAACAACATGACTCAACAGCAACTTGATTTTTGTGCATCATTTGTTGAGTGTTTTTTGGTTGAATTTGGATGTTTAGAGGCTTTGTCGAAGCAGGTTCAGCTTTAAATTTGTAGAGCTTATTGCTTTGTATACTGTGGATTGTGTGTCTTTTTTTTTTTTTTTTAAACGAATGAGTCCCTGCTATAATTGGCATCTATTTTTCAGCTTTTAGCTGTGTCCATAGTGAGTATCTTTCCCTCTGCACCATCTTCTGAGCATTTCACTGGACAAGTTTACTAAATATACTCCGTAGAGAAACAGCATATGCTCGTATGTGCATCTTTTACATGGACACTGCAGTAGAAATAAGAGACTGTTTCCTTTATTATTACTGGTTAACTTGACTGTCAGCAGTGAGACAAGAGCAACCAGGGATCTCATGGTAGAAATAAATTAGTTCTGATCAAAACTGTAGTCAACAATAAAAACAAGCCTGTTCACCAATTCACCAATAATTTCAAACAACATTGTTTTTGCATTATCTGCAGGTTTCTGAGAGGGACATGCAAGCAGGCAGATGGCACCTGTCCGTTCTCCCACAAGGTGGCAAAGGAGAAGGTAACGCATGCACACAGACACATGCACACACCAACACACACACACTCTCACTCATACTGGACAACATAATTTATAGCATTTCACTGCAAAGGGTTGGGTATAGTGTGAAACTATACGATGACACATTTTTGGTTACAGTCATCATGGATCGTATTTACACTCTTGGCATGCCTCCTGTTTCCATGGCACTGACAGGAGTGAGGAAAACCTGACATGATTGTGGGGCGGAGTAGGGGTGGGGGGTCATGACTAAACAAGCAGCTTAAATGTTAGATGTACAACCTGTTCAGCTGTTCCATCTGCAAACCAGCTCCTATCTTGGAAATCTGTGAGGGGCTGTCATGGTTTTAGTTGGATTATTGGTTTTCTCTAATGTGAGAGTGAATTGCAGTTTGTAACAGCAACATGGAACCTGAACGCCTCCTCATATCTCCAGGTTATTGCAGGAGAAAAACGGAACTACCCTGCAGGGGGGTCGTGTGAGTGGTTTGATGGGTATTAGCTAGACTGATTAAAGTGATAAATGCGTTTGAAATAATATATTTTCCACAGGTTGAGTTTGGCCAAATCTGGTGCTCTTTTTTTTTTTTTTTTATGTCTGATCTGGATCTTTTAGGAGGAAAAACAGCAATTTTGTCTACTAACTACTGTGAACAGATAAAGGTTTTGCATCATATCTTCAGTACATCTAAAAATGGGGGGAAAAAATATTTGAGACATTATCTTGATTTTCTCTTGAAAATATTACACACCAATCTGGATCCACAAACACAATTCATCTGTCGTTTGGAGGATATTGTCACCATGGCCAAGATGTGCAGTATATGAATGTTCTTGTAGCCAGTTTAAAAGAAAAATAGATACATTTTATTTGTTCACCAACACCAAACAGGGAAAGTGTTGAAACTAAAAAAGGGAAAGCTTTTTTTCCTCTCTCTTTGAGACAAGTAGCCCTCCAACAGGTGCTCTGCTGCCTCACCCTTCACACACACAAAGCTCTGCGCACGTGTGTGTTGTCACACCGCTGCCTGTAAGTGCTGAGAGCCCAGCTGTCTATTTGTAATGCCAGCTTCCCCCACACCCAGACCCCCACCCCAAGCCTTTGGCCCCTCCCTTCATGGGATACACCCGCTCTGATTTCATGCAGTTTCCTTAAGCAGGACTGTATGTGGACAGAAAGGGGGTGCAGGCTTATGCAGCTTGCACCCCTCCGAACTTGATCCAGGCACTAGTGTAGAATCCCAATTCCTGCACCCCACCGTCCAGTCTCCCCATTACCACAAATACTTCGAAACCAAATACCCCTGAACCAACTCCACCTGGCATGGCCCCCCAACAACCATCTCGCTCACCACTTGCTCTCCACCCTTGGCTCAGTCTGAGCACACATCCAGTTCACATAAACAAATAATGAGAGCTGGACGAGCTTCAGCCTGGATAAATATTTCTGTAGCAGTTAATTAGGTAGAACTGATCCTATCTCAACGAGGTGGAGTTCCTCTCACAATCCGCCTCCTCTCTCATCTTTCTTCACCGAATCCCCCTCAGAGGTATATTTAGACCGGTCACCACCAGGCTCACCCCTGCACCCAAATCAGTCGATCTCTCTGCACACATGCTGTCAAGACACACATTCACTCTTGCTCCGCTGCTGTCAACTGCAATTAAGGTCATTTAGCTGCTCGGTGTGACAGATCACTTGGCACACGGGACACGTCTAGTGGTGGTTTTAAGAACTGCATGTCTGTTTATAAAGTTGTATAATCTCATGTCACCTCATCAATCTGCCTCTCTGTGATGATGGTTTTACATAAAACACTGCTGTGAAATTATGTATTGTCATTGGGTTCTCTAATTCATAAACCATCCTCCACACTTTACTTTCTGCTTGCATGTACTAAGCACTGTGAACATTTGTCAGGTTCACATGGTATACACGCACATGTCTGTCTCTTCCCAGATGCCGGTGTGTTCCTACTTCCTGAAGGGCATCTGTAACAACAGTGACTGTCCCTACAGTCATGTCTACGTGTCCCGCAAAGCTGAAGTGTGCCAAGACTTTGTAAAAGGCTACTGTCCTGAGGGAGAGAAGGTAAAAACTCAAACAAATGCACAAAAACATTTTTAATTTGTTAAAGGGCATTAGATTTTTAGACTCTATGCCACAGTTTGTTTATGATCGCAGCAGGTTCTATCATGATGGTGCGTTGGTAATCTATAGATTTTACACAGAGCTTTTTAAACCCATGTCCACATGGTGTAGGTATCTGCTGCACACTGCACATGGAGCAGCATCACAAATGTGTGAAACAACATCATTTGCACTTGAGCTGTTCATTAGTCCCTGCAGTCTAAATGACAGAAGTCAAAATAGACAAAAAGCTTCTTTCGGAGTGAAAATGAGTGTTTAAAAACTCCTCACTCCAGCTACCATGTATGCTTTTGGGATCTCTGATGTTTTTTGTTAATGTTTCACTCTCTTCATGGTGAACTTGGCTGTTTCTCTTTTCTGTTTAAGCCAATTTTTGAAGTAAGTAATCAGAATTGAGTCTGGATTTGGCGTTACTGCCATCATTCTGCTTTTTGCATTCAGACTACACTGATAGAATTTGCTCAGTGGGTAAGCATGGATTCATGCTGAGTTAACTTCTCAAATTTAGATGTGAAGGTGACGTCTGTTTTAAAGCCATGACTGCCTGACCAGATTTAGCTAGGAAAACAACATCCATGAATGTCCGGTGCTTGGGGGTTATTGCCTGTCACTTTTATACTTTCTCTCTCTTCATTGGTTGAGCTGGATGTTGTAGGGACACCTTTTGGCCGGTTATCGGTGCAGGTGAGATTAGAGACACGTGCAATGATCAGTTGAAACTCACAGGTTTAACGTGGATCACAGGGTAAGTCTAAATGAAATGATGGAAACAATAGATGACAAGTATATGATCTTGGTTTTATTTGAACTTGATGTTATTTGGCTCTAAATTTGGTTTCAGTCCTGCACTGACGCTGTTATCTGATTTCAGAGTTCTTTCTTTAAGCTGTGCTCCTCAATTTGAGCATACGGATTGTATAACATGTATAAAGTTTCCCTGAACTTAAGGCTTAGGTAAACAAGTGGTTTCACCCCCCCGAACACACACACAGAAACGCACATGTACACACTGACACACAGGCAGGAACAGCTGCAGGGGGTGGTGGTCCATAATGGCATAACTGTAGTGTCTGAGTGACACATTGAGGGTCTGATGGGTAAGAAAACCACTTCCACAGAACTCACGATCCTTAAGTCACCACACGCACTCGCTGCCCTCGTGTCAACCTCAAACACACCCTCCACTCCTGCCCCCACCCCACCACCTCCCACCCCACCCTTGTGTTTTTGCATCCATCTCCGGCTCCCTTCTCTTCGTTGTGCTTATTTTTGAGTGTGAAACAGATGCTTTTTCACACTGTCAGACCTCATTTAAATATTGCATGGGGAAATGAGGATATAGAAAACAAAAGGGATATTAATATTTATTCTATTAGCTGAAGTGCTTAGGTCTGTGATTTTCCCCAGTGTGTGTTTGTGCCTGAGTGCGTGTGTGTGTGTTTATAGAGCGGTGCGCTGAGATGCTCTGGCGGCTCTATGATGGATAGCAGGCAGTAATTATAGATGGGAAAACTGCTGAGGATGGCACTATGGGCCAGGCAGGCAGACACTTCAGCATCTCAGGGGTTAAGTCTGCTCCTGTCCTCCATCCTCCATCCTCCTCCCCCTTCCTCATCCTTCTCCTCGTAGACCCACTACCATCCTGTATCATCCCAGTGTTGTCTCATGTGCACGCCCCTTGCAGCTCTTTCTCTGCTTTCCTAAATTTCTCCACTGCATCTTACTCCCCGAATTTAATTTTTAGTTGGCTGTAGCTCCTTCATGAGGTCTATCTTCTTCCAGGTTTCTTAACACATGAAACTCACAGTCACCTGTGATTGTTGGCCGTGGCCAGTCATCCATAGTTTTTGGAAGATTGGCTAAATAGTTGGCTTTCATAGGCTCTTCTCTGCTTCAGGTGGTTGAAACAGCATCTGAGCCATTGTGCAGCAGAGAGCTGTCTCAGCTTCTGTTTGGCCTCATGATAACGAAAGTGAATTGAGCCTTTTTATATGCACCTTCTTCCCACCAGCGGGGGAAAAACTGTATATATGCTATTGGTTTGCTCTCAGCTTCAGTCTTTCCTTGTCTGTTCAAGTGAAAATAAAAATAAATATAGGAAAAAAAGAGGAAAACAGAGAAAAAGTAGATATAAAATGTAGAAAATGATGACAAAGTTAAGGGAACAAGCCCATAAAGATGAACGAACATAACTGATTTGACTTTGGTTACCAGTCAGGATCATGTTCTGTCTGTCCTCTCTAAATTCATTGTTCAGGGTTAGATTGTTGATACAGAGTTCCTCTGTTCAATGATAAAACATCTTGAAGTTTGCTGTGTGTCAGCACACCTGGGTATGGGCCAGGACAGAGCCCAGTGAAAATCTCTAACATTATTTGGCGACTGCAAAACAGACTTTGCTCAAAAACTGCTCGAGGTTCAGTTTTCTTTTGTTGTTTGCTGCAAGACTTCATGTGGTTTGTTACTAATCTGCTACATAGAACCTGACTGAGTCCATCTTATAGAGGTAAGCATATCCAGGGTCAACACTTCGGTTTGAGCTCCTTGATGCACGGCCTGAGAGAAAGTTGGTTTAGTGTGTGTATTTGGGCCCTATGCAGCTGCTTTAGAGAGCACAGCCTCTCTCACTGTGCGTTGTCTGTCTTGGGCTTCTAGTGGCGATGTTGTGTTGGTCTTTGAAATTGGGCCACGCTCCAAGCTTTAACAACCCACTTTTTCTTGTACTGTGATATCCAGAATTTTTCTTTAACATTTGTTTTTCGTTAGTAAAAACTCAAAGGTTTGTCTTGATGCAGTTGTGCTGTTTATATAGTTTATACAGAGATAAGTTCTGGTCTTGGAGGACTCGCTTGAATTTCACATCCTTGCCAAATCCTGACACCAGGTGAGCAGATATTCCTAAAGATGTCGGAGCAGCTTTTATTTCCTCCTATCTAAATGATCATTTTGTAAATTAGTGAGCATCAAGAATGTTTGCTGTACATAAACGATAAACTAATCACAGGCAAAAAGAAATTAGAATTGTGCCCAACAAGTGAAGCCAGGTTCCCGTCTTATTGCTAAAATTCGATGCAACAGGAGAGCTTTGCTCATTCTTTGGCCTAAGCCTTCTGCATCGGCACTCTGACTGCATTATTGAAATAAATTAGGAGGATAGTAATGTCGATCTGATCACAGCCTGAAGTGTAGCGACATGGTAAATTCCTCCTTTTTCTCCCTTTTTCAGTTTGTAATCTTAGTAATATGTCAACCTGTGCTCAATTATTGTTCTCTTCCATTCGCTGTAAGTTGCTCTCAACGATTGTTGGCTTAATGCCCAAGTTGTAAATGCATATGATATCCTCTTTTTTCATTTTACTGTCTTTTCCATCTCCCACCCTCCCTCCCTTCTTCTCTTTCTTGCTTCTTTTGCGCCTTCTTTCAGTCTCTTGGTAAATGTGCTGACTCTTCCTGGTTTCGGCCCAGCAGAGAGCTCTCTAATAGGCCCCAGAGACATCCCAGCATTCCTTAAATCAAGTGGAAAATTGTTAACTTGGTGTGGGATAAAGATGTTCTGTCCACTTTAGCTCTTTTCTCCCATTTCGTCTCTTACTCTCTCTCTCTTTCTTTCTCGCTCTTTCTGTCTTTTTATGAAAATGAGGATATATGGAGCTTCAGGAAAGACGAGTGAGCTTTTACAGTCCATTTCTCTGACACTTTGTTTCAATACAACTACCTCCCTGTTTTAACTCTTCAGTTTTAACACAGCCTAGTCCTGAGGACTCTGTCCTCTTTCTTAATTTATAGATACGTGGCAGTTTTAAGAACTTTGATAATAGGGTTGCGAGCACATGCTGCGAGAAGTTGATGTATGTGTGAGACATGATCCTTTTATCACATATGTTGTGTATTTAGATGTGCAGAGTTTCCCATCTCTGCATAGCTGATAACTGATCCTAGCTTTCTTCCAAATGGTTTTATATAAGCAATATGAAAGAAAGTTAGAAGTCAGTGTAAAATGTAAATCACAACACAATGCTATCATCCAAAAATCATTAAAGTCCTGTTTTTAATTTTAACTGATGAAAAAAACAATAAATAAAAAAATGGAATTATTTTTGAAAAATATAATATATTTCAAATATGAGACCAGTAACACATTTTTAAAAAAAACATGCGAGCAAAGGGAAAACAAAAGAAAACCAGTTATCCCTTTGCACAAGTGGTTATTGTATAATTATTATCTGTCCATCCATCTATTTTCTCCCTCTTATTCACTGCAGTCGCAGTGGTGCTGGAGCCATCCCAGCTGTCACAGGGCAAGAAGCAGGGTACATCCTTGAGAGGTCACTAGTCTGTGGCAGGCCTAGAGACAGACAAGCATTCACACTCACACCTACAGCCAATTTAGAATCACCATTCAACCTAACATGCATGTCTTCAGACTATCGGAGGAAACCGGAGTACTTGGAGAGAATCCACGCTGGCACAGGGAGACCCTTATCCTGCCCAGGACCCTTTGATTGTAAGGCAACAGTGCTAACCGCTGTGCCACCCTGTGTAATTATTAAAAGGAAAATATCAAATGTAATTCAGATTAGTGGGTAACAGTTCAAAGCTTTGAACTGTCACCCACTGAAAACATTTAGTAACTTGCCAAATTAAAAACATCATGAAGCAAGCTCTGAAATGTTGAGACACTGTAGTCTTTAAAAGAGGAGATTCAGCACATGTCCATGTTTCAACTTTTTTTTCAAACCTCTTTTTGGCATCTAAAACAAATGGAGCGCGTTGATTTTTTTTAAAAAAAATACAATTTATAGTTTTGACATTAGATTTGTTCTTTCTGTAAATGCAAATCATTTCATTTTGTTTTTATTTACGTTTTAAATAGTGTTAGAACAGCACTGAGCACTTTATCCGCTACCAAACTTTCTGAAAAATTTGGAAACTCTTATTATAGCTAAAATATTTGCTCAAATTTGATGTCACAAGAGTCATCCAATATCAATGTTGAACTGAAAACATGACGTTTATATGTGTTAGGTAACTTCTGTCTCTTATAAACCAACTGTTTGCCAAATAGTGACAATTATATTTGTTTTGGGACTAATAAAGTCTTTTAAAAATACAAATAGTATGCTTAAAAAGTGCATAACAATGTGCTTTTTGCAGCTACCATCTGCTTTAAGTTTTTATAAAGCAGAGACTTGTTAAATTTGGAGAGCATTAAAGCAAGTCTGTGATTAGTCAGGCAGTTTACCTGCTCGGTGCATGCTCAGCTTAATGCACAGCATCACTGCAAACAAAGCTGTGGAAGTGTAAGAGAAGTTTGTGGTTTTGCAAGGCTTGTGAAGACTTGCCAGTGTTTCCGTCCATTTTGGTAATTTACGTCAAGTGAAAATGCAAAACAAAATCTGTCAAAGTCTGAAAATCTAGTAATTTGTATATTATAGTAGTATAACTTGAATCTCTTTATGATTGCAGAATTGTTTCAGTACCCGTAAAAATGAGCTGAATCTATTAAAATGATGCCTTGTGGTACATCATAACAGGAGACCTGTTAGGTTTCATGGTGGCGTCATGCACCAAATGGGAATCGTCATTATGGGCCCCAGTAGAGGACCTGATTTGTTTAGAGAAATGTGACAAAACCGCAGCCCTATAAGATGATCCAGGGAAACATTTGACAGCAAGCTGATCCTGGGCCGTCCTGGCACCAAGAGGTGCAGGAACATCAGTGTGAGGATGGTGAGAGGAGCTCTGATGGCAGCAAGTCAGGGCCACTGGGCTCCAGAGAGAGTTGACCAAGAGTCCACAGTGTTCTTGGAAAATCAATCCCAAGATCCCTCACCCCTCACCCCTCTGCCCTACACACACACAGACACACCAAACCTTGGTACACGCTATTTCTGGTGTGCTTCCCAGTCCTGCACTCGTCACCCCTCCACAGATGCGCACATACACACACGCGCGCGCTCCCTGCAGCCTGTACCCCAGAGTGAATATAATTAGCTTTTCTGACAGGTGGGAGGGATCGGATCTCGTGGAGAATGAAGCTACCAATTTACACCCGTATTACACTGTCATACACACTCACTTGCAAACATGCATCGCTCTCTCTTGCACACTACTCCCCAGAATGACTCTGACCCACTTTCTCAGCTTGCACGTAAAAAGAGACGGGTGGCACAGACATAGTCTCTTTAAAAGAAGTAACTTACAAAGGAGGGTCATATAAAGCACCTAATCAGGAGGTGGGCCTCACTTTTACCACTTAAAATCCTGTCATAGGCCTGTTCAGTATATGTGAAATCAGCTGACTACTCAGAAATGGATTTCTGTCTTTTACGGTTTCCTCTCAGATCTTAAGATTGAGCCATTAAAATGACTAAAATGCTGTACAGGTCTTCATGAAGCAGTCTTTAATTACATCTCAAATAAAGTGTCATCTCTTACTGCGTTTTTATACTGGTGCTGATAGTAACTTCAATACCACTACAAATACAGAACAGTGTTGTTTAATATTCCAAGCTGCCAAAACCGAGTTTCATAATGTTTTAGATTAGTAAAATTTTGTATCACATCAGGAAGAAAAATAAACTATGGTCAGAAATTCATTACCATCCTCCAATAAGTGAAAGTCTTTGATACTTAAACTATACCAGTCTGCCCCTTTATTTATGCCACCTGCCTGAAGTCCCTCGCATGCTGCCAGAAAGCAAACTGACTTGTTGGGCATTGACGCCTGAAATCTGTGAGGGGTCCTGTGGTTTCTGGCACCAGTAACATAGGAGCAGATCTTTGGGAGGACTGAGTGGTGTGTGTGGTTCCTGGATTTGAGATGTTTTGGGGTGTAGAGTGTTTCTCTAAGAGACTTGAACCTGAGGAGTTAGAACGTGTGGCCCATCCCAGACAAAGTCAAAACAAAAACACCCCCTTAAATAAGTGGTTGCATTATGCAGTACAATCTCAAGATTGATGACTGTAGTGACAAGCATGACAGTAGTCAGCGTAATATGAATATTTAACATGTCTCTTATGTGGACAGACAGACTTAAACAAATAAAGGTACACATGTTTTATAGATGTTAGACATTAATCCACTCATATTGACCATATTTGTGATCACACAAGTTGTCACTTTCTTCATGTCTGCAGTGAAACTACAAACCTGATTGTGTGTGTGTTTTATTATCACCAGTGTAAGAAGAAACACACTCTAGTGTGTCCAGACTTCTCTAAGACGGGCTCCTGCCCACATGGCTCACGCTGTAAGTTGCAGCACCGCCAACGAGTCAAACGCCGCGCCAGCAACAGTGTGACCCCTCCAGCTAAGAAAGCACGCACCAAGGATCCTCTGAAGAGGTCTAAAATTTAAATTGACCTTTATCATGACTTGTAAAACTTTGGTTATGTGACTAATTATGTTTTGTTTTGTTGGCTTTTTCCCCCCCTTCTGTCAGACCCCATCTGTCTGTTGTGATGCCACAGGATTCTCAAGCATCACTGGGGATGCCCTCCGCAGGTTCGTTGGTGCTGCCCTCATTTATCTCACTCTCCAGCTCTCCCGAGGAGGCAGATGCACCAGACACGCTTCCTACTGATGCAGTGCAAGTCAAAGGTATAAGCATCAACAACAAAACCCAGAGAGAGCAATGGTCACATAAGTTAACAAAGTGCACTGTATGGACAAAAAATACCGGGTCATTCATATTACAACTACAGGAGCTGCTAGGCCAAAGAAACAGATGTCATGAATCCCTCAGTTCAGTTTTTGTCGTTTATAGTTATTAAATCAGCAGAGAGTCAGTGACTTTTACAACTCAGCACTCTGAAACCCCGCTCTGTAACTTTACGTAGTGTTACACTTCCTGTGGCTCATTAACACTTAACAATTAAACTGCTTACAGCTGATCGTGAGATATCTTGGAGAGAAGACATGTCATGACCTGACTTGTTGCAATGGTGGCATCCTATTACAGTATCAGAACAACCTGTTCTTTCACAAATGTTTGTAAGGGCAGACTGCGTGGCTAGGTGCTTGATTTTATACACCTGTGGCAATGGGACTCAATTCAATGAACACCTGAATTCAAACATTAAGAGGTTTGGTAGAGAAACAGTCTGACTGATGATTATTGAGGAGCCAGAAGGGACAAGAATAACCTTCTGGCTCTAATAATGCAGTCATTGCTGCATTATTTTTGCTTTTTTGCTTTTTATACCGTAACAAAGATTTTGCACTATAAATTGATGAGTAAAGGTGCATAGGTCTCAGTAAGCACTTAAGTCACTTTTTTTTTTGGACAGTTGGACGCAATTTTTGGAATTTTATCTCTGTATACCACCTTGATTGTTTTTCGTCAAATAATTAAGATGCAGTTGATTTGCAGTCCCTAATTTTAGAGGTTCAATTGTAACTGAATAACTGATGGACAAACAGTTTCATGGAGTCCTATTCTGTCATTATCTCGTGGCAAGCTGAGCAGATTAAATATCTGGAATTTATTCCAAGTGTTGCATTTGTTTGGGTCACTTTTCACTGAAGCTTTCAATATCAAGCACATATAGATTTAGATGTGAGAGAGGCAGTTCACTACACTGGAAAACCAGAATAACCATATCAAAGAGAGAGCCAAACTTTGGGAATCATAAAAACAAGTAATGTACTGACCCTTGGAAATGTGGCCTGAATAAGAATGGGAGACAAATAAAGTAGATTATCACTGTATATTCCTATAATTAAGAAAACCCTGATCTTTTAATCTCCTGCTTTACTCCCTCACTCATCAAGAAGACCTGGAGATACATAAGTTTCTCCACTTACAGTAAAAACCTGTGGTGGATTCAAAGAGGGCACTCAAGCCTTTTCTGACTAAGAACCATGGTCTTGGACTTGGAGGTGCTTATTGTCTTTCCCCTCACTTAGCGTTAAACTGCTGCTGTACAAGCTGGAGGTCACCACCTCATGAAGCTAATCAGAATCAGCATATTTTATTAATCCCTAAGAAAATAATTTGGGTTACAAAGAACCATATCAACTATAAAAAGCAAAGGCCATCAGAGGTAATGTCTACCACCTGGCTATGCAGGGCTCTAGACTAACATTTTGCCACGTTTGCACTGGCGCACCAGTACAAAAGTTAGGCGCACCCAAATTTTTAACCCGCATCACTTAACACCGCAGTTTTACATGTGCACTTTTTTTTTTTGGGGGGGGGGTCCATATTGTCCATACAGACAATATGGACAATGACAATAGACAATGATTAACTAACAGTCTTGTCAACACAAAGTTCTTTATTTGGAGCACAGTTCTACAAGAAAGATAAGTTACTGAAAAAGTGCTTGTGCTTAAAGTGTTTTTTTATGTGCTTAAAGTGTTGTTTTTTTTATAGCAGATAACCTTAAACATATTCTGCAATTTTGCATAATTTTAAAAAGTATAAATTTCTTCAGTATTGAACAGCAGAAATTAGGCTCTCTTGCCCGAGGTTATTTGAGTTCTAAAAAAAAATATATATATATATATATTAGGGGTGCAACGATACAACAAAATTCACGGTTCGGTTCGGTTCGATACTTTGGTGTCACGGTTCGATATTTTTTCGATACAAAAAAAATGTTCATGCCTTTTTATTAATTTGTCATTTATTAAATTTTCACGGCACATTCTGCACCACATCTCTGTGCGTTCATCATTTGTTTGAAGCCAGCTCACCTCCTGCAACCACTTTTCCGAGAATACGTGCTTCTTTTGTGGTTCGGACTCCTTCTGACATTTCTTTGGAGGTGGAGGAACATCACAGTAATTGCTTAAAGGAGCTTCTTCGACATCTTTAAGAGTTCTAAACAAATGTCTGTCCTCTTCCTTAAAATCTTATGTACGCAAACACGCGTTGCAACTTCTTATCTTGTGCGGGTTTTTATTTTGACAGCGAATGCGCACCTGCGGACCACTTATGTGCAGCCCTGGTTATTTAGCTCGTCATATTGCAGCCACAGAAATTCTTTTGTCCATGAAACCATAAAGCTGCACTTTCTTTTTGCCTTATAGTCTGATTTGTCATAACCTTTCCGTTTTGTCACTTCTTCACCCTGACCTGTCTTATTTGGCTCAGCAGAACTAAAATATATATCCTGCTGCTTTTACACACGCACTAACATAACGCTCAGCGATTCTCTGCGCGATCAACCTCTCACATGTTTAAGCTGCAGGAGATTTCACTTGTCATGTTTGCATAGTAAGCTAACGATTGATAAGACTATGTCAGAGGAATTGGTGCGCAAATTATCATCACTCACCAATCAGTACTGTCGCTTTCTATACACAGTTCACGCGATTGCAAAGTGAAAGCAAAAAACAAGCGCAAATTCAAACGCGATTTCAGTATGTCACATATTGACAGTGGCCGATGCCAATGACATAATTACCCAGCTACATTTCCGAAAGAATGCAAAAGCATTGACATATATTTTTCCTTCCTACGATAGGCCGACGGGCAGGGCAGAGATAGATTTTGGTAGCCCGACTGGAAAAAAGCCCCAGGACGTCGGGCTAGCGATTTTGCGAGCCCTGTATCTGATTGAGGAATCACTCATCTTTGGAAAAGAGAGTTTATTATGGAGAAATGTCTCTTTCCAAAATAAAAGCTATACTATACGCTTCTTCTGGGCTATATTCTCAGCAGCATATTAAACATATCAGGTCCCCATAAGGAGAATCATGTGCTAACGGCTGTCTAAATGACTCGGGTAAAGTTTGTAGCATGCCTGCTTGTTGTTTTTGTCTGCTTCCACTTGTCTTTGCACTAGGATGATGTCAGAGTAAATGTGCAGTCATATTGGTTGTGTTCCCACTAGTGCTGTCAGCGTTAATCTGAAATGACGTTAAGGTCACAACACGGCAAATCTCCGTTAACGAGCTACCGCGGATCGCCTCATGAGTGGGGCTGGAAGACGTCAACACATTAACGAGCTAACTGCGCTAACACACTAGTTCCCACCAATTAAGCATTGCTGGCACATCCAACATACTGTTTTACTTTTGTCCATGACGTGCTTACCTTCAGGGTCATACCTCACGTGAAAACCAAAATAGTTCCAAACGCCAGATCTGAATGAGGGTGGGGGAGGTTCAATTTGCCATGTTGCAACGAGCTTAACTTCTGTCTAGCTAGCTTGCCCTGCCCCCAGTGAATCTGTGTTCGACTACTCCGCCTAGGCTGCACTGTCGAGCGCAGATCCACTGAGCGCTCAACACAGACAGCATCGTCAGAAGGAAAGTTGATAAAATAAATTAAAAATGTTGTATCGTTCGATACATATGCGTACCGAACCGAAAGCACTGTATCGAACGGTTCGATATCGATACGAGTATCGTTGCACCCCTAATATATATATATATAGACGACGGCCGACAGCGCTGTAAACAACGGTAGACTGGTGTGCAATAAGCGAATGAATAATGCTGTTTTGCTTCATGGTGGAAGCAAAACAGCAGAAGTCAGAGGGAATTAATGACGACATTTATCAAATGTGAAGCACAGTTTGGATCTTTTGCTGCTGGTTCAGTGAATTTTGGTTGGAGAGAGACAAAACCTGCAGCTCAGAATCTAGCGCAAAAAAAAGATGTAAACGCAAAGCGCGGACCCGCCGACACATCAGAATCAGTGAGCTGTCGGCTTCCAGCCCCAAGGGCGTGTCCGTGTACGTGCCATCGTGTGAGAAAGCCGAGAAAGAGAAAACTGATTCTGATGCGTCGGGTCCGTGCTCTGTGTTTACGTCTTTGTGCAGAATCTGCTTACCTGCTCTCATTTGCTGTTTGGTGGTTGTTGAAATAGTTTTGTGAGCGTTTCTGGCAAAATACATTTATATTTAAAAGTCGATTCAGGATTTAATGAATTGATATCGCTTTATTCAAGCTACTCACCTCCCTCTATCCACCTGCACTTTTGAACGTACACACAAAGGACTACAGAAATATCTGGATCACGGCCAATCAGAGAGGTCCCGCTGCTGACTATCTCTGATTGGTTTAGACCGCGATAGAGGCATAATGTGTGTATGTTGTTGACCACACAGAGAATCGAACAGCTGTTGGTTGCACCGGTGCAACCTAGAATTTTTGTTAGTCGCACCATTAAAAAATGTGGTTGAATTTGCAATCAAATTGGTCACACTCTAGAGCCCTGCTATTCCTAGATATTCTGCCAGTTAAAAAATATGAACAGATTCAATAAAAAGGGGCAGTCTCACTGCGGCTGTACAGGGGCCAAATGGTGCTTTATAACAAGCCGAAGTGCCTCCACCGGATACTGCGATGTCCAAGTCAGTAAGATATATGTAGACTGTGCAAAGTCTTCTCACAAGGATAAAGAGCTTGTCCAATGTTCTGCGACCAGGACAAAAAAACCCTCATTGTTCCTCCTAAATCTGAGGTTCAACTAAAGGATGGACTGTCCTCTTGAACAGGGAAGCCACCATTCAGATCTGCTAATCCAAAGGCACCGCCCTAGATTTGTATGCAATGTTGCAGAGACGTGTCATAAAAGACAGCCTCACAACATCCAGAGTCTTAGGGAATTGAGGGCGAATCTCATATACCTTCAGTTGAAGTCAGCAACATCCCAACCCCACTGTATGCAGTGTGATTAGAGTGCTGCTTTTCACTCCTGACTCGTCTGACAGTTTGCCAGAATCACTTTGAGGTCAATCGAAAGACCTGGTTCCATTGAAAGTCTCGCTGAACTCCTCCCACACCCAAGTTTTTGCTTAAGGTACTTCCAGGGCAGCAGCCCCCTTATCCTACCAGTACCTATTAGTTGCTTCTGGAGTCCCGCAGGCAAACAAAGTTCAATCACAATCAAAAAAAGGTGGTGTAAGGAGGCAAAACTGCAAAATGTGCCATCGTCCAAATACTTCTGAACCCATCTTTATGAACTATCTGAACTCAAAGCTTCTACACACTGGTTGTCCTGAATTGTCTTTTATTAATAGTTGTCCAGTCGTGTTCTGCTACAGTGATGTGCACACAATAATGTTTCATTCAATGTTGTGGTACTTCTAGATTTTTTTACAACCTTTTTACAACCATAGATTCAGAGAGTCCTTGTTACTTTCTTCATATCTCCAAATGTGGTAGAATGTTTAAATTAGCAGTCATGGCAAAAGGTAAGCTGTCATAGAATATTCCTTAAGAGGACTAACTGCGATTCATTTGGTGTAAAAGTGCTGACACAGAGGTGTATTGTCCACAGATGCTTTGTAGGAGGTTCTTTTTTGTCATGAATACATCATTGCTTAATTCGTGGGACTGGGGAGTGGTGGTCTGTCTGAGCTGTAGACAGATAATAATGATCAGGAGGTGAGCTTTAGAGTGTGTCTGGTGACGCTCAGTGGAGGAGTAATAATGCTCAGAGGACAGAGGTAATAATATTTCAGTTTATGGCTGGATGGCACAGCTGAGCTCTCTGTTGACAGACTTGAAAGATAGCGGATTAGGACAGAGGCCATCCCATCCCCCTCCCTTGCTTTCACCAGGCTTCACCCATCCACCTGCCCCTGCCTGCTAAACATACACATACTCACCAACTGGTTGTCACTTCCAGTACAGCATTTGTTTGCATCTAACATCTGTGTTCAACCTGTTTGACCACACATTCCACAAACCTATCTTTTCACACAGTTTGTGTTATGATTTCACTCATTTTGTCTGATGATTTAAACAAGTAAAAGGCAATGGATAATTAAAAGTGACGGCAAAAATGACTGAAATTAGAATTGGACAGTTGGATAGTCCCCTTGCTCTAAGTATCCATTTAAAAATGACATTTTCTCCTTGATAAAGTCATCATGCTAAATAGTTCAAGTCATACAGAACCAGTCAAGACACTGAATATCAATAAGGCAGTTTTCTACTAAACAGTAGAAAACCACCATTTTTCTACTGTATATAATTTTAATATCACTCACTGCAATTCTAACTCAGCTATTGTGACTGAAGGCATGAAAAATGTTTTTGTCACTTTCACAGTGTGAAAAAACTGCTAAAAAGTTAGCTAAGCAAACTGTGGAAAAAATATGTAAAGTCTGTGTGCCACATGAAGACTTTACTTAGTCCAGTATGTTTACATAGAGTCATACATAGAGTATGTCTTGATTTTTTTTAAACTTTTTTTTTGAATGTATGATGACAAAATGATGTTTCCGTCAGTAAGTCGTTTAAGAAAGCCTAAGAAAGGTACTGCATACTCCTTTTATCAAATATAATCAAGCAACCCAGTTCATGCATAATATGGAGACCATTTTCAGCCTTGGCACAGGTACGCCGTCTCAGACTGCTCTTGCTGCCAGTTTTGATTAGCTGTTCATCATTTCATTGACTAAAGGGCCAATAAAAGGAGAAGAATCCTGCTGTTTGGGATTCTAATGACATGTCAACTTATGTCAGTAACTTTCACAGCAGCTTGTTCCTATTCCTGCTGCATATTCATAAAGCTGGTGTTTTTCACCTGAGAGAGTCTGTTTCTCATAACCATCCATCCATTTTTTTAAAAATAATATAGGATTACAGAGGGGAGGGGGTTGTCATAGTGCAAGATGCAGGGTGTATACCTTGGACTAACAAAGTCAGAGTACACTAACATGTCTGTGTACTCTGACTTTCTCCCACAGTCCACAGACATGCATCTTAGGTTACCTGGCAGTTCTAATTTTACCCCAGATTTGAGTGTGAATTACCTGTCCAAGGTGTACTGTGCGTCTTGCTCTGTGACAGCCCCTCAAATAACATACATTTGCCACACAGAAAGGCCCCAGCCTCATCTTACTTGGAATCAAGCAGCACCATTGACTGACCTGAGTCATCTTGACCTCTCACCCTATCCAGTAATACATAGTCCCAGTCCAAATATTTTTTAATAATAATCTTGCAGTAGACACTGACAGGTTTCAGCACGGCTGCAATTTTAAGATCTCAAAATAAGTAAAGAAGTCACAACGACAAAGTGCTCAGGCAGTTGAGTATGAACTGAAGATTATAAGTTATGTAAAGGTTTTGTTTTTAAAGGGGCTTTTGAAAACTTTTTGATTACTGCCTTCATGTACAAGCGGTTTATATTTCCCAGTGATTAGTTACAATAAAGGTAGTTTAGGTGAATCAAAATGATGGTGTAAGATGTTTTAAGATGGCTGTGGAGGAGGACAATGGAGAAGATTTTCGAAGGACTTCGGTGAGTATGGAAAGTGTTATCAGCTGGAAGTTTCTCCTTGCAGAGTTCCCTCACATTGTAAGAAACATGTAGAATTATAGATTGAAGCGACTTAGAAACACCTGGAAACTAGAAATTAAAGAAGGTGCTGTTTTGTTTTGCGCTATGAAGAACATTTTAGACTAGAGCTTTGTCCTGTGGGTGCCAGAAAAACACACACACACAGACCATCACTGGCTCATCCGTCCCCCCCGCTGTCCAGTTGGTTTGTGCTCTTAAGTAATACTAATGACACACTGGTCTCTCACTAACACACTGCACCGCCCAGAGCCTCATTAAAGGTGGAACTGAGCCAAACTAGTTCCTCTTCACTTTGCATAAATTAGCTCAGATGCAATGTATCACTGCCAGGCTACACACACACACACACACATATTCCCACCTACCTTCATTCATCGCTGTTGTACTGTTCCTATCTTCTTCCTCATTTGCTCATCAACTGAGATGTCATCACTCAATGTTTGAGCAGGATTCAACAGAGTCAGTTGCACATGAGCAAACACACAATTTGTCATTTTCTAACTGAACCTTTTTGTCATTTAATTTTTGCAAATACTCTCTTTTTTTCCTCCTAATCTTCAGGGTGGTTTTTTTTCTTCCACAGAGAAAAAACTGCAGATCAAGCCTCGTCTGTAAGATCACAGAAACCAGTGGGACTGGACACGAAAGGATTTTATCAGGTTTAGTGTTATGTGAGTTCTGAGCTCAGGTTTGTCCTGGCACATGTATCCATCTTGAATGAGTTCACTCAGGGCCTGAAAGTTTTATGCTTTTTGTCTATGAACATCTTTTGCATATCAGTTAGATGTTTACAATGCCAGTTTTGTAAAGAAATAAAGTATTAACTCTGAATGTGTGTTGTCAGTTGTGTTTTTTGGTTAGATCTTTACCTTACAATCTAAAGCACTTTGGGATGACTGTTGTTGTGAATTGACAAGACAGAAATAAAACTGAATTGATTTGGAGTTGTGGTGTTTTGAAATGACCCTAGAGGGTTTGTGGGAGCTTGGCAGGTGGTGCCAACAAAAACGGTTTAAATTCTCGAGATGAGAAACATAAGCACACCTTCGCCACATTGTGTGTGCCTGTGTTTGGCTCCTAGCCACTACAGCTTTAACACATAAAGCAGAAAAGACACTTTCTCAAAGAGGCTGAGCGTCCATACACACAGTAAATGAAGTCATGCTCAGCTCCTACAGTGGCTGCACATCTGCAAGACACTTTGCAGCTCATCTCCACCCCAGCTCCTCCTTTCATACAGTGCCTTACTTATCAAGGTTCAAGGTTCTTTATTCGTCCCATACATAGTTATACAAGTATCTGCGCTGCTCTAGTCCGGCATCTCCTGGTGTAGGTGTCCTGAAGCAGGGGGAGAGCAATCCTGCAGCAGCCTTCTGCTGTACGGATCACTCTCTGAAGAGCTGTTTGGTCCTTAACACAGCTGTTCCCAAACCAGGATGTGATGTTCTATGTAAGGATGCTCTCCACAGAGATGTCATATCTGATGTCACTGACAGCTCCTCTGTTCTGTGCTGGGATCACGCTGCTCCTTTTCCTACATTTAAATTGAATGTATGCCCTGAGCTGCCAAATATGTAATATTTCCATTTCAAAAGATCTTTTGACTACAGTGGTCTTGACTGAAGTATACAAGCACACTCTTATAGACCACTTTGTTAGGTAAACCTATTCTACCTCATCTCTAATCAGCCAATCACATGGCTGTGACTTAGTGCATTTAGGCTTGTAGGAATGGACCTGTTTAAGTTCAAATGAAGCATCAGAAAGGGGAAGAAAGTAGAATATCTTGTTGCGGTATTACTGCTTCACATCTGTCATGAAACACTGTGGAGGAAAAGCTTTATGGACCCTAATGCAGGACTCTTGAGACAGGAATACACTTCAAACAAGCTTTAATGCTTCTTGCTCCAGAAAATCCCAAAGTCCAAAATCCAGATGATAATGGGGCACCACATCAAGGAATCCAAACATCCAGAAAATGCATTGGAAAGTCAGGGAAAGCAGAGCAAGGGAGACACACAGCAATGTGGACAACACAAAGAAGGACAAGGGCAGACTTGGACAATATATACACAAGAAGTAAAACTAATTACAAAGCACCAAAGACGCATGCCTTTCAAAATAAAACAGTAAGCAACTAAAAAGGAAACGCAAAGATGCATAAAAGAAAATACAATGGAGAAGATGGATTAAACTCAAAGAAGTAAATACAAATGAATACTTAAAATTTAAACAGCAGCCAGAATATAAATGGAACCAGAACTAAAGATTTAAAATAAATAAATAAATAGGATACTGATGTTAAAACACTGGATGAAAGACTCAGGACTATGTCAGTATCGTAGATGTGCAGCCAACAAATCTGCAGGAACTGTGTAATGCTATCATGTCAATATGGCCCGAACTTCTAGCTCACCCTCCGTACAACACACAATCTCTCACACACTGTATAGAGCTAAGATATTACACTTGTCCAGTATCTTATCTTGCACTTCTGTTTTGTTACACATATGTTCCTCTTGCCAAAGAGCTGTTGAAATCATTTTTATTTTATGTATGTATTTATTTGGTTTTTAAAGGTACACCATCACCTCAGTTACTTTAAAAAGGTAACACAGTTAATCTCCATGTTAACCATACTCAGAATATTCCTGTAATGTTGAAATCACCCCACCTACACTCCGAAGCCTCAGCACTGACATTGTGTAACACAAGCACTACTCTAATGTAGTATAGGATGCCCCCTAACACACAGTTAGGCACACTCTAAAGTATAATTATATAAGTATGATAATTATATTAAACCTGACTAAACCTATTTAGTCAGGTTTACTAAATATGGCAAAAAATTATTAACTCGAGGTCCACATGTGTTTTCATGTTTAAGTGTTAATAGTTCCCTCTGACACTGAAACAACCTTCAGCATTTACCTTCCAGCCATCTCCATTTTTGTAATAAAACTCAGTTGCATTGAATCTGTAATACACACATTTTTTTGTGTGTGAGTGTGAGAAGTGTGGCACCTTATCCTGTGGTTTATGAGGCAAACCTGCAATTTAACCAAAGCATTGTGATGGCAACAGTCAGTGTGACACATGTACTACTTCAGCGGTCCCCAACCCCCGGGCCTCGGACTGGTACCGATCCGTGAGTTGTTTGATACCGGGCCACGAGAGTTGAGGCTCGGGTGTGAAATTTATGGTTTTCAGGGCTTTTATCGGTTTTTAGTGTTATTTGTTTAACACTAAAATGTTTATCATTAACTTGATTTCCCTGGGTCTTTTCCCGTGTGTATGAATAAATCTTATTTTTTTTGGTACCAGTATTGGTTTTATTTTGTTGTATTTATCTGTGACACCTTGAAGGTCTGTAAAAATATTGTTGGACATAAACCGGTCTGTGGCGCAAAAAAAGGTTGGGGACCGCTGTACTACTTCATACCTACGTAGGACACCATAAATACACATACCAAAGGAAAACAATGGTGAACCTTCTGCACTAATTACAAACACTATTTCTAAACTTATTTTTTGAATTTTCAGGCACTTCTTACAGCTGCTTATGAGACTTGCACAGGACTGGGGAGGATTTCTGTAGTATCCCTAATACAAAACACTTCCCATGTTTCAAAACAGGCAAAGCAAACATGCTTTAGTCTTTTTTGTAGCTTTAATTTAATAGATTTATTTATTTTTTCTAACCAGATTTTAGAAAGTTACAGAGATTTCTGCTGGTGTTTTTCTGGGTTCTTTTTTTTTTTTTTTTATCTCTGTCCAGATTTCACTTTGAGCTCCTGGGTGATCTTTGCTGGAGACCCACTACTAAGGAAAAATAACAAGATCTGTATTTCCATCTTTATTTGAAACAACTGACTCAAAGTAGCTATTATGAGGTCACTGAGACCAGATACCCTATTATGTTTATCCCAGGTACACAACTCTGTAAGCGCAGTAGCCACACCTACATGTTGTTCAGACCATTTCTTTATGAGATACAACCAATCAGAAGAAAGCTGACTTACAGAGATATGAGCTGAAGCAACTTGTTTCAGAGGATGAATACAGTAAGTAAGGATTGTTTTAAATTGTGAATCATGAATAAATCTAATAACAATTATCTTGATGCATTCTCAATCATCCAGGAAAATAAATCTCCAAAAGTTGATTCTGTTCATCTGGACGTAGCGTTTTCTGGGAGAAACGTTTCGTCACTCATCCAAGTGACTTCTTCAGTCTCAGCTGACTGCAGGTTTCCCCAATCTTATAAACAGTATATTTGCATAATGACTGACTGTGTAATAATGACTGTGGCTTTTAAACCCCAAAACACGCTGCGCCAAAAATTGGTCCACCCCAAGGATCGGGTCCCCCGACACAAACAGAGTAACATAGTGTACGCTGTTAAGTGCCAGGAGGATTGCCAGGATTTATACATCGGGGAAACCAAACAACCTCTGGCGAAGCGGATGGCACAACACAGAAGAGCTACCTCGTCAGGCCAGGACTCTGCAGTCTATTTATGCCTACAGGCCAGTGGACACACTTTCAAGGATGAGAATGTACACATCCTGGACAGGGAAGAACGCTGGTTTGAGCGTGGATTCAGGGAGGCCATTTACGTGAAAAGGGAAAGACCATCTCTGAATCGAGGAGGGGGCCTAAGGGTACATCTTTCGCCATCTTACAATGCTGTGATTGCAGCCATTCCCCAACTCTCTGTGAATGGTACTCATGGCCATTGATCAGTGGTCTTTGATCAGTGGGTTTTGGTCAGTGGTTGTTGATCAATGGTCATGAGAATTTGCATAATTATAATTAAGGAACTGACCTGACAGCCCATTGTTCCTTCAGTGGGCTGGTTTCAGTCATTATGCAAATGTACTGTTTATAAGATTGGGGAAACCTGCAGTCAGCTGAGACTGAAGAAGTCATTTGGATGAGTGACGAAACGTTTCTCCCACAAAACGCTACGTCCAGATGAACAGAATCAACTTTTGGAAGCTAATAACAATTACATACAAATTTATATATATAGTGCTATAGTAATTGACAACAATAGCTGCCCCAAGGTGCTTTAGATTTAAACAAAACCCCAACAGGTGACCCCTCTATGAGCAAGCACTTGGCGACAGTGGGAAAGAAAAACTTCCTTTTAACAGGAAGAAACCTCTGGCAGAACCAGGCTCAGGGAGGGGCATCCACCTGCTTAACTGTTTAGGAATTGCAGCCATTTTTCTACATAGTTCCCCATTGCTGTGAATTACTCTGGGGTCTTTACCTTACAATATAAGGCACCTTGAGACAACTGCTGTTGTGATTTGGTGCTATATAAATAAAACTGAATTGAAATTTAAGTCAAACTTTAATTTGTCAAGTTTTGGAACAGTGGCCTTCTTTCTTGGTTGGCTCCTTGGTAGGCTTCAACATTGATGGTTCCTGGGTTGTTCCTGAACATTTCCTCTCATCTCAGGGTGAGAGTTTGGTTCTTCTTACAGAGCTTGTCAAAGTGGTGACACATCAAAATAACTTGTACTTAATTTGGAATTGTCTGAACTGATGATCTTGGAATCAGCAGTTAATTAGAAATGGCTCTAGACCATTCCAGCTCATGTAAATCTATCTTTTTAAATCTTCACGGAGTTCTTTGGGCTTGCCTATTGTTTTAAATATTGGTCAGTCCTGATCACTAATGACAAGTTATCGGGCCTTGGCCTTTTCAACTTAAAATGAATTATAAAACCTTCAACACCACTTATTAAAAAAAATTAATTGGTAGTATATATATATATATATTGAAGCCTTTTAAAATAAAAGTTGAAACTTCTGCACCCAATACTTGTTTTTAAGGTCATTGAAGCTCATTCGGCCATGGAAAAGGTTTAAAGGAATCATTATAAGCCCCAAATTACCATGATATTCATGCCCATGATAAATGTGCGTAAACTTCTTACCACGACTCTAAATGTGAAAGCATGTCATTGTTGAGCCAACAGTATTATAATTCTGACAATCTAATTTAAAGTCTTACTGTAATTGAATCAAAACTATTAAAGACCATGTACCTCTTGAGCCAGTTCAAATTCTCTAAATTCTACCATACTGTTACACTCTGGTTGACTGTGTGTGTGTGTGTGTGTGTGTGTGTGTGTGTGTGTGTGTGTGTGTGTGTGTATGTGTTCTTTACAACATAAACGTGCTATTTAACCTTGCAGGTGTGATGGCAACAAAAAAGTAGTTTGACACTTAATACAACTTTGATACACAGCTAGATAGTGACTATACAGTCACATACATATATTTATACATGTCTTGTGCCCTAACAGCCTCCATCCAGCACATGAAAAGAATCACATAGAGGCATTGAAGAGTGTTTTATTGTATGTCTGAGCACTTCTTCTTTTTCAGATCAGATATTGATATTGTGAGATGTGTTTGGCAAAACACGGCTAGGTGTCTTTTCACATGATCCTATTATATCTGTGTTACTTTTAACTTTTTTATTCTCAACAGCAGCTCCTCTGAAAGTCAGCTTTTCCTTTTAACAAGTGTTTATGCACAGGTACTCACTGCTCTCCCCGGTTATGATGAACACAATGGAGTTTATTATGAAACAAGCCTCTAACTGAATATCTATCCTGGGAGAGTATCTGCATGACAGAATGTCACTGGACTTGATGACGCACGTCTATGTTTACACTGCTTTGCTAATTTGACAAACTAAATAAGGGATTAAGCCCCTCTGGCTGTGTTGATGGCAGTAAGGGAACATGTCACCTAAGTGGTTGAGGGCGATTGTGGCTCAAGAGTTGGCAGTTCGTCTTGTAATCGGAAGGTTTCCGGTTCGAGTCTCGGCCGTTGTGTCCTTGGGCAAGACACTTCACCTACTGCCTACTGGTGTTGGCCAGAGGGGCCGATGGCGCGATATGGCAGCCTCGCCTCTGTCAGTCTGCCCCAGGGCAGCTGTGGCTACAACTGTAGCTTGCCTCCACCAGTGTGTGCAGTGTGTGAGAGTAAATGAATAGGGGAATTGTAAAGTGTTTTGAGGGTCTTGAAAAGCGATCCATTATTAAGTGTGACAGTGTGGCTCATTTCTGAGTTTTTGAGTGGAGAACTGGAGTTGTGTATTTTGTGATGTGACAACTTTGGAAATTAGTAGGCTATATTGAATCATAGGGTGTGACAATATACTGAAACTAAATGAATAATTCATTAAAACTATGCATATGTGTAGTTAGGGTTATGGACACCTTCCAGTTTAGCTTTAATCTCTTTCAGTCACTACTTTCCTATAGCCTCACCGTATGTTTCTGTTGCTGTGGCAACTTGTCTAACTTCCCACAACAAACTAAGTCACTCACATGGATGCAGCCAGGTTGCTGCTTGAGTCAAGCTCCTCCCTCCACCTTGACTCACAGATGGCTTTACAGTTGGTGCTCTGCTGTACTGTCATCATTTTTATGTGCAATTTAAGTACAGCACATATTGTTGACAGTTGTGTTTATACTAGTAAAAAAACAACAACTTTTTATTGATACCATTATTTCACATTTTCTATAAACTTTGAGATCTATATATTTTATAAAAATAAAATAAAAGAATCACTCAGTAACTCTTGTATTAAAAATCTGATATTGTGAGATGTATTTGGCAGAACAAGGTATTGGTAAACTCTGTGTATCAAAGCTAGTTTTGCTTCATACCCATCACTTAGATTAAATAATGTCAGTACCTTACAATAACCATTTGTAATTGTACAAAAATAGGTTGAAAAAAAACTGTAACAATGTTTTTTTAATGTTTTTTTTAATGATTACACAACAGTATTAAGTCAATACTATTTTACCCACTCAAGATGTAATTTGGTGTTCATTATACACTGTATACATTCTCTCTTCGTACTTCATGCTGCATAACCAGAGATTACACTATAGAAAGTAGACAGTGCTAAAATCCTCTTCCCACCAATGGCAGTAGCCAACAGGTCTAGTTTGGTTTTCTTGATTTATTTCTTTATTTTTGTTTGGGGGGTTGTTTGTTTTTTATTCCTCCAAATAATTCTTCGTAATAAAATTGGACCACCAGGTCCTGCTCACCAAAAGGATCATAAAAGCAGGAAGCTTACAACACAAGAAACAGATCTTTCAGATAGGATGTGCTTACAATAAAACCTCCCCCAGCACCAGAGTGGCTGGAGAGGTGATCAGAGACAAAGGAATGTCTTTGATCACACAGTTTGAAACAATGTAGAGATGGTAAGCATAAAAATGACAACATTAAACAATTCACTTTAACAAGGTTGTGTCCAGATTACAGTGCAGATGGCATTCTTAAGCTACCAAGCAGTATCCATTATACGCACAAACAGAAATACCTGCTAATTTTTGCCAAGCAATGGACCAATAAATGCATTAAAAGGTGCAAGCAGAGAGGTCTAATTCAGTCATTCAAATTAGCGGAGGTGAGGCCTAATGCAGTACATCTATCAATCAAAGTGTCCATGCCAGCCTGAAGTGGTCGGTAGTGAAACTGTAAATTTTAAAATACGACATTTTTATTCCAGTTGTTTTCATTTTATGCATTTTGCTACTTGCCATCCAACTTACCTCACCTACAGTGTCTCTAAGCCCATCAGTTTAAGAACCACTTATTCTGATCCACACGATAACGTGAGTCTGTTGTTTACTACTCTGGAAAGGTCCTCACTTTCAAATTTACAGCACTAGTGGATACTGAGAGTTAATGTTGAGTCCAGTTAAAAGTATTTCTATTCAAATGGACAAGAGAAATGCTTTCTTTAGGACACTGTTTGTTTCATCAAGGACGTACTTGGGGTTGAGATCCTTCAGATGATGAATGTGACCAAGTTAAAAACTTTTGCTCATGTACAGATTGTCACAAACTGCCAGTCAGACTGTGATGAATACATTTTTGCCAGGATAGGTATTTGAGTTGTGTGTGTGCATGTCACTTTTCACTTGACTTCTCTCTCAGTGGTATTGACAGCAGCGAGCGGAGATGGAGAGCTTAACATGTTTCTCAGAAAAAGCAGAAGAGAGGGAGCCATCACTCTTCTCTTCTCACCACACATCCCCTCCCTCCCTCCCCTTCCTCCCCCTCCTCACCCACGCTGCTCTCTTACGCTGAAGATGTAAGTGCCTTAGACAGATGTCTGCTGCTTCTTGTCTAAAACCCTCAACATGAGCTGCTGAGCTCGGCAAACTCTAATTAAGATCAATATTTCAATTTTTAGTAAAAGCGCACGAGATGGAGAGAAGACAGGGAGAGAAATCATCTGTCCATGGAGACTCGAAGAGACAAAAAGAAAGGTCAACTGTGATCCTTCATCGGGTGTGTGTTTGTGTGAGAGTGTGTGTTGGAAATTTGACAAAACTGGCTTGTGAGAAAGTGCTCAAGGGTTCTAAAAATCCTATTTATTTTTCTTCTGGGGTTTTGCTGTTTAGTTTAAGTTTCTATGCCCTGTTACTATAACAACATCATCACTGGATGGACCGACAGGTTGAGCTGTCAAAAAGGAAAGTTGCGTGGCTGTTCTTGTACGATTACAGGAACAAGCCAGATAGATTATGAGACATGGACAGATATATGAATACACAAAATATTAAAATATATTGCAATTGTATACATGTGTTTAGACAGACATGGAATCCTGAGCTACAGTAACACATGCACTGCAGCCTGAACAGTATGCTAACAGTACGCTAAAGGCGTGCCTAATCCAGTCAAACTGGACATTAAAAGTGAAATGTCACATACACATACGCACTGATATGACAACTGAGTGGTAAGCAAAAGTAATTGTACTTGTTTGTCATTTGTTGGGCTTAAAAAAGTGCTGTATAAGAATCAGTCCATTTACTATATCCATAACATGAATTAGATTGGTGTTAGCTCTGGTGGGATGAGCAGAGATGTTGCTTGTTTCAACGCCATAAACTGTATAAAAGATGGAATCATGTAATCATTGTGACATGGCACAACCATTAACATGGTTCTGCTAGAGGTTTCTTCCTGTTAAAAGGCAGTTTTTCCTTCCCACTGTTTCCAAGCACTTGCTCGTAGGGCATCATCTGAATGTTGGGATTTTCTCTGTACTATTGTAGGGTTTTTACCTTACAATAAAGCACATTCAGGCAACTGTTGTTGTGATTTGGGGCTATATAAAGATAACTTAATTGAATTGCATGCAGACAACATCTTGCTACAATCATTTGCTGGGATGCTGTCCATTCTTCCTAGGAGCTCTTGTTTGGAAAAGTTGCCAGGATAAAAAGGTCATGGCAGCACAGCTTTACATTGCAAAGTTGCACCTGAACAAAATGCAAAAATCAAACCATAGCACAGCACATCCGCAAAAACACTTCATACCAGCACCGTATCATACAGCAAACACGGTGGAGGAGGCTTGATGATTTAGGCTTGCTTTGCAGCCACCGTATTTGGACAACTTACAGTGATTTAATCGACTATGAACGCTTCTGCATACCAAAATACTCTAGAGTCAATTGTGAGGACATCTGTTCAGCAGCCAAAGCTTAGTTGAAACCATAACATGGAACAGAACACTGATCCCAAATACAGTGGCAAATCTGCAAAAGAAGGACCAAAAAAGAAAAGAGTGAATGTTTTGTAATCCCTCAAAGTCCAAACTTCAGCCTGATTGAAATGCTGTGCTGTGACCTTTAGAGAGCTTTGCATAAATGAATGCCCACAAACCGCAATGAACTGAAGCAATGTTATAACGAAGATTGGGCCAACATTCCTGCACAATGATGTGAGAGACTCATAAAGTCAAACAGCAAAAAATTACTTCAAGTTTTTTGTTGCTGAAGGTTTTCACAGTAACCTGTGTCCGCCACCCAAAAAACGTCACTATAGAATTTAAGAAGTCGACTCACCAAAACAAAAGAAAACCAGACAAGATATGGTATGCTTGTTCTCTGTCACACAACTCTAATGAGTGTTTGGATTTGCCACAAGAGAAATGTTTGTTTTTGTTTTTTTTTACTTTAAATATTAAAGTAGAAATTATAAATGAAGCAAGAGCAGAACTTTACTGTGTTTAGACAAAAGTAAACATAACTCATTTATAAGAAAACTATATAAAGTATAAATATATAAAGTAAATTTCAACATCTTTTACCCCTTTAACTCTCAAATAATTTTACATTTTCTTAGGTATAATAATGAAACTTTAACAACAAAAAGCCAAAACTGATAAAAACAAATTACTTAAATAAATGCAGTTTGCTGGCACTGAACTCCCTCTGAAGTTGACACTCTGTCACCTTCATCTCTCCATCCAGCACCTCATCCTAATTTAGCTTTCCTTTCCTTGGTGTCTTTCCATTTTTCACACAATTCATTTAGCAAACTGAATGTTTCTGAATTTCTTCCACAATAAAACTAGAGTTTCTGTGATCATTGCTAATGGATTTCTTAGTGTGCTGAGTTCACTCGCTTGTTCGGACAGCAGCCATAAGAATGTGCATGCTGGTGGGAACAGTTGTGTTGTGTGATTTGGTCTTTCTACGAGTGTCTCTGGACTCAGTGATGGCACGGTGTCAAGTCTCGCACTGAGCTGAAATTCAGAGCAAAACAGATATGTGTTACTAATTGTTGTTCTGCTTCTTTGAGACCTTTTCATCGCCGTGGGGAACAAACATGATTTCTATACATGCCAGGCTTGGAAATGTGGCAAAACTTGCTGTCTAAAGTAAGCCCCCTATCAACTTCACTCTTAATGCTCATGCATGTGTGCGTGTGTGTCATATCCTTTCCTTGCACAATTAAATCTGATTCCTCTGCAGCGGCATTAGTGACAAAACCCCCAAAGGCCTCAGATAACCCTCAGCCACCTCCTGGAGCTGGTCTGGATGCTGGCTACCTTGGCTCAAAGTGATCCTCATAGATCCTCCACCTTGCTGATGTCCATTTTGCTTAAATCGGTAGAACTGCACTTGCAGCGAAGTCCCAGTATGCAAAGACACAATGAAAACCCTGACTTCAAAAATTTATGTCTCAAGCCCTCGGCCGCAGACACTCCCCTTCCCCTGACAATGAATGGACACAGCAGATCTTCTTAAATGCGCTATTTCTATGCAGACTGCTTAGCTTGGCGTTTGGGGGCCAGCTCCTGCTTATTAGATTTTTTTTTAAAACCCTCTAATAATGACTTAGCACACCTAAACTTGAAATACCTTGATATGATTTCCGTCCCTTCATCTCACACTCTTCTTTTCATCGTTGCCAGCAGATTTGAGGCAGAGGGGGCGCGTATTTCATGGCCGCTTCGGACTGGAAGTTAAGCTCAGCAGCTGTGCAAGGTTTTGCTTTTCACATCTGACCAAGTTAAACTTACTGCCACCTGTTTTTCCCGCAGATCGGCACTTTCTCCCGCACATGTATCACTCAAGTGTCGGTGAGATGGTCCTCTGGGATGCGGCCACTGCTGAGGAGGCTAAGCGGGTCAGGTGCAGTGATGCCCCGTTTAAGTCCTATTCCCATGATGCTTATCGACATCTCATCCTGCTCAGCCTTGCTGTTATACCCCCGCCGAATTAATAATACAAAAAAAGACTTATGCGTCCCAGATGGAAACGCGCGCAGGGTTTAATTATGCGTGGATGTGCGGAGATGAGCTGAGATGATGCAATTTGTGCTTAATTGCGAATGAAAATAGAGCCTGTCCAATCTTACTTAACCCCGCGCGCAGATACTCCGCGGCCTCCTCGTGGACCTGCGGAAACGCGAATTGATTTCCCTTTTTGGCAAAGGGGCGCGCGGCCTTAAATCGATCGGTGATTGATAGATTTGGATGTGTGTAGTGTGTCCGGGATCTGAAAATGGACAGTGGGTCTGATACATTCTTGTCATTGTTTTATGCGTTTGATGTGCGCTCCCACACTTAAACCTGGACTTTTTTTCTTAAATTATTATTATTTCTCCAGTAGCAGTTTGAAATTCTCTCTTTGCTTTTTTTAAATTATTTGTAATACTACTTAATCCATAGTTTAGCTGGATTTCTCCTGCTTGTCCTTTCTTTTGTTACCTTTTTTAAGAACTAAGAACTAAGAACTTTTAAGAACTTGTTCCACGTGGCCCATATTTTTTTATTCATTATTTTACCGGGTATATTCCCGGTCTTAAGGCAGTTCGTGAAATAGTCACGAACTGTAATCGATTCGTACTGGATTTATGAACTCCGTAAAAGTACTGGCTGTCAAATTCTATAAATGATTATGCAGTGATCCCGGGGAAACAGTAACACACACACCTTCTTACATTCATGAAGCTCAAATGTAAAAAGTGTAAAACGGGTATCATTACAGGAGCTCCCCGCCTATAAGGGGGCGAAACAGACCTCCATAAAGTTGCTGCATGTTTGCAGGATGTTGATATCAGAAATGAAAGAGGTGGATGTCGTTCTCCTTGCTGAGATTCTCAGCAGCCTCTTTACATCACAGACCGCTTCGCTCACAAGTCTTTCTCCTTTCTGAGTAAACATGTTTCCCTCCGAGAAACTCCGGTAGTTCTCCTCTTACTCCGTGCGCTCTTCCGTGCAGTAGCGTTTGCTCGGTCACTAGAGGGGGGGATCTGCTGCACCTGTTCTCCCCTTCGTGTCCCTCCCACCCCACCCAACGCCCTTCGGCTGCTTTCGGCTATCCTCGGCCGGCCGCTGCTAGACAATTGGGAGGCTCTTCCCTTATAGGATAATGCAAATGCGCGGCTGCCAGCTCCTCCTCATTGGCCCGTCGCACCTCCGTGTGGGAGGGTCGTGGGGGCCACGCTGTCTTTATAACTGCAGAGTGCCTTCCAGCGCCTCAGTTACACTGCGTTGTTGCTGTGAGGAGCTCTGTGGGGGCCGTCAGACACAAAACAGCTGGAATTTATCACCTCTTGTATAAAATTTCACACGAAAGGTCAACAGTGCGACCCAGCGAGAGAGAGAGAGGAGGGGGGGCAGCACCGAGGGGACCGAGCCTGTAAGTAGGCTGTTTAAATTCATAAATGGACTGACCACAAGAACCAGGGACAAGCCTCCTCCTGTCCCTGCAAGTAAGAGAACTGTTTGCAACTTCATCTGAACCCCACGGGCTCTGTAACCATCTGCACGCGTGCCATACCGGCTCGTGGATTCCTGGGACTTTTTGGTAAATCTTTCTTTTTTCCTTTTTTTTTTTTTTTTTACACGCAACCCCGAGCAGCTCCCAGCGCCACACTGCTAGATGTGACTGTATGAGAAAAAAACTTTAAGTCCGGACCATGCTGCAGTGACTCGAGCCAGCAGCCTATAGGAGCTCGCGATCAACTTGTAAACAGCGGGCGGCGCGGAGGGATGCTTGGAAAATATTTCTAACACGACCGGAGAGCGGAGGAGAAGAGATCTGTTCCTGTCACTCGATCGAGCAGAACCGATGACTGTAAATCACAGGGAGGCAAGTGGGCTGCAGAGGTGAAGCGAGGACAGGACAGGTTGGTGGTTCCAAATTCACTGGGCTCGAGTTTCAAGCACCCCGGGGGGGCTCCTGGTATTAAAGCGTGCATTTGACCTGGGATAAGTTGTCAACAAGAGCAGGGAGCGGAGGCGAACTGGCAGGTGTACAAGTTCATTTACATGCAGAGGTATATTCACGCCACTATATATAGAAGTTACTTAGGGACAAACAACCTTAATAAGTTTTCTACCCGCTTGCTGGCCCTGCAGTAGCCCCACGCACCAGGCGTGTGCGTGTGTCTATTTATACACCATACAACCTTTTATCCCTCTCCACAATCTGTATCCGAGAGGACTGCCCGCCGTCGGTTTGGCTGTGAGGGCAGGAGTCGTCGCATGGACTGACATGGCCACCGACCTCGCCATGAGCGCAGAGCTGCCCAACAGCCCTCTGGCCATCGAGTATGTCAACGACTTTGACCTGATGAAGTTCGAGGTCAAGAAGGAGCCGCCGGAGGCCGACCGCTACTGCCACCGCCTCCCGTCGGGTTCCCTCTCCTCCACCCCGATTAGCACCCCCTGTTCCTCCGTGCCTTCTTCGCCCAGCTTCTGCGCCCCGAGCCCGGGCGCGCAGCCGAACCAGGGCCTCGCCAGCGGCGTCAGCAGCAACGGCAGCAGCAACAACAGCGGCGGCAACAACAATCACAGCACCGGGGGGAAGCCCCAGCTGGAGGACCTGTACTGGATCCCCAGCTACCAGCACCACATCAACCCGGAGGCGCTCAACCTGACGCCGGAGGACGCGGTGGAGGCCCTCATCGGCAACGCGCACCACCACCACCACCACCAGACCTACGAGGGTTTCCGCGGGCAGCAGTACGTTGGCGAGGACCTCTCCGCGGCCTCGGCGGCCCACCATCACCAAGCGCATCACCACCACCACCACCACCACCACGGCCACCACGCCCGCCTCGAAGATCGCTTCTCGGATGAGCAGTTGGTCAGCATGACAGTGCGGGAGCTGAACCGGCAGCTCCGAGGCTTCAGCAAGGAGGAGGTGATCCGCCTGAAGCAGAAGAGGCGCACGCTCAAGAACCGCGGCTACGCGCAGTCCTGCCGCTTCAAGCGCGTGCAGCAGAGGCACATGCTGGAGACCGAAAAGTGCACCCTGCAGAACCAGGTGGAACAGCTGAAGCAGGACGTGGCGCGCCTGGTCAAGGAGAGGGATCTATACAAGGAGAAGTACGAGAAGCTGGCCAGCCGGACCTACAATGCCGGCGGACCCGCGAACACGAGAGATCCGTCCGGGAAACAAGCTAACGCCGAGTTCTTCATGTGAGAGGGACTGCTGACCTGTAGCGCCTCACGCAGACATTCATTCACGTTTGTTCTTCGTTTCTATTTTGTTTACACTTTTTTCCTCCACTCACAAGACTTAAGCAGTAGCCGTGCACGGACGCGATTTTCAGTCTTAAACATGTTTAGGTGAAACTTCTGTAAGAATGCCGCAGCCTGTCAGGTGGGCACTTGGGATCACTGTTAGCCTGTAGACTTTTATTTGTGTATCCTCCGGTGCAGCGGAAACTAATCACGAGTCTTACTGAACTAATATGACACGTGACTGTCTTAACTCAGAGAGAGCAGCGGGGTTGGTCTTAAAAACGAGGCAAATGTGTTCTGTTTAAAGGGGGAAAAGTCTGAATGAACTGAAAAGAAGAAGCAATACACCACCGGCGAAGAAAGACTGTTTATGAGCCTGTAATGCAGAGACTTTTCAATAATGCAAGTCTAATAATCCCCCCATCCCAACTCCCCCCATCCCCATTTGCAACCCTGCATGCAGGACATGTATGGTAACCTCTCCCCGAATCTTCCACGTGTATGGAAAGCATGGCCCACGGTTCGCATCTCTCTCTTCCTCCTCTTTCTCTGCCATCAGTAAGGCCTGGGTATGCGGAAAAATAAAAAGCCAATGACCCCCTCTTCCATCCTACACCCCGAGAGGTACAAGGAGAGAAAAAAATGGAGAACAATCTGCTGTAGTGCGTAAAAACTGGATGCGTCTTTAACTGCTATTTTCAATCAATTTTTCTATTGTTTTAAAAAAGAAAAAGAAAAAAAAAAAAACATGACAAAAAGAGATTAACTGAGCCAGATTTTAGACTGTATTTATTTCCACCTGTACATACTGTGTAGAGAAAAGCAGTAACCTGTGTTATTTTACCCTCTCTCTCTTTCTCTCTTTTTAAAACAACAACTTGCTTTTTGTTGCTTGGATTCTTCGAAATGTCTTAAATACAAATGTTTGTATGTAACAGCATGCAAATCGTCTATGATATCCTCGTCCTCCTTCTACTGAACATGTGTAATGTTAAACTGCACTAAGAAGAGATCAAACTGGACATTTTGTTTTCTACTCATAGGACCTTTTGATCTGTTTAAAAAAAAGAAAAACCCTGGATGTAAATTCTGTGAGGGGGAAACCCTCAGTTATTACATGGACTGCATTCGCTGCTAAAATTCTATGCACCAACCCGACGATTAAAAAAGACTTAGGGTTTCTTTTTTTTTGTTTCTTTTCTTTCCTTTTTTACGTTTAATATTGTAATCAAACGTCTTGCAGGGGCTGTGGGTTTAAACTGCAGTCTTAATGAGCGCTAATAGAAAAGTCTGATGGTAGAGCTTCCTGTTCTTGGAGTAACTCCATGCATTATTCTGTCAACAAGAAACCCCTGGTTCCTGCTGCATAGATATATGTGCAATATTGTGCAGAAGTGCCCGATGCACAGACTACCTGTTGGAGGGCGAACCGTGCAGGGAGAGAGACTGGAAGTGTTTGATCAGGATGTCAGGGGGAAACAACAACAAGCTGAAGAGAAAACTGAGAAAAATGTGATTCTTCCAATTTTGTATCTTTTTATGGGAACCAAAAAAGGGGAGATATAAAATACAAGTCGATTCTTGCGAATTATTGACAAATTAAGCATTTCCAGTATGTAGACAAACATCAGATTCTATTCACCTATCTTTCTTATTTTAATTAGATTTTTTTTGTCTTTTGTGTAAATCTCAAATTTTCTCATATTTACCGAAAGCAACAAGAGCTTCAAAAAATGTGAAGTTAAAGAACGCGGGAATAAATGCAAACCAACTTCTGCACAGTGCTGTAAATTTATATCTGTACATATGATTTCTATATTTATTCAATGAACGTGTCCTGACTGTCAACAAGTGAAAACCATACAAAGTGGAACGTTGTTGAGAATCTTGTTTTCATAATGTTTAATAAAAAGTTCTGTCCCAAATCCGTGCCAGTGACTGCCGCTGCCATCATTCTCTAACAACAGCTTTTATTTCCTATAAGAAAAAAAAGAGATTTATGAATTATTTATAAAACGGTCAGAAGCAAGGTTTTATTTTTCTCAGGTCACAATGTCCGTGTTTGTAAAATAATAATGTTCAATTGCGGGTTATTAAATGTGACCAAAGTCTCTAATTAGCGAAAGAGCAGAAAAAGAGCTGAACGATTTAATAACAATGTCGAAATATTTATAGCCGCTTAAACGATAATAGAAAAATGATAGATAATTAAATATTGAACAATTAAATATAAAAAAATTAAATGGAAATTAAGAAAGAAAAAATAAATACAATAAATGATTTTTTAAATAAAAAAAGAAATAAAGAGGAAAAACCCATAATATAAAAGCAAAGTTGGCACTATATTCCTGCTGGAACTATTATTATTATTATTATTATTATTATTATTATTATTATTATTATTATTATTATATTTTTAAGGGTAAAGTCGCAAACGTTTTACACAATTTCAGTCGTGTAACTTTTATGAATCGTTCCATAATTGCACTTCGGTGTTTTTCAGGAGCGCCGCTCTGCTCTGGTTTGTCCGATCACGCAGAGCCTTGTGGACGCAGAAAGCTGCTCTTATCTCCTGCATCAGGGTCCAGATTTCCAGATTCTCTCTGTGTGTGTGTGTGTGTGCGTGAGAGAGAGAGAGAGAGAGAGAGAGAGAGAGAGTGGCTGGCTGAGAGAGGCCACCCTCTTCCTTTCCCCCGCTCTACTCCACCGGCTCTGGTCGCCTGTCAGCGGGCCTCCGCGCTCCTGCTCAGCCGGTGACGGATGGATGAAGCCGGGGTCTCTGATCCTCGCCAACGACTCTTTCTCACTCACTGTGTTTTGAGCGCGTCCACAGGGCAGCTTTCCCAGATACCCGGGATGTCCACGACGTTTGTGTACGTTTATGTGTCTGCGCGTGCGTACGTTTGCGCGCGCACTAAGCAGCATTAAGTGGTCTTTTCTCCTCTCAGGGTGGAATCACCGTGGGTTTAGACACATGCCAGCCCGCGTTGGTGCTGATGCGACACGGCCGTCAGGCCCGCTGGGTATCGGCTCACTTCAAACACATATCATAACTCTCTCTCTCTCTCTCGTGTGTGTGTGGGGGGGATCCACACAGTAAAGACCTGTAGATTGCTGGAGGCATAACAAATCGCCCATCTGGATCTGCAGCTTCATCTTTAAGCATTCGGTTGTACCTGTTCGCATGGACGCATACTTTATGATTTATTGAATTTTATCTTTAGGTGTGACACTTTGTCATTTTTGGATTTCAAACACCTAAAACAGTAAAAATCTAATAGCTTCACATTTTACTGTAGCTCATAACAGCACCTGAAAGCAATCGTTACCCAGTCGTTGTGTGTTTTTGTGCGTGAGTCAAACGACTGAACAGGGACATGGATCGCTTTTTAGTTTTTCTTTCTGAAGAGTCTTACTGCTTAAAATCTATTTTCACTTGTTCCATTCTTTGCAGCGCAGGACTTTAACTTTCCGTCATGAATAGAATTACGAGCATTCAACCTTCTTGCTCGCATTTTGTCGCACGCTCATGCACTAACTTGTCAGTTCATTAGTTATTCTTAACAGTCATTTCTGCAAATTCCACCTGAACACGTGCTCTCACTGCTGTCATATACTGTGTACCTCATGTCAGAGTCCATCATTTCTCCGCTTCCCCAATTCAGAAGCGAATTCATTTACAGTCTTTTTCTTTTCAACTCTCACCGATCAGTTCGAACCCAGCGTTTCTCTTAACATCTTTCCTTTTTCGCTCCCTATCCTCTGCCACCTTTCAGCCTCTCCATCACTCTCCTCCTCCTTCCTGTTTTTGCTGAGTCAGGGAAAACAGGGAGCAGCGTGACAGCCGTCACCTCACCGAGAGTCAGAGTGTATTTTCTGCTTATAACACGCACACGCACACACACGTAGTGGGATTGTGGGGTGTGTGCAGAGGAATGAAGGCGTGCTTTCTGTGGTGTGTGTATGAGGAAGAGAGAGATATCACCATGACTACTCAGTGGGCTTTTCTTTCCATACATCAAGGCAAAGTCCATCTGAGCTGCATCTGAGAAACAAAGCGAGTGAATTGAGAGAGAGAGGGAGAGAGAGGTGCAGTGTGTCTCTGGCGTCTGGAGCTGCTCTGCTGCCGAGATTCAACACAGTCAGCGTCTCTTTGGCTCAGCTTACCTACAGTATACACACGTATATACACACACACACACACACACACACACACACACACACACACACACACACACACACACACAGAAAGTCCAGACGAACACACTGAAAGCTGCAGCCTCCACCACCTTTACCTCATGGTGTTGTGGCCTGTGACACATCGTTTTCTTTTTCATTCTTTTATTAAACCTGGAAGAGACCTTGGACCTCAGTGCATCATCGCAGACAGGCATTCCTGCTGTTCTTAATGGACATTAAGTCTGTCCTCTTATTACACACTCAAAGTGGCCCAAATCTGATTTGCTGCATGCATTGGCTGCATGTTTGGAGCATCGCTGCTTGCATGTCCATGAAAACTCCAGGTTAGATTTTCATAACTCAGGGATTTAATGTGTCTTCTTCCTCAATTTAAAAAGTCTTAAAATGTTAGAATATGTGGGATTTATTTCTCTTGTTGTTGATGTCCTAATTAAAGAGTTTGGAGAAACCCTCAAAGCTATTTGGTTATTTGTCAAATTACCAAACTATGTAATAAAAATGTAAATGTGCATTTCTTCTGCTCAAGAAAGGTTGTTAGAGTTTCTTTGTTGAAGTCTTCAAAGTGTTGCCTTCACTTTCCAGGCATGAGGAGATACTGAGATTAATGTTCTTTGGAGCTGCAGAATTTGTTCCATATTGTTTACAGGAGCACGTTATCATTGTTATAAGATCGATTTTGATCACATTGTACAAACTGATGGCTCACAGATTTGATAACTGACACGCTTAACTGACACACAGAAAACCTGCAGCCAGGTTGTGCTAAAGCATCGCAGGAATACACATAATGAAGCTGCAATGTGGTTTCTGCTGTTTCCACTGTACTTGCTGGCAGTTACGGGAAGAAAACAAGTCCACAGTTAGTGGATTTTTCATTGAGAATGAAAGGATGAGGATATACCACATTCTAATTTTGGTCATTAAATCCTCACAGATAATACTGAATTCACAATATAAGAGATGCTGTGCAAAGCATAAATAGAAAAGAGACTGGAATAATTCTCCAGTTATAGGCCCAGACGGTCCAAAGACAACTTACCAAATGTTGAAACTGAGAAACTGAAGCATTATTGGAAGCATATAATTACAAATTTGATCCCAGGAGCATGTTTCAAAGAAGTAGAGCGAGGGTCAGCAAAAGGATGTTGTGTAAAACACCGCGTGGAGTGTGCTGCGGCTAATAAGATGATTTGGTAACAGGTCAGTAGCATGATAGCAACAAACAGGAACATCCCAAAGAGGCTGAGTATTCCACCCATTCATTTTCTTCTACTTAGGCAATAGGGGCGAGAGCCTGCCCCGGCAGGCATGCAGCTTGAAATACCCACACAGACATGGGGAAGGCATGTAAAGGCCTTGATGTATGACAACAGTGCTACCACCAGACCATCAAGTCCCCACTGTGAAGCTTGCCACTCTGTGTGTCCGTGTGTGTACAGTTCAGTGATTTAAGAGTAGAATTTGTGTGTTTCATTAAAAGAAAAAAAAAAAAAAAAAAACACCCTCTTTACACAAAGAAAATGGTTCTCAGGAAACACTGTTTAGCATCCTGTAGTGAAAACCATCTATCCAGTTGATGAATCGTTTATCCGATTCAGACACGAGTACCCTGCCCCCTGCCTCTGTCTCAGTTGTCACTGGGTGAGGGGTGGAGGAAAACCCTGGACAGGTCGCCAGTCTGTCGCAGGGCTTTTCTGAAAAACCACAGTCAGTGAATACGGGTTGTCTCTGTGTCCACAAGTGCAAATTAAAACTTCACCCTGCGAAGAAATAAAGGAAGCAGAATAAACCAAATGCTGCCTCTCTGCATTTGCTGTCATCTCACAGCAAGTAGGTTCCTGGTTCAAACCCCAGCTGGGACTCTTCTGTGTAGAGTTTCCAGGTTCTCCCTGAAATGTGGCTCGTAGCCCTTTGAGTTTGTAGGAGTACAAAAAGTGTTACAAGGTCATTACAATTCATTAACCCTTCATATTTGTGGAGGCCCCATTAATGCTGAAAGATATCTAGTAGCAATTCCCACAACTTAACCTCTTAGTTCTAACAGACAATTATTTCAATGCCCTTATCTAACTGAACAGAGTCAAAGCTTTTAATGTTCACGGGACATGAAAACTGCACGTGTACAGTCCCAGTGATTTTACAGTGATTTTAAAATAAGGTTCAAAATGCGGATTCCCTCTGAAAGTACTGCTGGTACTACCAGTTTCACAAATGGGCACCTCTACTGAGCACATGCATCAACACAATACCATGACTGGTTAACACTTTTCCATTTCTACTGTTAACTGGTTTGCTTTTCAGTCATTGTGCCAGGTCTCTCTTGGAAATGAGATTTTTAATTTCAATGAGATTTTTTACCTGGATAAATAAAGGACTAATTTAGAAAAAAAAAATCTATCTATCTATCTATCTATCTATCTATCTATCTATCTATCTATCTATCTATCTATCTATCTATCTATCTATCTATCTATCTATCTATCTATCTATCTATCTCTCTTGAAACTGTTAAAACTGCTTAAATACTACATGAAGCAAGAGAAACTTTTACTGTCATTTTATTCACATTTTACAAAGTTAATTTTATTAGGCCAACATGTAAAAACCACCAACAGATAACACCTAACAGGTAAAACATCATTTCTTTGGATAAATATGATGTTATTTACAGCTCTTACATATTTAATAAATGCTGATTCTGCCAACCATAAGTCTACATGTGCTCTTTGTTGTTTGGTGTGTGGTCCTAACAGCATTTTCTTGGTGCAGAGATCAGTAACTTTAACCAAACCATGACTGCTGATATGTTCTTGTCTGTATAACAATAGCATCTAAACTAATGACAAATTAAAACAGTCTAAAAATGAGTTGTCTTGTATTAAAAATCTCTGCCTCTGTGTCTTTCTTTTAATTTAGCAGACACAACCTCCATCAAGCTCACGCTCCAGTTGGACGTGCTCCCGAGGGAGGTGTTCAGCTTTAAAAAGTTGTCACCCTGCACAAAATGTAATCGACATTTTTGATAAATCACCTGCACACTGTTAACACTCATGGGGTATTAATAATTATTACTCCTGATCTGGTGATGGAGTTAGTGACCTGGGGCCAGGAGCGCCTACAGAGCATGGGTGAATGAGGGGTGGAGGTGGTGGTGGTCTCCACCCAACACAGCCAGGAAAAGCAATTTGGCACTGTTGGCGCTGTGCTTCTGCTGCGACCCCTGACTGAGCGTGTGCCCTGCCTCCACCGGCTCCACGCTGTCACATAAACACACACACTGAGACACACACACACACTGACATGCTGCATGCTGAGTAGACAAATTCAAACATGCTATCACAGGAGAAAATATGCCCAAACAGCAAATCTAACCTTGTCCTAGGCTTTGAAAATACAGTAATAAACTAACTGGCAAACAAACAAACAAATAAATGAGAGGGCTGCGATGATGTGCTGATGTCTAACAGGGTAGCGGTGGGGGTAGTGTGTCAGTAGCAGAAAATAAGCTCCTTTTTTACCTGAAAGTGGAAAATACAGACTTTAAAATGTGCCACAAAGGCAAAATTACCTCTAGATACTCTCACAGAATAACTGTTATCAAAGTCATTTGCACTATCACAAATAAGCTCGAATTCTATGCTTATGTATTGTTTCTGTGCCTTTTATTTCATACATTTATGGCCAGCAGCTCACAATTTGATGCCAGGAATTTACTTAAGGAGAATTTCCTTCACGCTATTTTATTTCCTGTTGACGCTGGTCACGAGGCGATTTACTGAGTCAACCTTTTAACGAGGGGTTGAGTTCCTGCTGAATCCCTCAAACCACCACTATCACTTCCCTTCATGCCTCACTTCCTCACCTCTGTGTGTGTCTGTGTGGGTGTGTGATTCAGCATTTTTTTGTTCTCTCTCTCTCTCTCTCTCAGACTTCATTTTTCATATGTCACAGGTCACTCAGGCCTTTTTAGCTTTGATAGTAGCCGCTGGTTTGTACTGTGGTTTGCGGCCAGAGGGATTACACACATGCTGTGCCATATGCATACACACACACACAACACTGTAAAGATGCACACATGCTGTTGACCAGATGAGTCTGTGCAGTAATGCGGTGGAGAGGACTGTCCTCAGCGGCAGTGGAGGGTCAATCGGCAATCAATTATTCCACTCAGACTGGACTGCAGCCACACCACAGATTCACTTCCTACACTGAAAGTGTACACGCACACAAACACACACACACACACACACACACACCTACACACACACACACACACACACACACAGAGACAATGTACTTAGATTCCTTTGATCCTGACTTTGAAACTGCTGGTCAGAGTTATTTAAATGACATTACCTACTTGTCAACATAATGTCATTACCTCATTTAGCACGGAATTAAAATAACATGATAAAAAAGAAGCATGCAATTTTTTTTTTAGCAAATCGATGCTTTGCTATCCTTGTGTAGCCAAAATCAGTGTTAACATTTGACCAGCCACCATGAATGAAACTCCTGTTGATTATCGTAGCTTTGGTATACTATATAAAAGTATGTATAATAGATATAATTTGTTCCAGAACAACCATAAAGTTACTGTTTAGACAAGACAACAGTTATAAGGATACAGCCAGTGACTACATATGTGTGTTTGTGTGTGTGAGACTGTGTCTGGACGCAACATGAGAAACTAAAAGCAAGTCAAATGAAAGAATGAAGAATGAAGTTAAATGATGTTAAAAAAGTTAAAGTTAAAATTCCCATTTCCAGATACCTTTGTGAGAACCAGACTCAGTTTTAGACCATCAGACTAATAAAGTGTTGATAGTTAACACTTGGTTTTAGGAGTTAGAATGTCAGCAAATGTCTTCAGAAATAATGTGTCTGCCCGTATGCACAGAGTGGAGCTGGCAGCCGTCAGTGCAGGAGTAGCACGGGAAATAGTGAACAACTGAAGCAAAACTTCATTTTATTTAGAAAGAAAAGCACTATATTTATGAACCTACGTGGATGGATGACAAGTACCTTCTATTTCACTGCTGCCACTGTCCGATCTGTGATTTAGACAACCAAACATATTAAACGTTTGAATATTGTTTTTAGATTTTTATCAAAAATTATCATTTAATATCCATATCTCTCTCACTGTGAAGAAGTGGGCTGTGTCTTATAATTTGCTTTAGTTAGAAACACTGACATCAGCTAATTATTTGGCTTTCTGCTTTATCATGTTTGATCAGCGTTATTTTGTGAATACATTTTGCTGTTTCAGTTCTGACTTTTGAACTCTCACTTTGTCTCTACAGATTGTAATAGCTCTGTGCATTTTTTTATAGCACGCTGACTGATGCCCGGGGAATCTGAATCTCCATGATAAAACTGTTTCTTTGCATGATCTGACAGATGCTTCTGTCTGAAATGACTAAAAATAAGTGCAATTAAAACTGGCTGTAGAGAAGAGCTGTAAACACATCTCATTTACATGAGATGAGAGTGAGAGGAGCAAGTGTTTGAGAAAGTGGGTTTTTCTAATGACTCAGCTCTGGGCTTGACCATGTGTTGAGGGTAGGAAGTTTCACTTCCCATCATTGCCTTCTGGGCGAGCTCCTCATTTCTGGAAATTGAAAGGAACAAAACAGCCTAACATTGCACAACAGAAACTGATTCCCCCCCCCCCCCCCAACCTATAATAGTTATAGTAATAGTTATTATTTTTTATTTATAGAGCCCTTCAAAAATGCAAAGTGCTTGACAAGAGCAATAAAATGACACAAGCCAAAAGTCTTGAGATTAAAAGGAGTGGTTCTTAAAGACCTAGACAATGAATTACAGAAATTCACTGTCTAGGTCTGTGTTTATGTTATGTGTTTAGAAAATCACACCTCACCTAACTTTGCTTATCTTTTTAAATCCATTAAATATCTTTTTAGAGACACAGAATTTCCTGTTGGACAAATATGAAGAAAATCAACTGTGGCAGATGTCACCACCCAGAGGTACAGTCAGTCCGACAGAATGCTGTATAATGTCAAAGGATGTGTACGGTCCAGGAGCATATGCACTGAACATGTGTCGTTAGCAGCATCTATTAAGCAGCATCTATTAAGAAGTTGTTAGTGACCTTGAACAGTAGATTCTTGCATGTTCTTAGAACTCAAATGGGCTTCTCCAGGTTCTATAGAGCTCATTAAAAAAAAAAATGTTCCAATATAAATCTGTCTCCTGTTTCTTTGGACAAACACACAGTAGTAGATCCCCACAGAGATTTGTATTTGAGACTTTTTACAAAAAAAGGAGCTCTTTCAGTCCCTCTGTCTCTCAGCAGCCTGTGCTGTCTCTAACCAGGACTGTGATGTCACACCATATAAACCCAAACCAGACTTTAAGCATACTCTCATCTCATGTGGCAGCGGAGTACTTTCCATCTCTAAATGAGATTTGTCTTCACTCCTAAGGTTGGATCTCATGCTTGCTTTGTGCTAAGCAAACACCCTTCTCACACACCCTGTCGCCCTGTCTACCCGCAAAATGCTACGCAGGCACTCATGTTGGGGAACATGGTGCAGCTGCATAGTCAAAGTGACTGTGGTGTCACTGAGCCTGACATGCACACTGAGGACCTGGACCCAGAGGCAGACATACACTGTCCCAACTGATGCATGTCTAAAATGTGGTTCCTCCTCAGACAGACTATATCATTGTGTGTCAGTGTGATGTTTGTTAAAGTGGTTTTGTCATGTTTGTCGTGAAATAGGACACACAGTATACTCAACTCACCAACAATGTCTCATGTTGACTACACTGGTGTCAAAGATCAAACATTACATTATTTGCAGGCTACAGCCCAATAGTTTTGGTTTGGCAATAAAGTTGCTCTTCAGATGTTTGAAGTAAGTGAAGTTGTGTCAGAAATCTCTAATCTGTTTCCACAGTCACTACACTGAACTTTATTTTATATCGAAGTCACACAAAGAAATAATTGAGTTACAATAGGTTTTGTGAAAGTTACAACTTTCATTTTGGATGCCTGGAAGGGCAAAGTTAGTTAGGCTTAGGTTACAGGGTAATAGGTTGGCATGCTCACTGTTGCCAAGTATACTATGGTAGTGTTTAAGTGCGTGCATGCATCCATACATGTCATTGTTTCTGTTTGTAAATATGATAGGTCAAAAAGCCTTTAAGGAATTCTGATAAAATTTTGCAGGGGTGCAGCGCCGGGTCATGTTAACATTCACTAAAATCTGGCTGACACCCACCAAGCTCTCAGAAGTCAACTTAATTATTTATTGGTGCAAAATAAACAAAAAGCCTTATAACACAGAAAGTATGATTCTTACAAGTGTGGTGTGTATTGCAAACATATAGAAAGTACTGTATGAAGATTTTAAATATCATCTCAAATTTGACCTCTGACCTCTCAGTCTAGGTCAACAGACTGATCTGAAGGGCAAAGTGATAATAATATTACAAAGTCCTCCTTTGCCAAAACCTGGTTATCCACAGTGTATTTTAGTCCCTGACAGCTTTGCCAGACATCTGTGTTTGGTACATAATTGCTTAAGACACCTTGTTCTCTACTATGAGTCTTGTCTGAAACAGAAATCTCAAATAACACTGGCTTTGCTGTCTTTTGTTCATGTGTGAGAGGCTGAAGCTACTGTACATCAGAAAGAATGCTCTGTCGACTAAATGTGTATGTAAGTGTAAGTGCACTGAATTGTTAATAAACATTTCAGTCACTAAAACTGCTAATGTCTCATTCTGACTCCGTTTAGGTCCATAGAAATGGTTACGCCACCCCTTCTTTCCTCCAGTATCACCAGTTACACCTCAACATCTAGAATGTTTTCATTTTCTTTTTCTGCCTTTTTAAATGTCTGATTAAAGAATTCAACCTTGCTCTGGTCTTATATCAAAACAACACAAGTCCTAGAACTTGTAGTATTTGACCAGAAAAGACCAGACCAGGATGACACACAAACACATATGCCATTTAAAGTATTCGAACCAATGACCGGTGCATGGTGACAGCTTCAGTACACTGCAGTTCTCTCTCCGGTGGTAAAAGTTTGAGGTGTGTCGCTGAAAGTTTTTCTCAAATAAATTTAGAATATGATTTAGAACACAAAAAAAGAGGAAAAGGGAAAAAAAATTCCAATCACACCATGTGATAGAGAGTGCCAGAAAGCGACGGTACAACAGCATCTTCTTTCTTCTACAATGTAACTTAAACTGGGGTACACTCAAAGCTCCTGCTTTATGAAAGCATGTCCTCATTTAGCCTGTTTAATATGGAGCAGAGCAACCGTTCTGTGGGATGAGACGCACCGGGAGAAAGAAACGGAATGTAGAAGTGATTGCGGTAAAGGAGTGCAGACTCAGCGCTGCTGGCGGCAGGCGGAGGAGATGGAGACAGAGTGCTCAAACTGTCATAGCAGCCCTCGCTCGGTGACAGAGCGGTATAAGGCAAAGGCGGTGGAAACAGAGAAACTAAAGGGAGTTATCGAAATAGAGGAGCTACTTGTCTGACATGGTGCCTTTTCATTTAGAGGTAGTTTTTTGTGGTGAGTGATGTTGGCAGTTTGGGGCCAGTTGTTGTATTCTTTGCATCGCTTTGTTATTTCTGCAAAAGAAAACATTCTCTACCTTCATCGCCATTGTTGTGGTCGTTGTTGCTGTTGTTATTGTTCCATTCTTCAGTTCGTTGCTTTGTTGCACTGTCCACGTTGATTCAGTTTTCGTCCATTCTTTGTCAGTGTGTGCTCAAAGTAATAGTATAAATGTTTAACCATCTTCCTTTTCATATTCCCCTTCAAATCGAAGCCTAGAGCCAATAACTTTCCTTCACTCTGTATGAGAAATGTATTCCTATATTGAGCTGCTGGTGTTGGAACCAAAATGTGTATATAAAGACAATAACTTTATGCAGGTTTTGATGATATTTGGAAGGAAATACATATGTCCAGAAAATAGAACAGAACCTGATTCATTAACATTTATCCCAGGTGATAAGACTGTCTTTAATATTACAACTTATGTTTGAGTGTCTTTTACAGCAGTTAAAAAATACTCACAACTTACCATATTTTGATTCTCATTTCCTAACATGGTTTTCCTCCTTTCTTTTCATTCAGATGAACATGGTTTTCATTAGACTGGGCCTTGAAGAGCCCCCCACACAATTCAATTTTTGCTTTTTTCATTATTCCAAAATGGATTCGAATCATTTGTCACCTCAAAGGTCTACACATAATGACATAATGACAAAGGAAAAAAAGATTGCTTAAAATATATAGACAGGTGTGTGCCTTTCCAAATTATGTCCAATCAGCAAAATTTTACCACACGTAACACCTTCCACCTAATCTGTTAGATTAGAAAAATCTGACAGATAACCAGTGGAAACGTGTTTTATTTTTTTTATTTTTAATATATTTATATTTTTGAATTTCAAGCAAAGTTTTTTCACTTTATGATTATGGGGTATTGTAAGTAGAATTTTGAGGTTAAAATGAATTTAATAAGGCTGTAACATAACAAAGTGTGGAATTAAGTCGTGCTCCAAATCCTTTCTATATCCACTGTCTGATCTTGGCCTTGTGCACAATTTGGATGAAGCTCCATTAGGTAATCACTGTTTGTGAGTTTCACTAAAATCTTAAGTAGTAATTCTTGTGAACTATAAAAGAATGAAGGTCTCATCATTGCATAAGCTCCTTGGTCCTTTGGCTGAATGAGCTGAAAACAACACTCATTATTGTATTAAGCAGCTGTATCTCTAGGTTCTAAGTACCTTATTTGGTGCCTGTCTTACAGAAAGTCATCATCTCTCACTCCTGTTGTGTGTCATATTTACTGTACTAAAGTATGACCTACAGTACAGCTTTGCTTTGACACCACAGTCTGTAATCCTCAGAGGTGTAGATTAGCAATTAAGCATGATTACATTCATACACGATGAGCAGCTGGACATAGGTTACCCCTTGCTCTGCTGCAGAAGAGCAGCTCTAGGTTAGATTGGCCTCCATAAATAATTTATCCTCCATAGTCCACTCACCACAGCCTGTTTACATCGATTAAATTTGCATGGCCTTGATTAAGATTTAAGGATTGACTTCACATTGGACCTCTGATCTACTCCTTTTAATGCTCTTTCTTTCTTTCTTTCTACATTGTAGATACATACTGAAGACATCAAATATATGAAGCAAGATATTTGGAATTTGTGATGTAGTCACCTGAAATGGTTTTCACTTCAGTACACACGTACTGTAAATATTAACATTCATTTATTCATTAACATTCTTAAAAAAGTGTTAGAAGGCTCTGATCAGGCAGAAGTACAAACATAAGTAGGATAGGATTTCTGTGATTGTGCTGAACAATTGTTCAAGAAAAAGAAGAAAATTCCATCTACTTGCATACTTTCAGTTCTTGGATTCTGTTAGAAGGGGAAGTAATTAAACATATTTGCTCAAATAGAAAAAGGAGTTCCTCTGCAGTTTTTACTGACACTCAAAAATACAGCTTCATACAGAGTCCAACCCTGCGAAGTTTCCAAACCTGCCAGCTTGTCTATGTTGTGACGTCCAGTGTTGGGAAGGTTACTTTTAAAATGTATTCCACTACAGATTACAGAATACATGCCCCAAAATGTATTCTGTAACGTATTCCGTTACGTTACTCGATGAGAGTAATGTATTCTGGATACTTTGGATTACTTAATATATTATCATGCTGTTTACAACTACATGAATGTACTATTGCTGTGATTTATTACTGTTACTGAAGGTCCGCGGCTCCGAACCGTAGTAAAGGGACTTCTGGCTAATACGGTGGGTTCTGTGTCGGGCTCGTAGCTGAAAACTAGCTTTACTTTGTTGTCTGGGTCAACTTTGCTAGCAGAGACAGAGAGAGGCGTTGAAAGGCTGCTCCAACAGAACTTATTGTTTTTGGAGGAAAACACGAACACGGTGTACAGTCGAGTCTTAATAGCTTACTTACAACTGGGCTCGTCAGGCACTCTTCTAGGCTGCAGTGGTTATTATTATATTTACATGCTTCCAGCTCCCGTTTTTGCTCGATGACAACTCGTACTTTCCCTTTTTCTCCCTCCCTCGCTCACAGACACATAACGTGTATGGCAGTCCATTCTCCCTGCAGCACGGACTACACTGCCTATGATGCTACATTCTTTAGAGCTATACCTTTAGCATTCTGCCTATTAGATTAGCACAACAACAACTGCGCTCTCTCACCCAGGAAACACGCAGAGAGAGAGAGCGTAACCCTGTAACCATGGCAACCGTAACGCTGCTGCCTGGAACAACAGAACGTAGCTGTCAAACAAAACCCAAACAGTCCTGACCCGCCACAATATGAAACAGGGAAGTACCGCCGTGTAATCCATTTATTTCAACAAAGTAACTGTATTCTAAATACCACCTTTTTAAACGGTAACTGTAACGGAATACAGTTACTCATATTTTGTATTTTAAATACGTAACGGCGGTACATGTATTCCGTTACTCCCCAACACTGGTGACGTCAGATGATCATCCAACTTCATTTGATAATACATTGTTGATTCTGGTACTTATCTGTAACCCTTTTTTACCAGAAGGAAGGAGAAGGAAGTCAGACACAGGAATTGCAAACACAATCTGGATAAATTTCAAAGTAGATTGAAGCCCATGCACACAGATTTTCCGATTGGCTGCTAGGCCCCTTTAGCCTAGCTTGTCCTGTCATAGGGTATACCATGGGCACGATGCCAGTCCATCACAGAACTAACAGAAAGACAGACAACCACACACTCTCACATATACATTTAAATCAGAATCACACACAAACCTAATAAAGTTAACCATGTGTTGGCCAAACTTTACACTGATGCGGTGCAGTAAATGAAAAAACAGCTACCATCCCCATATTAACTGTTTCCTTCTTTCCTTTTCCCCTCTCAACTATTCAGAAAACATGAGCTCAGTTTCTAAAATGCAATATATTCTGCTTTACTTAAAGCATAACAGATTGTTTACCATTCTTCATTTTAGTTAATTGTTATTTGAACATATAAGTACATTTTTCATTTACTGCTATTTTATATTATTTATGTGTAGAGCTAAGAGTATGTAGCATGTATATATGTACAGTGAACCTCTCCACCTCTGGATTCTGTTGACTTTGAGTACAAGGACAAGCCACAACTGCAGCCTGTCAGGTCAAGCTGCACCAGTGTTAAGGTTGAAATGTCACAGCTTTCATTAGTGAAATTTCCCACAGTGCATCTCTAACCTGCCAAAGCTGTGGCGTGTTTGGGTAAAATCTCAGGATTTGCGTCTGGAGAACATGACAAGTGGAGATTCATCAAACCTGTCAAGGGGGGAGTGGATGGGATCCCCTCCGGAGAGGGAGCAGACCCTGCTCCTGATGAGACAGATTCATCTTCCACATCCTGCCAGACCACCAGCCATCCATGGTTACGTAAGACGACCATCGAATGAGTGACAGCTTAGGGAAATCCAGAGTGAAAATAAATGGAAGGACAGAGGAGTGGAGCTTGCAGGAGAGTGGTCAAAAACGGCAGAGTACGGAGTACAGACAGACAGAGCTGTAAAATCAGGACAGTTTAACTGAGCAAGTGCTGTTCTTGAGGTATTCTCATACTAAACCTCTAAAACAAACTTGTGAATAAAATTGGCTGGTGGTTCAAGTATCGGTGTGATTTCTGAACATATATAAAGTGCAATGGATTTCTGCAAAATTGGTGTATTCATGTTGGAGTTTCATCTGTGACATGGAGGAGCTTGTTTTCATGAAGCCTGCTGAAAGACTTCAATAAGAAAAACCCCTCCTTTTAAAAGCGAGCCAACCAGTACATGACTAGACTATGATACTTACAGTTTAAACCTTTTCTTAAATGCCCCTTCTCTGTCATCTACAGATTCACATACAGTATTTCTTGAATGGCAACGTGGCACCACTACTTGAAAGAGGGTGTTAAAAGGGTGGAAATTGAGTCATTAAAATAAAAATCTTGAGACTGGGAATTTACAACTGATGACTCAGAAATAAATCCCCATAATTACAATTTGGAATTACAAAAAAAAGATAAAATCAAAAATGTCACAGGTTGTTGGAAACTTTCTCACCAAAGCAAACCCAGCTGTGTATATATTTGTGGTTGAGTGTCGGTGTGTCCCTGTAGCAGTCTGGAGAGTTAATCATCAACGTCTGTGTGGCTCAGATGGGATGTTTCTCAGTGGTCTGATTACTGCATGTCATAAGACCAGATCTGATTAAATATTCATAAGCCATGCAGCAGCTAGGTGTGTGTGTGTGTGTGTGTGTGTGTGTGTGCATGCGTGCATTATTGTGGGACAGGAAGTGATGGGGTGTTAGTACATTCAGTGGGAGGTCAACTTCAGCAGAGAGAGAGTGAGGGAAAAGGTGCTGAGTTACCAAGGAGATAGTTCTCACTCCAGCCAAGCAGACTGACACCCCACTCACACCGATGCAAACGCTGCATGCATAGTCATAATTAGAACTTGTATCTAGATTTAAAAAAAAATTAATAACATCTTTCAAGGAGTATTAGAATGCAAACAACATGTAAGTCAACATGTTCGCATATGTTCAAAGCTCTGCTGCCTTTTCGACATCCAGCTGATAAAGGTTGGATCTTTGGACACCGGAAGGCTTCTCCTCAGCCTGGAGTGAAATCATTGTACTGCTGTGATTCTGTTTCCCTCCCAGAGACTAAAAGAATGTTTTGGGTTTGTCCGGTTTCTATCACGTTATAAAAAGACATACAAAGCCTAAAAAAAAGTCACAGAGTTCCAAATCCCCATGTTTACCACTAGAAAAGTGTATAATATATATATATATATATTTGCTAAAAGTTTATTTTCTGTACTGCTGCACTCAGGCTCACATGCATCGTTTTATTATCAATTAAGCTATGAAAGACTAGTCCAGACCCAGATATTCAATTGTAAAATTTAATGTCTGGTTGGAAAATCTGGAAAAAATATCTGTAAAAGATTAAACCTTAAAATTCCTTAATTTAAAAAACAGCACCATTTTTGTTTTGTTTTGTGTTTATTCTTTAATTTTTTTTTCCTTGCCTGCTTATAGCCTTTACAGGTTGTACCGGAAACCCCTAGTGTACCTGAATGTAACAGTTAAAAAAAGAACTATAAAAAAATGGTTTATATAAAATGGTCTGCTACTGCACCCCTATTCCTGACAGTATACATTTTATTTTGTGGCCTTTATACAGAGAGGATTCCAGCTGCACCAGATCAACTACATGTAAAAAGGGTTTCTACTTTTCTCCAATTAGGAGTTTATTTCCCCTGATGCCCAGTGTGCTGTGAGTCATTGTGTACATTGTCCATGGAGACTAAACACCTATGATTTCTACATGTGTTTGAGCGTCATGTGTGTGTAACATGAGTATAGACTCTGAAGAAATCAGCAGGCATTCAATACACAGGAGAAAGTTAAAATAAGAGGAAATAATAAGAAGCAGAATGAGTGAAAAGGGGTTTCTCATTATTGCTCATGCACCTGGAGGAGAATACATCATAATAATGATGCTCTCAGTCTCTTTTCTCATAACTAGCCTTAACTATTAAAAACTTTTTTACCTAGCTAATGCTGAGTGATATACTGTAACAAACCATGTGTAAGTATCCAGTAAAATATATTTTGCTTTGGTGAATAATGGAACACTGGCTTCTTGGTTAAGTAGTGTTTATATTGTATTATGACCTGTCTGATTAAAGTGGCCCTATTTTCTATACAATGAAAGCGCATTTTCAGCAGTTACTTTAACTAATCAGAGAGCTACTGACTTATACATACAGTCTGTGGATTTAAACATGATGCAGTGTGAATGTGAGGGAATTATCATCCAGCTGTGACAGATTGTTGATAGACAGGTGACTCTAGACAGTCCATTTCTACGTTCCATTTTCCTGAATTATTGAAGGCGGGGCTAAATCCAGGTGCTGTGGCAGAGGGACTGCTATACTCCCACCTGAATGTGATGGATCTACTTAGAGATTATTAATGCATTTTTGACCTCCAAGCACATTCACTTATTTCTAAATTTTCTAAAAAGGGGACAAAAAGTGAAGCTACTTTTAACTAAAGGCTTCCTTTGTCTTTCCCTATCTGGCTTTTAAACTGATTTTAAAGTGCCAAACTGGTTTCCCTGGTTTTGAGTTCCACTGATACTTCAAGGTTGACCAGTCTCTTATTTCACTGTTAATGCCTGGTCAATCTTTTTCATCTGCAAAAAGCAATTATTATGAAAATTTAGATTACGTAATGTTTTCGACTACTAAGATTTTCACTGTGTGTGCAACTCCTAGATTTTTGTTTGTGAGAGTGTCTCATGACAATGACGTATGAACATGCAACGTCCGTGGCAACAGCAGATGTGTGTAGATCAACAATGGATTATATGGAGTGAGGGAGAGACTATGACCAGCCAGCATTTAAAGCTTGGAAGTACTGACATTACTTTGAGCGTCCGCTGTAGGAAGAAAACTTCTCTCTACAGCAAAAAATAAAACTTCAAATCTGAGCAAGCACCAGCACACTGCCACGGGAGTGTGAAATTCACAGAGAAAGCCCCGGATCCCACCACTGACATGACCGCTGCGGCACCGGACAAAACTCCACCGGCCCCACTCCTGCTATACAGGTGAAAATAGACATAAGAGCAACAGGACTCAGTGCTGCTGAATCTTTGATTTTATTTATTGCTGTGTTTCACTTGCATTTATTTAAAAGAGTGAGTGTAAACACAAAAACTCATTTATTTTATATGCTGGAAGGCAGAGGCTTAAATCTTAAACAGATTTCTTCAAGTCAGAGACTGTATAATTTAATTTTTGCTTGATGCAATGTGTATAAAATTAAAAAGTGAAAACTCATAAAACAATTTTTAAAAAGAGACTTTTTCATTTGATTACATTTTATATGATGAATTATGCAGAAAAATTAAAAACGTATTCAGGTTGCGTATCATGTTTTGAAAAAGTAACTAAGTAATAAATTACTTAGTAATAAATTACTCAAAAATAATTACTTTTTGAAAATAAGTAATCACTAGTGTAACGGGATTACTTTCTTGGAGAATTAATCAGTAATTAGAACTAATTATTATTTTCAAGTAACTTGACCAACACTGTTTGCCACTCAGTCACCTGTGACTAAATCTATTATCAGTAGCTAATTCATCCTAAAAAACTAGTCCATGCATTTGTTGTAATTCCTTACCATCAGGCTGCTCTTAAAGAATCCAGTAAATCCAAAGTGAGTGAGACTACTGTCAGGGCCAATCCAGACCAATTTAGTTTTAGTTACAAAGCACTGAATTACAACAATCGCTCAAAGCCCTTTACAAGGTAAAGAAGGTGAGACCATACTTTTTACTTGTTCATTTTCTGGAAGGGATTCTAAAGTCCTTCAGCCCACACCCAAAGTCCTGAATGATCAGATTTCCTAAACCTTCTACAGTACAACAGGATCCAGAGCAAACATTCCTTTTTACTAAAACGTATAGCTGTGGCTGCATTGGTAGACTGAATCATTCCTTTTTAAAGATGCTATAGGCTCAGCCTGCTGAGGCAGACCTCCCATTACACAATAGCCACGTACTCTCTTCTCTTTCACTCCTGTTCATCTATATACTACCATTGCATTCCATTATGTGAGGTCTTCTACCTCCTTCACCCTGAATAACTTTCGCTATAGTTTTGTATAAATAAAAGCAAACTGAATTAACAATTCACCTTCAAATACAAAAGGCCAATCATCAACATCATAGCCTCTTATTTTAAGACTGATGATTAGGATTCAAAAGTATTCAGACTCAGCAAGTAGGTGAAATTAATCTGTAACAATTCTGTTTTGTTTAAAAGCTGCAGAGTAAAGTTTGTCTTGGTGTGTTGGGGTCCAGTCATCTTAGACATTTTCATTAGATTCTCTGTTGTTACACTTCAGATGAAAAGCACCATTTGACTGCCACCATCTTCATGCCAACTCGTGTGTCAACATGCTCGGGTCATAATCAAGTCCCTCTGGAAAAGGTGCATGTCAGCATTTCTGGGATCTCATCAATATTAATCAGCTGGTCAGAGAATGCATAAGCATTCATTAGGCCTCATAAAAGCTAATCACGGGCAGCACCTAAGGTCACAGGACATACGGACCTGCAAGAGAACATGCAGGACAGGACACTCAGCAGCTTTCATACAGAGCTCACCTTTATTGCACAGGATCCTATTAAAATGAGCGCATTAATAGGAGCATCACACAATTAAAAGTTACCCTCACCATGTGCATTAATGCCTCCGTGCTGGACAGAACAACAACGCTATTTTGAAGCCTATCCAGTGATTTCTGTTTTCAGGGAGTGGGATCTCTTACCATGTTAGGGGGAAAAATCTTCCTAAACTGGCCCAAAACTGGAACAACAATGACAGATTTCACTCACACGCCTTTCCCTCTCTGTATTTATTTGCTGAAATCAGTTAAGCCTGCAGCTAAAACGCACACATAGACAACCAGTGCATGCAGCAGCTGAATGAGAGTGTAAATGTGAGCACTTATGTCAGTGTAAACTTTGGAGACATAGAAATGAGTTTCAAGTTCAGCAATGCCCTCAGTGCTTGGTATCTAAACTGGACAGACCTTGTGTCAGCAGGTTGATTTAACAGAACACACACACATATGCACCAACGACATGAACACCCACACACACCCGCAGCTAGTGGCTGAGCAAACAACATCAGCAGTACATAAACAGGTGTAATCAAACGAACAAAGTGCTGAAGAGGGAGGAATGGGTGACGTGCATGATAAAAGGACTCTTTGAGCAACTAAAAAGCCGACGTTGAAGACCACAGAAGAAGAAGAACAAAGAAGACGAGGCCCTGGCCTTAGGCTTGTTAGTTTGTGTCTCTAACAGCAGTTTGTTTGAACCTCTGCATGGCCTGTTTTCTTATTGACAGCTTCTCCTTCATTGCCCTGATTTAGTGCCACAGGGAGGTGTGGATGTGTGTGTGATGGTGGGGTGGGGCAGGGAGCTGGGGGCAGAAGGGGGAAAAGTTTGACACCACCCCCCCCCCATCAGAACTGGACGCTTCTGCTAAAGCGCTGATGGTTAGCTAGCACAGCTCCCTTTGTGCTGAAGCACGAGCTTTAAATTGCTGCGTCTGCCTCCGACACACACGTACGTCCGCACATGCTCAGCAAAAACACACATTCGGTCTGTCGACACACACTCGTCACCTGGCGCAGAGTAACCAGCAAGTAATGTGTGCATAAGACACATGAGAGTCAGCTAACACACATGCAGCCAGTGACAGCACACTGTGACATCACCTAGGCCCAGAGGTGCCTCCCTCAGCTCTTCCATGTGCACTGTCCTGATCACACACACACACACGCACGCACGCACGCATGCACGCATGCACGCACACACACACACACACACACACACACACACACACACACGCACGCACGCACACACACACACACACAGAGTCTTGATATACATTCTCACAGGACACCACCTGCCCCAGCAGCTCTGATGCGGTCATCAGAAGGGTCATTAATTGTGGCGTCCCTCAGGGGACAAAAAACTGAGGAAGGACAGAAGATGTTGTTTTTGTGGGTCTGTGTTTTTTATAGGTCTGTTTTTGTGAGGACCAGTTTTACACCTTGAGAAAAGGGTACAATGGGGAAATAGAGGACATTATAGGTAGTTAAGATATGTTTTGAAAGTTAGGCTTTTGCAAAGTTAGGCGTTGTATTGTATGGATTTGGTAGAATATTTTAAATTATTAAATATTTTAAAAACATGAGTAAATTTTTTTTAAAAGAAGTTACTTTTATTATGTATTATTATGTACTTTTTTAAAAAAAAAATCTCCAAGACAACATTTTTTTCAAAAATGGATGTTTTCAACTTCACAAATGTTTTCAAGACACTGGGTGTTTTCTATATTGTATAGATACACCTATTCAGAAATTGAAAATGTTTATATTTTTGGGGGGTTTTAAACCTTCATTTGATATGGAATAAAATTCTTCTGACTGGAGAATAAAACACTGATGCTTTATGATTCATTTCCTCAGCAAGAGTCCATGTAGGTCATGCCCTCCAGAATTTGAGACAACACTATTGCCCAGTTCCAAACAGTCTATGTTCATGTAGGCTGCCGTTTATTAAGTCCTGTTTCAAAGCAATTAACTGTAAGTTGAAGTGGATTATAAAAGCCATCCATCACAGAGTCTGCATTGTTCCTGCTTTCTAACCACAGTCAGTGACAGCATCCATTTTCTGTTTGTTTATAGTGAAAGGTTTAATCACTCATAGGTAAAAACAGACCAAAAAAAGTGTACTGAACAGAAGAGTTAAAAAAGGATAACAGCTCAGGGATCAAGAACAGTTCTCTAGGTTGACCCAGAGGTGGATATGAGTAGAAGCTGGGAGATGGAGTAAAGACAAAGGACATCAAAGTCTGGCGTCAACCTTGATGCCAGTTAAGGCAAGATGACTTTTCCCCTCTAGAGGATGTCTGGTAATGTCTGGTCATGACCCTCAGGTTCAAACTTGAACTCATGTGTGTTGGGACCCTCAAGTACATACAGGGGCACAGGTGACATGAGAGCCATAGGTTTAGGCTTGGGTGCAGGTGAGGTGGGAGCCACATGTACAGGCAGCTGGAGTTGTGCATCTGTTGGTGGCTCCTCAGGCTTTGGGTCGAGCTGCACAGGATAAACTGGACTTGCTTGCTGGGTCATCTTGGGCTCAGAATACTCTGGATTAGCAGACACAAAACACACAGTCTCTACTGAGACTTAGAACTGGCCAGAGGAAGCAATTTCTAGGTTAACAATCCAAATATCAGAAAACATAGCTTCAGGGGCAAGAAGTGCAATCACTAGGATAGCAGTCTCTGGGGAAGGCTTGGGGTTGAATGGCAGAATGGGGCTTAGTGTTATCATACTTATCAGAGTGATGGCTGGTGTCATCATACCCAAGTAGGAAAAAAAACAGGCACTGTCAGAAAGTTGACACAGGTGGTGAACAGCGAGACATATTATGGGTCACACAGAGGAACTCCCATTGTGCAGGATGGCTCCAACAATACTGAAGTACTGGGAGGCTTGAATGGGGTATGGTTGTTGGGCATTCTATAAATGGTGAGGTAAAAGATAGAGGAACAGAAAAATTGGCTTCTAACGCCCAGACTAAATGTCTGGCCAGGAAAGTCCAGACATTGGACTGTTCCGGAAAGTGGAGATGCCTGAACCACCTCAGCTCGTTCTTTTCAAGATGGAGGGGCAGTGGCTCTACTTTGTTCCCCTTCTGAATGGCTGAGCGCTTCAACTGATCTCTAATCCAATCTGTCTTTCAGTCTCTTGAACTGCTCTCCCCCCTCACTCATGAACAAGACACTAAGATACTTAAACTACTCCACTTGGTGGGGTAACTCATTCCTGACCCTGAGTGGCCACTCCACCCTTTTCCAACTGAGAAACATGGCCTTGGACTTTGATGTGCACATTCTCATCCCAGCTGCTTTAAACTTGGTGCCCAAGTTTGAAGCAGCTGTCACACTAGTTGTCTTATAACAACTACCCTAGTGTGAGCTTGAGGTCATTGTTTGATGAAGCCAACAAAACCATCATCTGCAAAAAGCAGGGATAAGATCCTGGGGGGCACCACTTTTGCATGTATATTATATACAGTAGGGACAGTGCTCTACCGACCTTAACTGAGGACATAGTTGGCTGGTAGAAGGAATACTTCAAGAAGCATGGCTTGGGTTAAAATAAAGAAACTGCTGCTTTTTTCAAAGCTCAGTTTTCCTGGTTGCCAAGTTAACAATACCCTGAGAGGACATTCAAAAGCACATTTGGTGCATGACAGAAATGTTCTTCTAGCTGAAATGTATTATTCTAAGCTCTCTTTTACTGAAAGAAAAAAGTGAATTGCATTTCACACTTTACCCTGAATCCGGGGGGTGTTATCCTACTGCATCTGGTATGGAGTGGATGTTCTCCTGGGTTCTTGTTTAAGCATGCTGCTGCTTTATTCATGTATGCACAAATAGCAAATATATGTGAAGATCTGGTTTCTTTGATCAAGTGCATTCTGAAAAAAAGAAGCCTGATAACCTTTATTTTAAGACAACTTCTGAAAAAAATGTGAAAGATATAGAGCTAGTTTTGCTTTTGCACACTCTTCATTTATTTTGGTGGTTAAAAAAAAATAACGTTTGTCTGATGCACTCAACTACAGTGGCTTCTCTGGAAGGTTCTGTCTCCTTTCTTGAGCACTTGTGTGTCTGTTTGTGTGTGACAGTGAAATATTGTGCATGCGTTGTGCTGTAAATCCCCTCTGTTTGTCTGGTTTCCCCCTCATTAGTGTGAGAGAGTTAACGTTAGCACAAGTGTCCTGCGCTGGACCGTGAGATTAGTAATTAACGCAGAGTCTAACGAAGGGAGAAAAAACAACACCTCGACAAAGTCCAACCATCAAGTAACCAGACTTGCTGATGGAGACAAACTTGTCCACTGACACTCACAAACTGTGTTTGTAGTGTGCAGCCACACGAGAGAGGCTTGATCTGTGTTTATGTGTGTGTTTTGAGGATTTAAAGCCAGGTTTTTGGAAGAAAAAGAAAACAGGCGCAAAGAAGAAATACAGAGGTCCGAAATAAAAATCCCTCAATCTCTCCTTCTGTGGTCTTCCACTTCCATCTCCCAGTTTCATTTTTAATTTTCAAAATCAACCACAATATCAGCTTTTCAGTCAACCACATTCTCGGATCTCTCAATCCCACAGAACCACTCCCCCCTCGACCAATTGGCCTCCCCCAGCCCTTCACTGTCTGGCTTACAGAAATCCCAGAAATCCAAGCGGATGGAAGCTCCCTCTGGTTAATGATGTCACAGGCTGATCCATTCCTGTGTCCGCTATGCTCCCACTCAAATCCCCAACAATTCCCATATGTGCTCCATGATAAGTCCCATCATGCCTTTCAGCTGACCCTCCTCAGCCCCCATATTCATTTTTCGCCTGTCTCCTCCTGAGTCCGGATTTGGGTGGACTTGGGTGGGTTTCGGAGGGTTAATAGGAAGCTAAGTGGTAGGAAATGAAGACAGGAGGAGAAGACATTTAGCTCACCTCCAAAAACAAGAAGTGTTGAATAGAAGAGTGAGAAGAAACAAGGGTTGCTCTCCAATCTGCTCAGAGCAGGAAATCTTTTTATTAGCCCAGTAAAGAAGTAAGAAGCGTGAGAGAGACTGGAAAGTTTTAAGTGATTCTTTCAAATGTCAGACTGTGGTAATATTTTGAAAAAGGGCCAAACACAACCTTGCAGCTACTGCTACACACTGTATTACTGTAAGTCATTCAGTCTAGCACAAATATTATACTGGATATCCAGTTAAATTGCTAAAGGATATGTTTATGTTTTCATCTACTTGTATTATGAGAGTGGAAGAAAAAGATGTTGTGTAGTGTACTCCAAACAAGATAAAACATGCTGAAGTGTTTTTTCCCTCATGCTGAGGTATGTCAAGTCTTCATATTATTCCACTCAGTTTTTTTCATCAATGGAGGCTTTATTGGACATTAGATGGGAGAGCCACTTGAAGAATCCTAAATACAAGTCTGTAGGAAAATTCTGTGATTCCCAAGATAGCTTTTGGCTAATACATGACCTGACTCCTCCTGCAAAGGTTTTGGAAACACGATGATCCAGATGTTAGGTAGAGTAGAAGAGTGCTATATGAGAACCGGCCCATTTACCATGACCTGAGCATCCAAGCACTTTTTTTTAAACATATGCTTTCTATCTAACATTCACACAGATTCATAGGCCAATGGACAAAGTTAGTATCTTATCCAAGGGTATTTTGCATGAGACTGGGAGCAGCTAGGGAATGATCAAATTGCCGAGTAGAAAATGACCTGATCAACTTCCCGAGCAACAGCCCAGGCAGTGTGACAGCCACAAGTCAAAAAATCCCAAAGCAAGAAAGATATCATAGATGATAAAACACACTAGACACTAGATATAGGGCAAGAGCAACTAGAGGAGTGTTATAGAGTTTTTTTTTAAAAATGTCACAGAAAATTGGCAGATGAAAAAATAAAATCAATGGTAGAAAATAAAATGAAAAAAATAAAAGAAACAATATATGTAACAAATTTTGAAACCAGGACATTCAAAGGTAATAGATTAATTTCCACCACAAGCTGATCAGCTAACCTTAAGAGTACAAGCTTTACAACCTAAGCTGCTATTACCCTTACCTCTTTTGTCCCATCATCCTTAATGGCAATACTTTCAAAAGGCCTATCTGGGAACCAGTCATGGCAGATGGCAGCCCCTCCCTTAGCTTGGTTCTGTTGGAGGTTTCCTCCTGTTAAAAGGGAGGTTTTCCTTCCCACTTACTTACTTAGTGCTTACTCATAGGGGGTTGATTACTGGGGTTTCTCTGTATTATTGTAGGTTCTTTATCTTACAAGATTAAGCACTTTGAAGCAACTGTTGTAGTGATTTGGTGCTTTATAAATAAAACTGAATTGAATTTAACTGAACACCAAACCAATCATTTTGGTTTCAGACTTCCTGTTTTACTTTGACCGCGTACTCAAAGACCGCTAAGGCCGGAAGTGAGAGGCTTGTGAAATGGGACGGTCTAGCCATCTGCCCAGGTTGCCTAGCAACCATGATACTAACAGCTGGAAACGTTTCATACAGCTTTGTTTGACAGAAATGAAGGAGAACACATTTTGTTCATTTGTTTCTACATGAGCTTTGTGTGATTAGTTGACTACCTGAGGCTGAGGCCACAGGACAGTAAAACATGATTGTTGGGCTTCATTTCTGTACTGAACAGTCATTTTAAGATTAGCTAGTAAATAACAATTAGCTAATGTTGTTCATGAGACTAAAGTCATCTCACTTTGGTAATGTAAATATAATATGGCCAATATTATAGTTATTATATTAATCATTATTAGCTATTACAGCAGTCAACATGAACTCTGTGCCAAACACTGAGCTTCAGTAACGATTCAAGTTGCATTTATTTATATGTCCTACCACCTTAAATCTTCACTCAAAGACAAGTATCTTTGACAGTGTATATATAGATGTATTATATATAAGAGACAAATATTGTTCTTTTAATATGTTGGCATTACTAAATTTGGCTCAATGCTTACATATGTGGAAAAAACAAATGTACGAGCTGTGATAACTGTGTCTGATAGAATGAAGAGTAGACTCATATATTAAATATTCTTTTATTGGGTGAGAAAATCACACCATGTCATAACTGCTTTAAGTCATACAGGATAGATATCAGAGCCTTAACCCTCTCAAGGCAGGCGTTGCCGATTTGTAACAGTTAAAAACTAACAACCTGATTACCCCACATACATATTTTATGAGTTTTTTTACTCAGAAGTACCACTGCAGGACTTAGTTGTGCATTAGCAACAAAAAGTTTTAATTTTTTAATTTTAATTTAAAGAGCCTGAGAGGGTCAAACAGGCTGACTTCTGCTAAATGGGTCAAACTGGGCAGAAAGTAAACAAACAGTGCTAACAGTGTTATTACGAGTGCTAAACAAGAAGAGTTCCCAGATAGTACAGTGGACACATGTGTGACTGCTGTGATTAAAGCATCTTTCTTTCAGCTTAACGAGTGAACCGTCAGCTTGTTCAAACACATGTTAAAGTCCGTTTGGCTCGACACCACCGAACAGAGGCAGCAATATAACATAGCTAACATTAACAGTGCAGTGAATCCTGCTTGTGTTGTGATATCCAGGACTGCAAACCGAGCAGCATCACTGACTTTCAGCTTGTTGTGTTTGTGGATATATGACTGACTTTAATTATCCATAAAATCATCACATTCTCTGTAAGATTAACCCCACACCCTTAAAATTCAGGGACTGAAGGACACATTTGAGGGCCGCATTTCAAGCAGCCTTCGAATATGGACAGCCTTCGTCGCGTCGCTGTGACGTAATCGGCCTTAAAATGCGACCTTTAAGGCTACAGACCCTGAATTGGGATAGAGCCATTGTATTCTGATTTGCTTCCTTTGTCCTGTTGGGTTTGATTACTCCCAGCTGTGCTCTCCTCCTGTGTCCCATTCCCTCGTTATTCTTCTATATTCTTTTGTGTTTTCCTTTGCTCTTTGTTGCGTCATACCCTCATTATGCTGTGTGTTTCCCTCCGTCTTTCCAGCAATAGCCAAATTTAGAGTTTCTTTGTTTTCTAGTTGAAGTTTCTTGTTTCCTGTTTCTAGTTTAGTTTTGTATTTAATGTTATTTTTTTCTAGCAATAAAAGCTGCAGTTTTGAGTATATTCCTCTGTCTAGAGTCATGCGATTGGGTCTCCCACACAGTGAAACATGACAGAACTGCTGTGAAATATCTCCAAACTCCTTTGACAGAATTCCTCCATGCTATGTTACATCTTCCACTAGCAACTATTGCTCTGCTGCGGAAACATAACATAATAAACATAGAACAACATAGGAATAGAATAGATCTTTCCCAGATCAAACCAGTGTTGCTAATACCTCAATCAGCTTTTTCAATCAGAGCTTTGATATCCAAACTAAACAATGGATTGGGGGACAGCTAAACAGAACCTCATATGATGCTCTGGTGCTCTTTAGATTTTACAGGTAGTGTGAGTGTCTGGAAAATAAGTAGACTAAAGCTAGTATTAAAAGGACTTCCTGTTTAGTGCTCAGGCTATTTGTATGTCTGGTATTGAGGTCTAAAACAGCATGCTACTAATGTGTGTTTGTGTGCAGACAAGCCAAAGAGCCACCCAGGAACATTTTCAGCCTCTACCTGCAATGTTGTTGGAGGAATAAAAGGGAGAAAGTGGCAGAGGGGTTTGTCTGTGAATTATTGATAATAAGTAGATCTCAATAGGCTGAACATGTCCCTTCTGATGAGCCACTTGTCAATCAGCCCAGAGCTCCCTGTCATTGGGTGCTGATGCACCCTACATGGAGGGAATGGATGAAAAAAGCACAAAAAAGAGGGGATGAAGAGATATGGAAGTGAGAAGGCTGGTAGAAATGAGTCTGCTTTCCTCCCTCCCCATCATCTTCTCACACCTGGAAAGACTTGTGTAACTTTTCCTTACAGCTCGAGGATGTCAAACCCAAAACGTGTGTGGAGTGGAACACTGTGAACCCGTGACGAGGAGCTGTATTAGAAGAGGAAAGTGGCTAAAAAGCTCTGAGGAAGTTGCTGACTGAGGCACTTGTGTGGATCAACTCTCTCAGGTGGCTGCCAGCTTTGGTATGTTCCTTCCAGGCCTTCTCGATTCTGTAAACTGTGTGTGTTCGTGTGTGTGTGCTTCTGTGTGCATGTGTGTGTGGCTGGAGAGGCGAGCTTGATAATGGCAGGAGCGACTGGCCGCCTCTCAGACCAAATGGGCCTCAGCTGTCAGCTGTGGGAGAGCTAAACTGAGTTTAGGGAGATTAACACAGAATGACATCCTGTTTGCTTCAGTCTAATCCTAATCTAATCTGACGGGGCTGCATTTGGGGAAATGTTGTGCTCTCACTTGGCCTCCCTGAAAAGCTTGTTTTACATTCTTTCATTGTGTCACGCAGCACATGGAAGTTATTATGTAGATGCTGATGGGTGGAGCAACATCCAGCTCAAGGTGAAGAATCAACAAGTCAGTGTATTGACATAACGGACAGATATGATGAAAAGATAGAAGTTGTAAACTGATGAATAAATGGATATATTATGGCACTTAACATGTAAATTTACACTTAACTGAACTTGAATAAATAATAATTTCACTCTTAACCAACACTGACATGATAATACAATGTTTACTAATCATTATTAACATTTTACGTTACTTTGTCATTAGTTTGAATAATCTAACTATAATTTGTTGAAAATATCCTTGTTAACAATTTTATTAAATAGTTATTGAACATAAATACTGGCTCTATAGACTGACTGATGATGGATGTCCTCTGGCATCAGTGGCCTGATGCACTGGGAGTGATACAAAACTTAGACATCTAAATTTGGGGTTAAGTGGTTGGAGGGGTGATAGTCATATAAGTATTATCAGCTAAGAGGCAATGGTTCACATTCTGTTGGGATGGTATGTTGCAGTTTGGCTTTTTTCACATATTATTTTATTTTGTTTTTCATTCACAGTCAAAGGAGCTTGCAAAGAAAAGCGTCTGGACTTCTTTAAGTTTGTCACGGTCCTGGGTCGGTGACCCAGCGCTTTAAGTTTTGTTATTAGTATTTTCTAGTTTATTCTGTTTTGTATTGGTGGTTGGGGTTTGGTTGTGTTTATTTTCCCTACCTGCGTCTCCCTCGGTGCTCTGTTCATGTCCCCGTGTTGTTATGTAAAACAGTCTGTGTGTTTCCTGTTTTACTTTGTAGGGTTGTGTCTCGTTATGTCCATTAGTTCCAGCTGTGTCCCCGCCTGTCTGCCATTACCCGATTACCCTGTGTGTGTGTGTGTGTGTGTATATATAGTGGGTGTCGGTCTGTGTTCGTTGTCGGCTCGTCTGTGTTTCATGGTGTCTGTTCCTCGTCTGTGTCTCTCTGCCTCCCACCCCATTTGTATGATCCGGTTTGTTATTTAGCTCACCCAGTTTAGGTTTATGTTCTGTCCTGCCCTCAGTTCTGTTATTTGTACAACTGTAAATAAAACCCTCACTCATATCACCATATCGGCTGTCTGCATTTTGGGTCCTCCGTTTCCTCCACACCACACGGCTCACCCCGCCAGCCGTGACAGTACGAGCCGACCAAACATGGACCCAGCAGCATCCGCACCTTCCCAGGAGTTTCGGGAGGGGGTGATTGACTCCGTTTCAAGGTTAGTTAACCTGTGGCTGGAACATGAGGGGGAGGAATTTCACCGCGCTGTAGAAGCCAGGCTACAGCACTTAATCTTTGCTCACTCCTGGCTACTGGACTCACTTCACCCGCTCGCACAGAATTTCATTCTGAACGAGCTCCGTCTTCACCCCCCGGCTGCTACCACCCACCCTGCAACTCATGCTTCACTTCCGACAGAGGATGTTCTGCCCGGCCCGTCAACCCAGCCTTCAAGGGGGAAACGGCGCTCACGCTGCCGACGCTCCTCGCCACAGTCGGACCTGGGGATTTCTGAGCGGCCGGCTGTGGTGAGTGGACAAGACACTCTTTCTGTTTCACCAGAACTTGTGACGGTTTATACCGGGGCTGTGTTTTTTGAGCCTGCTGCACAGCCGCAAGCTCGTTTAGCTGCACAGCCGCAAGCTTGTTTAGCTGCACAGCCGCAAGCTCGTTTAGCTGCACAGCCGCAAGCTCGTTTAGCTGCACAGCAGCATTCAGCTCGGCCCCTGGTATCCCCACTAGCCCAGTCATCTATGCCATCTTCACCGACTCCCTCTGTACGGGAGGCTGCGTCTGTGCCCCCCGTTTTGGACTCTTTTTCTAAGTATTTTTTGCAGAGAGACAAACCACACAATCCTGCAAACGTTCCTCAAGAGCTGGCCAGTTGTGAGACTGAGATGCACTCCAGGGCCTCCCCAGAGGCTGGGTTTCAGCCCCCAGCAGACTCTGGACCCCTGGAGGTAAAGAAGCCAGCTGAGGACTGCACCCGGCTGTCGCTGCCTGAGCTGAGTCAATGCTCGGTGCAGCTGCAGTCAGCCTTGTGTTTGCCAGCGGCCCGTGCGCCTGCTGGTTCTGTTCTGCGCCCGCCAGAGGTCCCCGCGCCTGCTGGTTCTGTTCTGCGCCCGCCAGAGGTCCCCGCGCCTGCTGGTTCTGTTCTGCGCCCGCCAGGGGCCCCTGTGCCCGCTGGTCCTGAGACTGTTCTCGCTGGAGGGCCCGAGGAGCCCGTCCAGCCTCCTGTCCCGTCCGCTGGAGGGCCCGAGGAGCCCGTCCAGCCTCCTGTCCCGTCCGCTGGAGGGCCCGAGGAGCCCGTCCAGCCCCAAGACCCGTCCGCTGGAGGGCCCGAGGAGCCCGTCCAGCCCCAAGACCCGTCCGCTGGAGGGCCCGAGGAGCCCGTCCAGCCCCAAGACCCGTCCGCTGGAGGGCCCGAGGAGCCCGTCCAGCCTCCTGTCCCGTCCGCTGGAGGGCCCGAGGAGCCCGTCCAGCCCCAAGACCCGTCCGCTGGAGGGCCCGAGGAGCCCGTCCAGCCCCAAGACTCGTCAGCTGGAGGTTCAGGGGAGCCCGTCCAGTCTTCTGCCTCGTCAGCTGGAGGGCCCGAGGAGCCCGTCCAGCCGCCAGCTGCAGCCTCAACGTCCTCGCCGGCTGCCGCTCCATCCACGCCGCCGGCAGCAACAGCAGCTTCATCCACACCGCCGGCAGCAGCAGCAGCAGCTTCATCCTCGCCGGCTGCCGCTTCATCCACACCGCCGGCAGCAGCAGCAGCGGCTTCATCCTCGCCGGCTGCCGCTTCATCCACACCGCCGGCAGCAGCAGCAGCGGCTTCATCCTCGCCGGCTGCAGCCTCCGTGTCTTCATCCTCGCCAGCTGCAGCAGCCGTGTCTTCATCCTCGCCAGCTGCAGCAGCAGCGGCTTCATCCTCGCCGGCTGCCGCTTCATCCACACCGCCGGCAGCAGCAGCAGCGGCTTCATCCTCGCCGGCTGCCGCTTCATCCACACCGCCGGCAGCAGCAGCAGCGGCTTCATCCTCGCCGGCTGCAGCCTCCGTGGCTTCATCCTCGCCGGCTGCAGCCTCCGTGGCTTCATCCTCGCCGGCTGCAGCCTCCGTGGCTTCATCCTCGCCGGCTGCAGCCTCCGTGGCTTCATCCTCGCCAGCTGCAGTCTCAGCTTCACCCACGCCGTCGCCTGGTCCAGCTCCGGCTTCATCGTCGCCTGGTCCAGCTTCGGCTTCATCGTCGCCTGGTCCAGCCTCTGCATCAGCTTCGCCTGGTCCAGCCTCTGCATCAGCTTCGCCTGGTCCAGCCTCTGCATCAGCTTCGCCTGGTCCAGCCTCTGCATCAGCTTCGCCTGGTCCAGCCTCTGCATCCGCCTCGTCTGGTCCAGCCTCAGCTTCCGCCTCGTCTGGTCCAGCCTCAGCTTCCGCCTCGTCTGGTCCAGCCTCAGCTTCCGCCTCGTCTGGTCCAGCCTCAGCTTCCGCCTCGTCTGGTGCTGCAGGGGCCACGCCACCTTCAGGTCCCAAACTGCCGCCTCGACATCGGCGGTCATCTGCCAGGCCGCTTGTTGGGCGTCATCATCGATATGGACGACCTCCCACAGGCCGCCGCTACCTTCCGCGCGGCCGGCCTCCGGACTTGTGTCGTCGCCGCCGTTGCCGTCCGCACGGTCGGCCTCCTGAACTGTTTCCCCGTCGTCGCCGCTGCCGTGTGCATGGCCGGCCTCCTGAACTATGTTTTGGGACCCTGTTTGGGAACTCCAGTCTGTGTGGTGTTTTGGACAATCTGTTTGGCCCACTGGAGCTTGTTTTTTGTTTGGTTGTGGTCCCTCCGTCCTGGGCCCCCCGCCGCCCGCCCTGGGTTGGTTGTCTGTTTTTGTTTTGGGCTGTCTGGAGCCAGCCCTTGGAGGGGGGGTACTGTCACGGTCCTGGGTCGGTGACCCAGCGCTTTAAGTTTTGTTATTAGTATTTTCTAGTTTATTCTGTTTTGTATTGGTGGTTGGGGTTTGGTTGTGTTTATTTTCCCTACCTGCGTCTCCCTCGGTGCTCTGTTCATGTCCCCGTGTTGTTATGTAAAACAGTCTGTGTGTTTCCTGTTTTACTTTGTAGGGTTGTGTCTCGTTATGTCCATTAGTTCCAGCTGTGTCCCCGCCTGTCTGCCATTACCCGATTACCCTGTGTGTGTGTGTGTGTGTGTGTATATATAGTGGGTGTCGGTCTGTGTTCGTTGTCGGCTCGTCTGTGTTTCATGGTGTCTGTTCCTCGTCTGTGTCTCTCTGCCTCCCACCCCATTTGTATGATCCGGTTTGCTATTTAGCTCACCCAGTTTAGGTTTATGTTCTGTCCTGCCCTCAGTTCTGTTATTTGTACAACTGTAAATAAAACCCTCACTCATATCACCATATCGGCTGTCTGCATTTTGGGTCCTCCGTTTCCTCCACACCACACGGCTCACCCCGCCAGCCGTGACAAAGTTACTTGAAGACGTTTCACCTCTCATCCGAGAGGCTTCTTCGGAACTGAAGAAGCCTGAGAACCTTCACAGACATATTTTTCATTCACAGTTTACCAAAAATTAATTAAGTAAATAAGACATTTACATACACTAATGCACCAGAAGGAACCCAGAACCCACAGCACCACCTTAGGGTCTGACAATTTCATCCTGATATCTAACGGCAGTCAGGGTGCCATTGTGAGGCCTGTAGAGGTCTATGTGTCCCTCCCTGGATATATCGATTGGCACCAGTTGTGAATCTGCCAATTCTGATATTATATGTTCATTGCCAATCTGGGTCCACATTGCTGGACAGTGAGTCCAGGGCTCGCTAGGGCTCGTCAGAGCTCCCAGGCCACCCTTGTGAAGGCTGTTTCTATTTGTTTGATCAGAGACATTTTGATTAGTGACCTACAGGAGGTCATTTTTGTAAGGGTTCTGGGTGGCTGCTCTGGATGTGGCACTCACCTTCTCCACCAGGGCGGCGTCTTTTGTGTTCATCCTGTTCCTCCTAGCAGAAAGGAGCAGATACCAGTTCTGCCTTCTTCCTGTGTCTTTGTGTGGGTGTGCCTATGTCTTCATACATATCTATATATTAATTAATTTTTCTATATTTTAATATCAGTGTTGGTAACAAGTTGAGACCGCAGTAAATGGAATCATCAGAAAATGTAAAATCTGATTTGACTTGGTATCAAGAATATGAAGCAGTAAAAAGACATAAAAACCATTATAATAACACATGTATTCTAGCCATTCAACATGCATCAACTTAAGTGCCCTTCTACTGGCTCCTACCTATGCCACTCTCTGTACCACCCACATACTGGACGTGTCTCTGATATAAATTTTTCACCATGATGATCTCTGTAAGTGGCAGACCTGTAAAGCTTCTCCCTGCTGTCTATGCTGCAAGCTCATACACACATGTGAAACACTGTTAACAGTTACCCAGGGAGTAAGGAGGAGGTGGAGGGGTGTGTGTGTGTGTGTGTGTGTGTGTGTGTGTGTGTGTGTGTGTACACATGTCTTTTCAGATCCCTTCCTCTGAGCATGAATAAGTGAATGAATACATTTACTTTTTTTCTTAACCTTTCAAAGAAAACAGTCAGACTGGTACCACTATGTGATTTGTATCCTTCTATATTCTCCTGAAGTGACGAACAAATGTGCTCATGTGCTTCTTTTTGGTCTGCAGTCATATTTTTTCAGGTGAGTGGAGCTGAGATGGACCTCTGTATGTCCTTGACAGTCCTATTGAAAAATTTAACTCCCTCTCCCTATCTAACCCTTCCCCTTCCTCTACCTCCTTCCTCCCCTCCTTATGCTTTTACTTCTCCTGTCATCCCACATGAGCACTAATAGGTCAGAGGTCAAGCTGCTGCTGGGATTTCTAGCTTGTTTTCTCATCTGAAGTTCAGCAATGAAATATGAAACAAAACAACATTTTGTTCACATGTATTTGTGTAGGGATCCTTTAAGTTTTATGTTCCGTGCGCCAAAAGGCTCGATGATGTTGACATCATTGTGTACAGTTAAGGGAGTCCTCATGCCATGATTTTACAGGGAAACTAAATATTTAAATGGTATAGCTGAATATTATAGCAAATATTACACAAATTTGTCCCACTTAACTTATAGCTTGTTTTAGCTACAGCTTTGCAGGGCTTGTCTTGTACAACCAGGATATTTTTTAGATCTCTTAAGCAGTACCTTCAATACTCTCACTTCTTCAGTTTGTTTAGAAATTAAACTAAAACTTAGGTTACGTTTCATTTTCATGCTACCTTTTGAATTAAAGTCACTCATATACATTGTGGCTTTACAATTCCATCCATCATTTCATTCTGTTCCGACTATCCTTAACATAGTTCGCTCACACTGGCTTCTTGTCATTGACATCCAGAACTGAATTTAAAATCCTGCTCCTCACACACAAGGTCTTGATTTACCAGGTCCCAAATTATCTTAGTGACCCCATACCACCATATCACCCAACAGATCACTTCTCTCTCAGAGTGCATAAATAATTATAATTCTGCTTCATGTTGGACATCATATGTGTGTGTAACCATAGCTATACTTTTTTATGTCTCTCTTCCACAGCGTGGCTTTGTGCTGTCTTCCTGTCCTCTCCCCCAACCGATCATGGCAGATGGCTGCCCTTCTCTGAGCCTGGTTCTGCTGAATATTTCTTCCTGTTTAAAGGGAAGTTTTCCTTCCCACTGTCACCAAGGTGCTTGTTCATCGGGAGTCATATGATTGTTGGGACTTTCTCTGGTTTTTTAAATTATTTTAGGGTCTTTACCTTACAATATAAAGTGCCTTGAGGCAACGGTTGTTGTGATTTGGCGCTATACAAATAAAATTGAACAGGGTCATGAAGCCTACCCCAGCTACCACAGGCATCAGGTACATCCTAGGTTGCCAGTCCGTCACAGGGTTAACAAACAGACACAGACAACCTCTGGGAAATTTCAAATCATCAATTAAACTAACCACTCTAATCGGAGTACCCTGAGAAAACCCATGCAAACATGTGGAAAACATGCAAGCTCCACACAGAAAGGTTGTGGGCAGATGGTGGTGTCAAACTCAGCCCCTTCTTGTTGTGAGGCAACAGAGCTAACCTCCAAACCACCAGCTTTACAATTATTCTGTGATAAAATATCTTTATGAGTGAATGAAAAGTTGATATAAGGGGGGGGGGGGGGGGGGGGGGGCTTTAATATCACCTTACTCCTAACTTTAAACACAGTCACTAGCAACTGCTTTCTAAATTATTATAATTATAGAGCTTTCTAAATTATTTAATGGTAAGAGCCTCAAAACAGCTGCTGTAGGAAAAAAAACTTTCTTCTGTGGTCACCACCATGCCTCAAAGCAACATTGTTAACCTTTTTATAGGGGATGTTCTTACACCAATTTTATGGAAGCTTGGTGTCAGATATTTCACCCCTTTACTCTCATCTGCATGTGCAGGTTGAAATTGACTGTATGCTGTAGATATGCATGACCTTAATTAAGCTCAGAATACCTGAGATGTTATATTGTCTCTGAAGCAATAAGCAGAGCTTCTCATGGCTCCTACACTGTGTGAGAGGAGGACCATGTGTGGTCATATACTGAATGGTAAAAACAGACAGTGGGTCAATATTAGTCAATGCACTTTGTTATAAATATCAAACCAACATTATCCATCACTTTATCACCTCTTTGTTTTCGGTTCTTATCATCACATTGTCCACAGAAACACAATCTTCATCTAAACACATTGTTTTGGTCTTTATCCTCAAACAAAAGCTCAAAGCTGGAGGCTGAGGCCTGATTGTGGACTTCAGACTTTCTCACATGACGTCTTTTTCTCTTCTCCTCTCAAATCTGTATCTCGAGCAGCCTCTCTCTAAGCCGAGGAGAGTGGTTTTCTTGATCCTGCAGAAGCTGTTTGAACAATTTCAGTCCCTCTGCCCATTTGAGTGATGGCCGGCTCTGTTGGCCGGCCGTGGCCTGAATCCCCCGGCTTTAGGCCTCTGCAGCCAGCTCTCATCCAGGCCTGATCCTACTGAGGAACAGAGAAGAGCTGCGGTGCAGTTAGGACAGATTTGACAGTCCTTCCTCATCCCAGGGATGTCAAAAGCGCTTTCACAGAGGGTGAACGAAATGCCCCCACCCGCTACAGTCTTGTAACAAACCAGTTTGTGTATGCCAATGTGTGTTTGTGTGTAGCTTCATTCATCCATTTCACAATGGAGATCTTCAGTTCTGTGTATTTGTTATGGCAAAATACTGAAAATCCTGAAGTGTTATTTGAACTGAGTTAATCCAATGACTGAAAAGAATTACCAGTTAGGGCGCTGACAGCCATTTAGTAGCCCTACAGTTAGAAGAAAAAGTTTGTGAGATCACTCTCTCTCTATCTATCTATCTTTCTGTCTGTCTGTCTGTCTGTCTATCTATCTATCTATCTATCTACTCAAGATACAATATAATAAGATGTAACTTGATTTACAAGATAAAAGTTATACTGAGCACTAAAAAATTAATTCAGATGTGCTCTTCAGGTAGTAAAAGGTGTTTAGAATGACTTTTAAATGATTTCTTAGTTGTATTAGTTTAACTGGAGTTTTATATACTAGTTAACACCATGTAAGCCTTGAATAACACAAGTAACATTTCTTTATTTTAAGCTTTTGAAATCAATAGATACATTAAAATAGGTTAATTAATACCTTTTGTACAATAATTTGTAAACAATTTCTATCGAAAAAAATAAAAGCATAACATAAACAAATAAATATCAAAAAAATTTCAAACAATTTTACAGTTTAGGACTGAAGAAAAAGTATAAAAGTATATGTAATAAACATATCTACAGCTGCTAAATAATGAAATATTATTTTCAAACAGTCGACAAGCTCTTGAAACTGTCTGCAATGAGTAGATATTTTTTTCTCTCTACTCAAAAGCAGTGATGAAGGTTCTTAAAGCAACTTTTAACCACAGAGTAATTATTTTGTGTGCAGGTGTGTGAGTGCGAGGAGACAGACAGGACATTGACCGGGTCAGGAAGTGGCTGGAGTGTGTAGACAGAGGAGTGGGAGCTGAGATTCATTGATAAACCTTCTTCAGTCCCAGACAGGCAAGAAAGCATAGAAGACTGCAGCCCTAGGAAGGAAGCTGCTATAGATCCACAATTGGGACAGGAGTCCAGCCACTGCCAGCCATTGATCAGAATCACAATCAATCAGGAATGCATTGAGCAGCCTGCTCCAAAAATAGAGTGAAAAAGCACCTGAGTTTAAGCAGTGAACAGGGTCAGCCTGGAGTCACAGCTGACCGCTCGAAGATGTCGTCCCTCCTCGCTTTGATTGCCTGGGGCAGGAAATGGATCAGAGCCCCACTGTTAACCTCAGAGATGTGTTTCATAATGGAACGTACAGGTTTATGTCACTTGACCTCTGACCCTCAAATGTTATTGACATGTTACCTTGTTCACGGGTCAAATCCTCATCCAGGGATCTTTTAGCTTAATGCATACTGGAGCTGTTATGGTCACACTTGAAAGATGAAACTCAAGAGTGCTGGTTTGTGATTTGCTGACAGAGGGAAAATTAAAGCATAGTGCTCCACAAGTCTTTTTTTTTTTTTTAAACACAGAAATTACAGAAAACCTGTACGAAGCTCATAGAACTCATAGAGCTCATAGAGTTCTATGAGTACATAAAATGTAAATTGTTTAGAGGGAATTGGCTGGAATGCTAAAGCTCTGAGTGATAGAAGTCGCACAGTGCATGGTGTAGCCCCATAGTTTTTGTGGTGAAGAAAAATGGGTCTATACGTTTTTGTGTCAACTACTGCTAGGTGAATGAGATATCACAGTTTGATGTTTATCCCATGACCCAGATCGACAAGCTCCTGGACTGGTTAGGCATGGCTTGTTTTTTCACTACAAGGGCTACTGAGGGCTACTGGAAGATTCCCTTGTCTGCAAAGTCCAAGGAAAAACAAACTTCTCCACTCCGTACAGATTGCAGAAATTTTTCACACTTCCAGCTTGTACGGAGGCCCCACCACTTCCCAGTACCTCATGGACCGGGTGCTGTGTCCGCACGCTCCATATGCTGCTGCCTACCTGGATGATGTCATCATCAATAGCGACACCTGGACAGAGCATATGCTATGGGTGGCTTACGATCCTGGAGTCCCTGAGGCAGGCAGGGCTCATGGCCAACCCGGAGAAGAGTGCAGTTGAATGGAGGGAGCTACAGTATTTGGGGTACCACTTAGGGATGGGCAGCTGCGGCCAGAGATGGATAAAACAGCAGCCATTGCATACTGCCTGGGGGTGGCAGGCTATTACTGCCGGCTTGAGCCAGGCTAGGCAGGGATAGCTCCCCAGCCTTGGGCGATGGGGGCATGTGGTGGGGTGTAGTTTGGGGGACAGCTGCAAGGGAGGGGTGGCAGAGCAGGTTCAGGGACAGTGTCAGGACAGCCTGGCAAAGGCAGCTGATGCCAGTCACACTAATTACCTTTTTCCCTTATTTTAGTAGCTGCTGTGGTCTTGAGGAGGTGCATTGGACTGAGACTGAGATACACAGAGTCAGAGCAGAGAGAAACTGAGCGAACACCTCCAATGTGTGGTGCACGGAAATATAAATAAAAAGTGAGTACAGAACCCAAAAACTTTCTGCTTGTGTGTGTGTTCGAGGCTGTCATGCCATGTATATGTGGCAGAGTGCTTACACCATCCATACACTTTCTTCGTCTTATCTAATTCATGGTTGCAGGGGGTGTTGGAGGCTGTCCCAGAAATCATAGGGCAAAATGTGGGGTAGACTCTGGACAGATTTCCAATCTGTCGCATAGCCAGCACATAGAAACTGAAAACTGTTCATGCATACTGTTAATTTTGACAATGACTTTTTCAAGATTTTTTGAGATGAAAGGAAGGTTAGAGATTGGCCTATAATTAGCTAAGACTGCTGGGTCTAGAGATGGTTTAAGTAACAGTTTAACTACTGCCAGCTTGAAGGCTTGTGGTACATAGCCTATTATTAGAGATAGGTTGATCATATTTAAGACTGAATCATTAATTAATGGTAGTACTCTTTGAGCAGTCTTGTAGGAATGGGGTCTAAAAGACACGTTGATGGTTTGGAGGAAGTAATTACTGAAGTTAACTCAGAAAGATCAATCAAGAAAAAGACAAAATGAATATCAATGGTACTCAAACTAGCTGTAGATAATGTTACATCTGTCAAAGTCAAAGTCAGCTTTATTGTCAAAAACCATATGTACAGGTCATACACAGGAACTTTACATAAACAACGGTGTCCAACACAATCAGAGTGCTTGTGGGCAAGAGTTCATGTGCAAGTGGTGGTGGGACAGTCAGTGAAAAGGCGTTGGTGGAGGCTGTATGTCTGGGGGGTTCAGAAGGAACCATCGCTTCTGTATATTTGAGCAGGTCTGTGGTGTTGTCATGTGTGACGGCCTGTTTAAAGATCTCCCAGTCTGTGGTGGAAAAACAGTCTTGGAGTGCCTCTGCGGACCCTTCTGGCCACATACATACCTGCTTACAAACTAGTTTGGTGACTTTGCCCACGGGTCTGTATGCTGGCCTAAGCATAGACAGCAACAAACAGTATGGCTGAAAATTCCCTTGGTAGGTAGCACGGTCTGCACTTGATGAACATAAGCTCTCTCTTTTGCATGTCCGCCATTACCTGCCCGAAACCGGAAGTGACATCATTTTCGCGGAAATGTAGTTTTTTTTTTTACCATCAGGGCCTCATGAGCCTATACTGGTGTTTTTAAAAGTTATCTTTGACTTTATGACTTTCTGTGTCATTTCTGGGATGCTTAGGACTCATATTGCACTGCTGGAAATAGTTTATTTTGATGCATATGCTGTGTTTTTTGCAAATTTGCATTATAATATTTATTTTCGTTTTTCCTGCAGTATATAAAAATTGGTGTATTTCAAAAATAAAACTATAAATTTCTTGTGTGGGAAACTATTTTGTGCAACTTTTTTGTATTTACAGTTTTGAGGGATAAGCCTCTTAAATTTCTCTAACTAGAATCATATGTTAAAAAAACAAAAACGATTTTCAATTTTTTTGTAGTTTATTGCACTTTTTTGCAATTTATGTAATTACTATGCACTTAATGCAGACATATTATTAAAATTTGGGCTATAATGGTTGTATTGATGTATAGCAACTTGAAATGCTCCCAAAAATGGCACTACAGCATGTAAAAATATAATATAAGCTCTGGTGGACTTGGTTCTATGGTAGGTCTTAAAGGGTTAAGTCTGTCAATGGAAACAGCCTCCTGCCGACCCCCCAAAGTCCAAAGGGAAAAGTTTCCAGCCTGGTTGAATAATCCTAAAGGGGCCGTCATACAGTGGATGCAGGCCTATGAGCATCATGCCTGCCGAAAACAAACTGTGAAGAGTCAAACCACCTCGGAACAAAAGTGTCGGGCAGACAATGGTGCACTGGGCCAGGAAGAGAAAAGGAGTCTCCTGGGGGACAGAGACACAGCACAGCGGGATTGAAGCACGGGGGCGGGTTGTCGGGCAAAAATTCCCCGGGGACCCGGAAGGGCTGACCGAGGACAAGTTCAACTGGGGAAACCCCAAGGTCTTCTTTAACCACGCAGCGCAACCCCAGTAAAACCCACGGAAGACGGTCAACCCAGTTGCCACCTGTGAGAGAAGCACGGAGGGAAACGCTCGCACATCCCGTTGGCCTGCGGGTGGTACGCAGTGGTTCGGTGGACCTTGACCCCTAGGCCATCAGCCATGGCAGACCAAAGCTCTGAAACAAACTGGGGGTCCCTGTCTGAGGTGATGTCGGCAGGGGGACTGAAACACGAAACCGACATAAATGCCCTGGCCACCGCTGCTGCTATAGTGGACGCCAGAGGCACTGCCTCAGGCCATCGGGTTGTGTGGTCCACTACAGTCAAAAGGTGCATGAAACTTTGTGACTGCGGCAGAGGACCAACCATGTCATGCCAATGATCAAAACGCCTTCCTGGGATTTGAGGGGCACCTGCGTGTGCCTGTGGATCTTAGCGCATTGGCATGGGATGCACACTGCTGCCCAGTCTTTCACCAATTTACGAAGGCCCAGCCAAATGAACCTAGAGCAGACTAGCTTGACCGAGGCCCGGACGCCTGGATGAGAGAGGGCGTGTACTGAGTTGAAAACGCAACGATGCCACGAAAGGGGAACTACAGGACGTGGACAGCCGCTGGAAACATCGCAAAGCAGGCTAGGCCCGCCGTTCCACACGGGTCTGTCCTCCAGTACAAGGCCCGTTTGCGCAGACCGAAGGGCAAGAACGTCCGGGTCGCCACGCTGGTCAGCGGCCATGGCTCAAAGTCTATGCCAACATAAGCGGGAGAAACAAGTGCGTTGGACAGACAGTGGCTGGACTTACCAGCCACGTGCTGAATGTCTGTTGTAAACTCGGAAATGGCTGCCAACTGGCGCTGCTGGCGCACGCTCCACGGGTCAGAGACCTTGGACATCGCAAACGTTAAGGGTCTATGATCAATGTATGCGGTAAAGCTACGACCCTCGAGAAAAAAATGAAAATGCAGCATCACGAGGTGCAGGGCCAGCAACTCCGTGTCAAAAACACTATATTTGCACTCACTGTCCCTGAGCGTGCGACTGAAAAAGGCAAATGGTTGCCAGACACCGGAGACCCGCTGTTCTAACACAATGCCCACCGCCACGTCTGGGGCTTCGGTGGTCAACGCAATCTCCGCCGACAGAAATGGGTGGGCCAGCAGGGCGGCGTTAGCCAGCGCGGCCTTGGGTCCAGAAATGCCTCGATGCGTTCAGGGAGCCAATCAACTGGGTCCTTAGCTGTTTTACCCTTCAAGGCAACGCAGAGTGGCTGCAGCAGGTGCGCAGCTCTGGGGAGAAAGCGGTTGTAGAAATTGATCATCCCCAAGAACTCCTGCAGCGCCCGGACCTTGTCTGGCAACGGAAACCACACCGTCAGCGGAAATGCGGTGGCCCAAGAAATCCAGAACCGGCAACCCAAACTGGCACTTGGAAGGTTTGACAATCAGGCCGTGTGCCGCCAAGCGCTGAAAAACCTGACGTGATGGGACGCGTGCTGACTCTCAGAACAGCTGGCCACCAATATATCGTCAAGGTACACGAAGACAAAAGGCAGCCCGCGCAAGACAGAGTCCATCAACCGCTGAAAAGGTGGCGCTTTTGAGGCCGAACGGCATGCGCAAAAACTCAAACAGGCCGAAAGGGGTAAAAAGGGCAGTTTTGGGAATGTCTTCGGTGCGCACGGTAACCTGGTGATACCCCCGCACCAAGTCAATTTTAGAAAAAATCGGGGTGCCAGCGAGGTGGGCAGAAAAATCCTGGATGTGGGGAATGGGGTAACGGTCATTCTCTGTAACATTATTCAAACGGCGAAAATCCCCACACGGCCGCCACCGACCGTCTGATTTGGGCACCATGTGTAGCAGAGAGGCCCAAGCACTGTTTGAGCACTGTACAATGCCGAGGCGCACCATAGCAGCAAACTTTTCCCGAGCGATGGAGAGTTTCTTACGCGCGAACACCGACCATCAGGATATAATGTTCAACCCCGTGCTTTGTTGCCGTGTTCGAGAACTTAGGAACAGTCAGTGAAGGGAACTCCATGAGCAAATGCTGAAAAACATTCCCTGAAGTCACTAAATTAGCCCGATTCAGGGGCTCGATGGCCTGAGTGAGGGCATAGCGTCGAAGAAGCAGTTCCTTATCTCTCTTGGGCAGGTGGGTCCCAGAGGAGAGTCAACGCACGACGGCTGGCTAGCGGGTCGAGAGAGGCCACCACATGGTGATATTTCATGTTGTCAGCCGAGATGCCCTGAACTGAGCCTCCACGTGCACGAACCACGACGGGGGATAGTGAAGCCAAAAGTCCGGCAGCTCAAGCGCCACAGCAAACGTGGCTGCAGGAGACAGAGGGCTGGTGGCCGCTGATGCATCAAAAGCGGAGCCGGTGCCACCATGGGGCTGCAGCATGTTTGAGTCAGGGGTCACCAATGTGGAGGTAAACTCAGACACGAGAGCTCTCAAATAACACTCCTCGTTTATTACTCATCTCCACACAACATAATACTTTCCCCTCCAAAACACAGCAATAACACTTCCTGAGAACTGGGTGTGAGTGGAGCCCTCCAGTGGCCCACCACAATGTAAATACAGAGTCCCCCAGAGTTAAAATTTTATTTGTGTAGAAGTTCATGAAATAATTACTAGTTAACGTTAAAGGAATGGTTAGCTAACAGTGCTCTAGAAACCTGTTCTTATTTTCTGCAATCAGTGATGAATAGTAAGATGTTCTAGATTAATGGAGGGCTTTCTTATAAAGCAACAAACTATTTCTCCAGGCTAAATGATGATCTTATAAATTTGTGTCATGCCATTTCCCCTCCAGATTATAAGTTATCTGCTTTAAACTACGTGTTTGAGAATTATACCAGGGAGTCAAGCAGCGGGGTGGACATGTGAAGAGGCCATGCTGCTAGCGACTCGGCTCTGAGCTAAGCTAAGCTAATGAAACAGTAAAGAGACAGTGAATGAATACTTTGGCTATACATTGGCAAGTGAGTACACACAGAGTGTGCTTCAAATAAAGCATGTGAAGATTACACTATGAAAAAAATAAGTTAACTAAAAGTTTTTAATGAAATTGTTACACAGATAAGCTACACAAAAACACCACTGTGTGTTGGAACAGGAAGTGATACTCTACCGCAGAGAGAGTGCGGTATAACCAAGTGTATATGCATATGTCTTTATAAAACACATAATACTCCAGATTGGGATTCAGTTAATTCTGTGAGATTTAAGTCATAACCAGTGATGGTTCCTTTTCCTCTTTTTTTAAAACTCTGACTGGACCCGAATGAGAATGCCTAACAGTTTTGATTAATTCAAACTACAAACTTTATATGCTAGAAGTACGCCCTGTGATTGACTGGCAACCTGTCCACGGTGTACCCCACAACTCACCTTGCTTTGAGATAGGCTGGCTGTGACTTGGCTAAGTGTTAAGAAAATGAGTAGGTGGATTAATATGTTGGTATGCTTTTGTTAGAGTCCTGACTGTACCAATGGATTTGAGTGAGGAAGGAAAGAAAAAGTGAAGTGAAAGTAAAAGCCATGTGATCCACAATAAGTGATCTGCATTTACTATATTTTTCAGTTTATAGCCCACAGTTTTAGGCTAGAATTATCTGTGAAATGGAGAAAGGCACCCACATATTTCTGGACATACCTGTGTTGTAAAAGAGAGAAATAAATACTTCCCTGATGTGAAATATCACTTTAAGCTGCTTCACTTTGTTTGGGAGCCAGCGAGCCAATGGTGGTGCCAATGTGGAGTAAATCTTCTTGGGTTTGTGTGTTAAAGCTTTAGAGAGGGAAGAAGGAGCTTGGAGGAAGAGTGAGGAAGAGGAGGAGGGCTGTGTGGGGCCAGCAGTAAGATGCCTCGGTCCTGCCCACAGGAGATAAGTCTCCATCCCCCTCAACCTCATATGCCAGACACCGAGAATATGTACAGTATGTATATGATATGGAGAAACACACACACACACGTGCGCACACACACTATCCAGGTTATCTGCCGGAAAAGGTTTACACAGACCTCACTTCCTTCACCCAGTCTACATACACACATTTTTACACACGTGAACGTATCTAAAGATAGAGTTTAATGTGGCGATGACAGTGTGCATGCGGCGGTGGCTGTGTAGAGAATCGGCCTGACTAAGCTCTGAATTTACATGGCTAAGCAAAGTTGTTAACCCTGAGAGGCAGGGCCAGAGAGAGAGCTAATGGGATTTCTCTGTTAATGAAATTTATGAAAGACTGGGAGTGAAAGGGAGAGGGAAGGAGAATGAGGAACATATAGAGAGATAGAAAAAGTAGTAATCAGAGATGGAGAGGACCATGTGGTTCCTTAAAGATTGTTTTAATTAATATGACATAAGATGGATTTCCTTCCTGTGTTTTATGTACATTTTCATCTGCAAGACACAAGAAACAAAACAGAAAGGTAAAAGAAAAAACAAAACAAAACCAAAAAGCTTGAATCATAAATTAAACATAAATTAAAAGTTTTATGTTTTGCTGTGATGTGAAATTCCAGCCCTGTTATATGTGAATTTACATTCAACTTCTCAAGAATGCTATGATGGATTTTCTCCTAGATTGTATCTGCTTGTGATGTTTAAAAAGTAAGTTTGAAATAAGCATATCTTTCATATATTATTTCTCCTTAAAGGCAACAGTCATATAATAGATGGGGCGGTGGTGCCAGCCAACATAACAACTAATGTTGTTAACATTGAACTTTCCTATTTGGACCTTAAGTATTACATTTTTCCATGTTCTAACCAGGTAACTTGTTGCCTAAACCCAACCAAACAGTAATTGAAAACAAAAAGTCAATTCTAGTTTTTGGCCCTAAATGACAATCACCTAGTCTCCTGGGTGAAAACTGAGCATATCTCACCACTTCTCAGTCCTTGGAATTAGAGATGCACCAATACAAAACAGTCATCCCTACACATTTGGCTCTAGAACTCTAGAACACAGAGGAGATTATAGTCAATTATAAACATTAATCATCTTCTTTTGTACTGTCAAAAAATGTAACATGGGGGGATCGGTATCAGTTCCAATTCAGCTTTTCATTAAGCCAAAAAGTGCAGCTGTTTCAGAGTGAACAGTAAAGTTCAAAAGAAAAGAAAAACAAACCATATTCATTGTGAAATTAAATTTACACATATAGGATATATTTATTTCTAAAGGCTTCTTTTCAATTAAGTACGTTAATAGCCCTAATCCTCAGATGAATGTTCACCTTTAATGTTAAAATTAAACTCAAAATTATCTAGATGTCTGTAAAAGTTTTTACTCAATGAGATACTGCTGCTATATGTTACTCTAGAAAATAGGTTTTCTGATAATCGAAGCTGTATTTCAGTTGTAAGGCGAAATATTTAAGAGACAGGGTTAAACATTTGGCCAACCGTAAAGGACAAAGATTTGTTTGAATACACAATGACTGTACAACTTCAGCTCTTTGTACTGCAGACAAAGCATGTGTCCCTGCAAGTCAGACTACCTCCAACCAAATCAAAAAGAGAGAAAGAAAATTAGAGCATAGAACAGCAGTCCTTTGAATGTTACCCCTCCCTCTTGTACATAAATGGTTGAAAACCCACCAGTAGATACATTTTAATTTAAAAAAGTTATCTGATAATAAAAACTGACAGTGGTGCGAGGACGGCAACTTCAGGGACTTTTCAGTTAAATAATCTGAAGTGAAATCTCATAGCCATTGTCAGAGGGAATAAAAGAGTATGGGGGAAAAAGCTTTTTTAGACCATATTCTGAGGGAAAGTCAGCAAACATGAAATTAAACAATGCTTCAAAATACCTGCCAAATTAAGTTCCCAAAGGCATTTCAACATGGTTGCTGACTGGTAAGACTTGCCTCCAGACGGACTTTGTTTATAGCAATTATCTCACCCTAAGACTTTTTTCTTCAAAGAGAACAAAGGTTAGAGTTTCATATCTTTCTTCAGCCTGAAAAAGAAGAAAAAACTGTCAAGTCAGTATTTTTTTCTTTTTACCTTTTACCTTTAATCTTTATACATTATGTATAATGTATGTGTTTTTTGGTACTTGTGGTTTCATTGTTTTCAAGTATGATACAATATGATACTAAAACAGTTTCTATAATGAAATGAGGCAGCTGGTGGCATTTATAAAGCTCTGCCTTCAGGCTCCTTTAGTTAAATAACATAAACTCTATCCAAAGCTACTAAGTGATAAAGCTGACATGTTGGTTAATCAGTTTGTGTTTTCTGCCCAGGGTTCAGTGTTTGAGCGGAGCCCTGCGGCTGTGTGAGCTGCATCTCGGCCTCCCTACACAAACCCTACGGGAGGCAACAGAAAGATCTTGTTCCCCCGTTTTGCCCCAGAGTGAGTGGGCAGAAGATTGTGATGAGCGGGGAAGAAGAAGTGGAAGGGGGCAAGTGTTGAAGCAAGTGAAGGTGTGCTGATTGGGGAGGAAATTACCCCCGAGTCTGCACATTCTCCTGCACAAACACCCACACAAACACACACTTACGTTTTCCTGGGTTTTGGTTTTTGCTGTTTTAGTTTGATGCTGAGGCAGATTTCTTCGTGCCCCCCCTCCCGCCACCACCACCACCACCACCACCACTACACTAACACACATACACAGCCACCCCTCCCTTCCAACACCTCACCTTTTCGCCCCTCTCGCCCTCCGAACCCGGCACAGTCAGCATCGTCATGGCGACGCCAATCGATGCTCCGCACCCCGCTGAGCGTGTCCGCTCAAGGCCGAGAAAAGGGCCCCTCCGCAGGGGATTGTGGGAAATCTGATTTATGATGCCCGCGGTGTTGCTGACCACTAACGTTTTTTACTCCCTCTCTCTTCATCTTTCCCTTTGTCTCTCCATCTCTCTGGCTCGCTTGCTTTCTTCTCTCTGTGACTTACCTATTTAACTCTCTTCTCCCTGTGAATGTTGTAGCTTTATGAAAATGAGACCACTGGTGAAGCATCTGGAGAGGAACCAGAGACACCGTACTCCACAGTGGCACAATAAGGTGGTAGTTTGGGTAGAAGGGACTGACCAGGGGATGAGAATGGGGGCTCTAAAGAAGGATGGGATGAGATAAAGAGGTGGAGAAAGAAAAGATGATTTGATTTCATAGGGATCTGCCTGCATGAGGAGGACGATGTAGAGAGGATTTTCACGGCTGCTTGGCTGCTCAGCCTCTCTCATCTGCTGTTGTCTCTGCCCTGCTGCTCATGATGTTTTAACCACCAAACAGAGCAAGCATACGCTATGCATACGTGTTGACAAAGATTATGAAAGTTTATCCATGGGACAAAGGAGTGAACTGATGACAGGTGTCGAAATCACAGTAAAAGATTGGAAACATATACAGACATGTTTTGTTTCACAGTTTCAAGTTTTAACAATTCGCACCACACTGTGAGCGACACATTTCTAAGCCTACAGAAAAATGACAAAATCAGGTTTTAGTGATTTTAGTGGTTCTAGTACAGATTGCATGGCACCATATGTCACAAAATTATTTGTCTGAAGACACACACTATATATACCAAAGTACTGGGTCATCTACACTTTACACCCACAAGAGGTGCTGGCACATGGAAACGAATTCCATAAACTGTCAGCACACCAACGTTAATGCCAGAGGAAGTTTGGAACTCTGCCAGTGGCGTGTCCAGCGGGGTGGCTTGGGGGGGCACAGGCCATCCCCACCCCCCAAGCAGACTGGCCACCCCAGGTGCCAACCCGAAGCTAAAAAATAAAATTTAATGAAATATGAAATGTACGATTATGGTTTCACAGTGAAGCTTAGATATCTGAGGGTAAAGGAATGCAGCACCGGCTTCTGCACTATGAGCATCATGTTAGCAAAGGTAGGAGAGCCAAGCACGAAAGACGGCACCGCAGAAAACATTTTTTTGGCGAAAGATTAACAAGTTAACATAGCTGGACTAGCCATCGGACATTTGCACGGTGGGCTGATGACTTATTTATTTATTTATTTTTTGTAACGGCATGAACAATGAGTGGATTGGCCAGATGCTGGCCAATTTGTAAAAATAACTCAGTTGTTTGGTGGTGGCTATGGCGGAGCTTCCACAGAGGCAACAGGTGGATGATGGAAGGGGAGGAGAGACCCGAGGCCGTCCGAGTATCAGGTGAACTGAACTTCAGGTAAGAAGTTATGACCTGCAGTCTATCTGGGTCAGATATAAACCAAGTTTAGGTGGAGTTTATTTTCCTTGTGCTGACTTTTTACAGTCAGTTACAATAACTCGTACTGCGTGCTAGCTAGCATGACGGAGTTAATATACAGCTGTTCGGTTGCTATGATGTTACTGATAGTGAACTTTATTTTATTCATAAGGTTAGTTAGTAGACTTGCCAACGGTTCCTTAAAAAATGGAATGGTCCCTCATTCAGAGAAAATATTATGCGTTTTGTATTGAGCTGAGAAGAGACGCAGTTTGTCCCGGACTTTAGCTAGAATGGAAAAAGACACAAAGCTGGATTTATTCTGTGTCTTTGCTGCACAACTGCCTCTTCTCTCACCCTCCCTCTTCTGTTGCTACTTCAATCATGAAACTGATCAATGATCAGCTGATCAGCTTTTCTCTCTTGTTTATTTATCGCCCACTTTGCGCCAGAAAGAGGAAACCGGCGGATGTCACGCTAAACAACAGCAGCACGTTTAAGCTTGATCAGCTGTTGTTAGACTTTATTTGATATTAATTTCTAGTATCATCAGCTGATGTTTGCTGGAGCCACAGCTGTAAAAGCTGCTGGTCATGATGTCGGTTTGTATATGTGGTGAGAGGGAAACATGAAGATGAAACCAGGAGATGTCCTTACTGAATCATCAGAGCTGAACAGGTGACGGAGAAACAGGTTTAACTTTTAGGTGACATGACTGAGTTGAAGGGAAGTTATGAACTGTTTCTGAGAGACAAATAACACCAGGATCCTTTTTTTATGTAGCTTCTAAAAACTTTGCACCGTAGTGGTTAAAATCTCATTCTAATAAGAGTTAAAAGTGCATTCGGTTATTAGGTTTATAGGGTTATTGAATTATGGTTAACGGTTGGTAGAATTGTTTTTAACATTATCTGCCAATTACATCTGCCACCCTTCTCCAAATCTGTGCCGCTACCTGGCCCCCCCAACAAAAATTTTCTAGACATGCCACTAAACTCTGCAGCTGTTGAGTCACCTTATGCACCTCAGCCCTCTGCATCCCTGCTCTGTAACTTTACATTGTCTTTGTGGCTGAGTAACTGTTTTTTCTAAATGCTTCCACTTTGCAATAACCCCAGTTATGGCTATAGCTAACTGTGAAATATCTAAGAGGGAAGAAATGTAATGAACTGACTTGTTACAATAGTGGCATCCTATTACAGTACCACACTTGAATTCACACACCCATTCTTTCACAAACATTTGTGAAGGCAGACTGCAGCTATGTTAAGATGGACAACATTAAATAACAGGTGGGCATCTTGGGTGAGCAGCTGAATAGTAACTGAGTCAATTTAAATGTAATGGGAAAAAAAGGTTTCTAATGAATTTATAGGAACTTAAAGTCTAAAGAGTCTTTTTCATAAATACTACACACAGAATCCTGTCACCACTCTGACATCACCACTGTTTTGACAGTGTGTATCACAGTAACAACACAGTCTAAATGTTTGTTGAGGCTGCAGGGGGTCTCCCAGCCCCTGCTGTGTGGGGGACTGACTCCTCTTTGGGACACTCATTTGCTCCTCCACTTCAAGAACACAGTAAATTAGAAAGTTAACGCACTGATGGGGCGGAAGATTGCCCCGATGGGCTGTTATTTGTGTGCGGGTGTGTGTCAGCAGTAAAAACAGTTCCCAGAACACCAGGAGATATGCATTAGACTAATGTGTGATTAAACACATCCAAGCATGTGATTGGATGATTTATCAGCTTTGACAGTGGTAACTGGTGGGTTTCTTTTGCCAGGCATGAGACAGAGAGCAGGGCAGGTTTATACATCTTTGTTAGCTTAGTAAAATCTCATTGATGTCATTTTTTTTACATGCAGTCGGCTTAACTTTTAATTATAAATGGACAGTGACACTAATGCTAATGGTTTAAGACTTATACAAAGATAAGCCTATTTTCCTGTGTTTCTAGCCCTTTAAACACAAACGATGTAATAGAATATAGTAATAATTATCTTGTTTTCTTTTCACATGACTTTCAACGGTATTTTGAATATGATACAAGTATTTATTTCACTCACTGATTTAAACAACCTTGAACACAGACTTTTGCGTATAGTTGGCTTGTACATCAATCAAAAAATTTTTATTTTTCAAACGATCCATTAACGGTATTCCAAAATGAACCAACACCACCGTAACAATTTATAGAAGCATGTTCAGGCATTGTGGTTAGCACTGTTGTCCACCGCGTCATGTTACACTCTTTATGACAAAGCGAGAACTATAGATGAATTTATTGCAAAGAACAAATTAAATGAATTATTTTTTTGTTGTTTTTTTTTAAACAATTACAGCTTATATAGTTACTGCTTGGTGGTAAGCAGACATCCTCAGAATGTCTTCACCTGTCAGGTTTTACACAAGTGGACACGAAGTGGCAGCTCACAGACAACTCCAAACATCACCATGTATACACACTGGCACTGCAATAGCAAAGTCTGTTTTTGGAAGAAATAAGCAATACTTTTAAGCTATTTTTGTATAGCTTAAAAGTATTGTATAGCTTAAAAAGTCTCTAGGTGGCCCCTAGAGAGAAAGCGTGTACAAACTCCAAAACACGTACAAACTCCAAAACTCCAGGACGCTAGGGGCAGTGTTGAGCTTCTCTCTGAGCAAAGCACCTTGACTGTTAGCTAACGTCAGATTTGACTCCACCATAAACCAAGCATTCATAGTAATTAAAAACAAATCAAACAGACAACAGTTTGCACATTGCCTTTCTTGTAAAGCGTGGTTGTTCTATCCTTGCAGGTGTTATCCACCAGTATCCAACTTCATGTGCTTGCAATAAACTTGCCGTTTATTTTGCAAATTGAGCTCAACACTGCCCCTAGCGTGATGTTAAGCTCAGTGAATGAGAATAGAATAGCCTTTATTGTCATTGTACAAGGTACAACGAAATTGGAATGCCGACCCCAACCCAGCAGCCAGACCCTGAACTTCAACGGTAATGGAAACGGTGTTGCTGTGTGGGACTGTGGGCTATTGGTTTATATTGTTAAATGGTAATTATGAGACGGTACATTTCAGGTTATTTTAAAGAGAAACAGTGAAAGTAATGTAACCAGTAGTATAATGAATTACTTTCTCCTGGGAGTAATTAAGTAACATACTGTATTACTTATAAGAAAGGTTTTCTGTGTAATATGTGTAATGCCTTAATTATTTTGAGTAATGACCCCAACAATGATCACAACAAAGAGGGCAAATACCTCCAACATGCACAAACATGTGACCACACAGCATGTAATTAATTTGCTTGAATGTTTCATCTGTTGCTTAGTGGTGGTGACTCTCAAAGTGGAGCGAATGAGAAACCAATAAGAACTGATAAGGAATCAAATCGATAGGTGATATAATGGAATCGGAATGACCAAATTCTTATTAACTTCCATCCCTTTCCCCTCCCTGTCTATGATATCAGCACCATAGAGTTAGGAACACTCCTTGTTTAACATTACGTTACTTATCTCAGTAGGCTAAATAGGGCATTGTATGGTGTATGGGTTAGTGTGTTTGAGACTTTGGGTTGAGCTTTTTTTTTTCTCATTCTGTCTAACAATATTTTCATGTTGGTTATTTGATTTTATTCTAATCAATATTGGCACAGTAGAAAAAAATTCACGAAAATCGAATGAGGTCTGGACTATGTTGAATATCTAATTTGAACCAATGAAGAAACATTTGTGAAATAAACTGTTATTTCTGAACTATGTTTTAAAACATGACTAGATTTAATGAAAAGACCTGCAGTGGAGAAATGTTTACTAGTGTTCTACGATAGGCAGGAATTTGTCAACAGGGGTTACATGCTAACTTCACGGGGTCATGCTTTATTCTTCCAAAGTGATCCCAAGGATTGAGCTCTGGTAACTTGATGGAATTAAATGTTTACTTTGTTTAGCTGAAATAATCCAAAATCAATGAGACAGAAGTCATAAACAATCCTCAATTAAACAAACGTACCACTTTTTTGTGCATTGAAAACAAAAAAAAGTCAGAACATTAAGTAGTAACTCCGTTGTAAAGTTAGACACATGTTAGAATTGGAGTCCACAATATCACAGGGACTATGTCCATTTTTTATTTACAGTCTATAGCCTTTAGCTGATGCTGGTCTGGTAGCACTCTGAAAAACTTTCTGATTATACAATTGTTTTGATTTTCCCATATATTATGTAAGAATTGCATCATCCCGCTGCAAATACGATGTAACTTTTACAGTTTGTGTTTGTTTCATCTGTCACATTCAACATACATCGCCTGTATACGACTTAACTGTCACCAAAATTTGTATCTCTATTTGTATAGGCCTGCCAAAATTAGTTGTGGTAACTTCTTTTAAAGTTTTAATTATAAAACCATTAAATCGTACAAGTACAACAGCACAATCCTGTTAGCTATACTTGTGGAACAGTCAACTGTGCTACGAGGAAAACATCTTCACTCAATCAGGCTCATTTAATAGTTTCACTTGCATCTCTCTGTAATTCTATAATTACTGTGAAGGGAAGATGTATATTTAATATCTCATCTTCCTTTACTGATGATATGGCATGTTTTGAAACATTGGTTTCATAACTATATCAATAGCTCATCTCTTTTTCATGCCATTGATGATTATCTCTCCTCTGAGGCAACATCCGCCTCTGAGGCAAAGACATGCACTTAGCTCTGCTTATTTCAATACCTGATTGAAATCTGCTGCTTTGCTTTATTAAGACAATACCACTCATCATAAAATGCGCTGTCATAAAGTAGTGGAAAAAATAAAAAGTTTGCAGTCAATTACCAGAGGAGTTGGATGGATTCTGCAGAGCACTATAGATATCGCAGATAGAAGCTGATGAATTTCAGTGTAGTTTACCTGGATTTACCTTTATGGCGTCATTTATTTGTGTGGTCAATTATTGAATCTGCAAAGGGCAAAAGTTTGTTTTCACAGGCTCCGTTTTGAGATTAAGTAGATGTGACATCTCTGGTACCCACAATACCCTGCGGGAAAAGCTGGCTGTTAGCAATATTTCCCTGGTGACAGTTGAGCTTGGGCTTTACACCGTGTTACAGCAATTAGATCTCAATTAGTTCTGGAGTAAACACACACAAAGGGAGAGAGATGCAGTGTGTTTGAGAGAGAGATGTTAGCAGATGTAAAAGGGCCAGGTTCTCTCTGGGGTCTTGTTTGAACCTCGGTGTCCCACATGTACATATTGTAGCCCTGTGGGCAGGATTCAATCTACAGCTCCAAGACATCAATACACAAACATCCAAGGGTAGGAACACCAAAAACAAACAAACATATATAGACATATATACAAATACACATGGGAAACCCTGGTTAAGGTAGTCAGGTAATTTGTCTTTAAAGAAAATGACTTTCTGATTTCTTCTTATCCACTCTTCTACTATTTTTTTCCATTCTTTTTTGTTCCATTCCTCATATAGTGTCAACTTCAGGATCTGAAAATGACCCTAATGTGAAAGATCCAGTATCTGTAGTTCCTCTAGAGGTCACTTGAGGCTGGTTCTATAAATGAATAAATGTCAAAGATTCTCATGTTAAAATTTAAACTTTACAGCAGAAAAATACTTTATAGCATGCTATAATAAACAAACTACAGTTGATTTAACCTTTATAACCTTATAAGAACTTTTTTAAAAACCCAACTCTTTTAAATTTCATTACGTCTTAATAGTTTGACTACTTTGACTGACAGGTGGAAGCTGACACAGGTTACTGTAGCTGGCAGTTGTCTGCTAGGAATCACTAGATAGTTTGCCATTGAACTAGACCTGGTGCAATAAATTGTCTTGGTCACTATAGCCGATTTAATACTCCATAATGCAATTTAACCCTTCAATGCCTTCTGGAACTACTATCACAAACTATCAAAACTATCAACATGTGAAACAAAACAACCCATTTTATAAAAAAATATGATGCTACAAACAGTTAAGTAAAATACTCACATTTCACTAACCAGTACTATTGTTATTTTGCACTTACCATAAATCTGTGTCACTGAGATACATATGTACAGATTAAGATTGCTAGCATCAGCGACTAACTTAGCACTCAAGTCTCTCATCTAAATATGCTGACCTCCAACATGGAGGTGACTAAAATCCTTATATGGAGGCTTAACAAACCAACATGTGGTGCCGAGGGTGACAGTGTCAGTGTGGGGCAATGAGGGGACGTACAGTGTATGGACAAAAGCATAGAGCCACACCTCTTAATGTTTGAAGTGCGGTTTACAGTCCTATTGTGTCCTGAGAAGCCAAATGCACTGCAACACACCAGCAAACAGAAAAATGCATCAAAAGGACACAAAACACAACAGAAGTGGAATAATGCAGCGTGTCTGTGCACAGTATTCGTATCGTTTAGTCAATTCTTCAATTCTTGCTTTAAGCTATTGTCTCCCCAAAAACATTTCAATTGTGTTTTGTGACATTTTTTTGTGTGCTTTTCAAGCTTTTTCAAGCATTTGACCTCTCAAGGTCACATAACCATTCCCACAGGTGAATAAAATATTCTAAACATTTGTTAAAGAACATGAGTTGTTCTAAAGAGCTCGCTGAATTGAGCTGACAGTGGTTTCTGGTGACACTCTATCACTGCTGCAACAGTCAGATACTGGATATCCCATGGTCAACTGTAAGTTGTATTGTTGCAAAGTGGAAGGATTTAGGGACAACAGCAACTCAGTCAAAAAGTGCAGCTGTAAAATTAGAGTGGGGTTGCTGACTGGTGAGGCACATAGTACATAAAAGATGTTAACACTCAGCAACTACAGCACTCCAAATTGCTACTGGCCTGAACATCAGCACAAAAAAACTGTACTGGGAGCTTCATGGCGTGGGTTTCCATAGCTGAGCAGCTCCTGTAGGTGCAAAGTGTCGGTGACTCAGTATTTTCATTCATATAGTTTATTTAGAAAAGTGCATTTTCCCTTTGTATGCTAAACACTAAACACTAAACAGAGTTTGTGTTCAGTTTTGAAGTTGGCCATATTCAGTTTTTATCTTTGTCATATGTTTGGCTGTTTCTCCTCTCTTCTCTCCCTTTCTTACACCTTTGTCCAATAATCTTTTCCCATACCATATTTTCCTATTACAGTTTCTTTTTCTCTCCTTCCTTCCACTCATCTCTCTCTCTCCATTTTTTTAACCTTTAACCTTGTCTTCTTCTTCTCAGTTGATCTCCCTCCTGCTATCACCTCCCATCTCTTAAACTGTAACGCTTTTCTTCTCATCTTCCTTTTCTAAAGTTTTCTTTATTCTGCTTTTTCTCTCCCGCCCACTTTACTTTTTGTCTCCTCTTTTCCTCTCATTTCACTGTTCAGACATCATTTTTTCTCTTTTCTTGCAGAGCATTTCTTAATCTCATGATCTTTTCATGTTGTCTCCTCCTTTCTTTGATTTTCTCCCTTGTCCTCATATTTTTCTTTATCTTTCTTTCTTTTCTGCTTTCACCATTTTCCCATGTGCTTTTTTTGCTCCTTTCTTTTTTCACTTTTCCAAACTTAATATATTCTTTCCATATCAGTCCCCTATCTCCTCTCCTTTATTTCATTTACTCTCTTTTTATTTTATCTTGATTTCTGAGTTTTAACTTTTCTGTCTCGTTTCTTACAAACACTGTTTTCTCCTCCTTTAATGTATCTTCTTATGTCACTATTCCACTTTCTCTTTTACTCTTCATCTCTTTTATTGTTCTCCTTTCCTGTGTTTTCTCTGCCGTTTTTCACTCCTCTGCTCTGTCACTTCTTACATTCTTACTGTCCTTTTCCTTCCCTCCTTTCCTTTCTTTCTATTTGTCATTCCTTTTCTCTTATTCTCTCAGACCTTCTTCTACCCTCTCATTTCTATCCCATCCAACTCTTTCTCCTTTTCCTCACTCGTTCATTCATGTCCTATTTCTCTGTTATTCTTCCTTGCTCCTTGTCTTTCTTCCCACGTTCTTCTGCTATCACTCTCTTTATCTAATCATTTTATCATCTCTGTTTTTCCTTTTTCCTCTTCTTCCTCATATTGATTCGCTAACCCCCCTCTTTTGTCTCTTTTCTCTTTTCCATTATATTTGTCTTTTCTATTTTGTTTTTCCTTCCCCCTCATCTCCCGTGTCCCTCCTTTCCTCTTCCCTCCACTCCTTCTCCTCTCCTCGGTTCTCCTCTCTGCTGGGTCGCCGCGCTTGTCGCGGGTGATAATCCATGTCACGGCGGCTGATTGGGGATTAGGACTAGCAGTTTATTCACGGCAGGCAGAATGATACAGCGCTTAGTGGCACAGGCTCCCGCGGCAGCCGCTCTCTGCTGAATTAGCAACATGTTTGAATGAGATAAAAGAGACAGCTTACCCCACCGCACTCCACCACCTAATCCCTATACAGCTGTGAAATGAGCCGGGCCGTACGCACCACACCTAGACCCACTCTGGCCGTCTCTCGTTCTTCCTTCCTTTCTCTCTCTCTCTCACACTCTTTCTCACACACACACAGACACACACACTTGCCAGACCGTTTATACTATACCTGCCTGCACACACACACACACACACACGCACACACACACACACACACACACACACATACATACACTCAGAGCAAAGTCTAATTCCAAACCCCTGAGAGCACATACCTCCACCAATACTGCACAATCCTTTGAATGGGTTATTCAGTGAAAGACTGTTTAGATTTTTTTTTAATCTGGAACTGCATCAAAATACAGTCATGCCCACTTTCTGTCAGTTTTACATGACTAAAAGTGGCTATGATTTCTGGACACTACCTTGATATGTCATGGGTTCTAAGGTTTTTGTTCAAGGATAGTTGCATGAATTAAAATAAAACAATAACAAATTAAAGATTTTTAAAGACAAAAATTATTGCACGAAGGGATACTCTGATTTCAAGCAGGGACTTCATATCCAATCTAAAACCAGTTTTAGAACAATTCTTCAAATTCAGAGTGAAAATTCATTCTTTATGAATATTAGGCTCAACATAAATATTGCTCTCAAAACTCTGTAAAATAAATGTTGCTAAATAAATAGATCAAAAAATATATATTTCCTAAATTAGTGTCTCTTAGCAAAATAATAAAAAAGACAGAATGAGGGTAAAAAGAAGGTAAGAAACATTATTCATCAGTGCGTCCCTAGTATTTAGTAAAAGAAGATTGCGTTCTTTCTCATTTTTGAAATGTGACAATTTATGATTGCAGAGAGTCAGTAAATACCTTTTTTGACGAGAACTACAAAGAAGGAACATATTTCTGCATATTGGCTTCTCTTTATTGGCTCCCTGTTAAATCCAGAATTGAATTTAAGATCCTTCTGCTCACATACAAGATCTTAAATAATCAGGCCCAATCTTATCTTAAAACCTTCCCACCCTAACAGAGCACTTCACTCTCACACTTTGGGCTTACATGTGGTTCTATTTAAAAGTAGATTACTGGGGTTTTTTCTGCATTATTGTAGTGTTTTCACTTTACAATATAAAGAAGGCAACTGTTGCTGTGAGTTGGTTCTATATAAATACAATTTATCTGAATTAAGCAAAATAGATCAACACACAGTAAAAACAAAAACTTTACTAAAATTAACGTATTTTACTCTGTTCTAAAATTAAACCCATCCATCCAAGTACTGCAGTAAAGGTCATGAATGCTTTGATTGACATGGGTTCCTGCAAATGGTTGCTAGGTTTTTACTTTTTTCATTTGAGCCAATGAACTGGACATCTCAAGCAAGTTCGGTGAGTGAAACTAGTATTTCATTATTCTGTTATTTAGCTCTATTTAGTACGAATGTGTGCCTCTGCATTGCACAAGTCCAGTTTATAGATACAGCTTACTTGCCAAATCTGTTAGCATTGACTCTGTACACCACCACAGTGATTTATATATCAAGCAAATACTATTTGAAATTCAGAATTTCAGCTTTAATTCAAAGGGTTATACAAAGACTTTGTATTAACCCCCATTTTTCCAAAGCTCAAAAGTACTTGACCTTAGCTATCCCTCTGGTATGCTCATTTCTTCATGTCCATTCTCATAATTTCCAATGAAAATTTGAACATCTTCAGCTTTCCCACATCCAGCTCGGCATCCTGTCAATTAGTCAGTACTTCTGTCTCCAAATCATACATCATAGCAAGTCTCACTACCATCTTCTACACCTTTCCTTTCACCTTTGCTGCTATCCTTTTGTCACAAATCACCCTGGCACTCATCTCCACTGTCAGGCGTTGTGTGGAGGCGAGGAAGAAGGAACCCAAACGCAGGACTCACAGGTAGGTGAAGACTGGTGGATGTTTATTATAAGGAGTGGAGGAACAGAGGGTGAACGGACACTGACTGGCTGGAACACTGAATGGCTGACTGACTGAGAGAACACGGGGAGGACAACATCACACGAACATCATCAATGACACGACAAAGAACGAATGGAAACAGAAGACCTAAATACACAGACTGATGAGGATGATAATGAGAGACCGGTGAGTACACAGCTGAACATAATCTGGCTAATGGCACGAGACGAGGTGACAGGAACAAACAGGAAGTGACGAAATAAACTGAACGTGAACAAAACGGAAAGCACTGGGTCACCGACCCAGGAACCCTGACAGTACCCCCCCCTTCAAAGGACGGCACCCGACGGCCAAAAGGGAAAAAGACCAGAACAGTGCGGGCGGAGGGGGCCCAGGACGGAGGGACGGAGCCCACAGAGAGACAAACAGTTCAGGCGGGCGGCCGCGTGGCCGGCGGCCGAGACGAAACAGTTCAGGCGGGCGGCCGCGTGGCCGGCGGCCGAGACGAGACAGGTCAGGCGGGCGGCCGCGTGGCCGGCGGCCGAGACGAGACAGTTCAGGCGGGCGGCCGCGTGGCCGGCGGCCGAGACGAGACAGTTCAGGCGGGCGGCCGCGTGGCCGGCGGCCGAGACGAGACAGTTCAGGCGGGCGGCCGCGTGGCCGGCGGCCGAGACGAGACAGTTCAGGCGGGCGGCCGCGTGGCCGGCGGCCGAGACGAGACAGTTCAGGCGGGCGGCCGCGTGGCCGGCGGCGGCGGCCGCTGAGCTGGTCCGGTGGGCGGCCGCGAGGAAGGCGGCCGCTGAGCTGGTCCGGTGGGCGGCCGCGAGGAAGGCGGCCGCTGAGCTGGTCCGGTGGGCGGCCGCGAGGAAGGCGGCGGCGGCGGCGGCGGCGATGACGTCCAGAACGTGGCTGGGGCAACGGTGCGGCAGCCGCAGGACCAGGCGAAGCGGAGGCTAGCGACGCGGCAGCCGCCGGACCAGGCGAAGCGGAGGCTAGCGACGCGGCAGCCGCCGGACCAGGCGAAGCGGAGGCTGGCGACGCGGCTGAGGCCGGACCCGGCGAAGCTGAAGCTGGCGACGCGGCTGAGGCCGGACCCGGCGAAGCTGAAGCTGGCGACGAGGCTGAGGCCGGACCCGGCGAAGCTGAAGCTGAAGCTGAGGCCGGACCAGGCGAAGCAGAAGCTGACGCTGAAGCTGGGTCTGAGGCTGGACCAGGCGAAGCAGACGCTGAAGCTGGGTCTGAGGCTGGACCAGGCGAAGCAGACGCTGAAGCTGAGTCTGAGGCTGAGTCCGGCCCAGGCGAAGCAGACGCTGAAGCTGAAGCTGAGTCCGGCCCAGGCGAAGCAGACGCTGAAGCTGAGTCCGGCCCAGGCGAAGAAGAAGCTGACGCTGAAGCTGGGTCTGAGGCTGGACCAGGCGAAGCAGACGCTGAAGCTGGGTCTGAGGCTGGACCAGGCGAAGCAGACGCTGAAGCTGGGTCTGAGGCTGGACCAGGCGAAGCAGACGCTGAAGCTGGGTCTGAGGCTGGACCAGGCGAAGCAGACGCTGAAGCTGGGTCTGAGGCTGGACCAGGCGAAGCAGACGCTGAAGCTGAGTCTGAGGCTGAGTCCGGCCCAGGCGAAGCAGACGCTGAAGCTGAGTCTGAGGCTGAGTCCGGCCCAGGCGAAGCAGACGCTGAAGCTGAGTCTGAGGCTGAGTCCGGCCCAGGCGAAGCAGACGCTGAAGCTGAAGCTGAGTCCGGCCCAGGCGAAGCAGACGCTGAAGCTGAAGCTGAGTCCGGCCCAGGCGAAGCAGACGCTGAAGCTGAGTCTGAGGCTGGACCAGGTGACGGCACGGGAGCCGGGGGTGACGGAGCCACAGCTTTAGGGCCAGCGGGCGCGGAAGCCCCTGGCTGGAGACAGGCAGGGCCAACGGGCGCGGAGGCCCCTGGCTGGAGACAGGCAGGGCCAGCGGGCGCGGAGGCCCCTGGCTAGAGACAGGCAGGGCCAGCGGGCGCGGAGGCCCCTGGCTGGAGACAGGCAGGGCCAGCGGGCGCGGAGGCCCCTGGCTGGAGAGCGGCCGGGCCAGCGGGCGCGGAGGCCCCTGGCGGGAGAGCGGCCGGGCCAGCGGGCGCGGAGGCCCCTGGCGGGAGAGCGGCCGGGCCAGCGGGCGCGGAGGCCCCTGGCGGGAGAGCGGCCGGGCCAGCGGGCGCGGAGGCCCCTGGCTGGCGAGCAGGAGGGCTCACAGCTGGCTCTGGGTGCTGTGGCTGCAGGTCCGGGAACTGAACTGACTGGACGGGAGGCGACTGGACTGACTGGACGGGAGGCGACTGGACTGACTGGACGGGAGGCGACTGGACTACAGAGGACTGGAGGACGGGAGGCGACTGGACTACAGAGGACTGGAGGACGGGAGGAGACTGGACTACAGAGGACTGGAGGACGGGAGGAGACTGGACTACAGAGGACTGGAGGACGGGAGGAGACTGGACTACAGAGGACTGGAGGACGGGAGGAGACTGGACTACAGGGGACTGGAGGACGGGAGGAGACTGGACTACAGGGGACGGGAGGACGGGAGGAGACTGGACTACAGGGGACGGGAGGACGGGAGGAGACTGGACTACAGGGGACGGGAGGACGGGAGGAGACTGGACTACAGGGGACTGGAGGGAAGGCTGAAGAGCAGGTGAGGGAACTGACTGGAGTGGAAGCTGAACAGCAGGTGAGGGAACTGACTGGAGTGAAGGCTGAACAGCAGGTGAGGGAACTGACTGGAGTGGGAAAGCTAAGGGATGAACAGAGGTTGGCGACGCTGATGGTTGAGCTAATGACAGAGTTACCGAGGGGGATAAGATTGCGGCCTGGGCTAATAAGGCTGGTGCCTGAGCAGGGGACACTTCAGCTAGCCTAACCAGGGACAGTGCGAGGGCGTGAAAGGTAGGATCAGGAGGTGGATGAAGAGGTGAAGTAGTAGTTGGGCCGGTTAGCTCTTCCAAGCCTCCAGGGAGGTCAGGCTGGGTTGAGGCTGCCCTCAGCCTGGGCGCTGGGACAGGCACGGGAGGTGGCTGGACACCAGTCACCCCCACCCGGGAAACAAGAGTGGATGTGGAGGTAGACTGCGTCGCAGCTGCCTTCCTCCTGGGAGCTGGCACCGGTGTGGGAGCTGGTACTGGTGTGGGTGTAGGCCGGGCCCTAGTCATCTGAGGTGATGAAATGGCTGAAGAGGAAGGCCAGATCTGGGCTGCCGTGCTGGTGGGGAATGGCTGAGTGACGGGTGTGGAAATGGTGACCGGGTGTGTGCTACTGGCAGGTTTATCAGCGTTCGGTCTGTTTCTTCTGCCACCACGATTTACAGTCTTTGCGGGAGCACAGCAGAAAAACTCTTCCCAGTCTACATCATCCAGGAGGGAATCTCCCCATGAATCGGAGTAGAGTCCCTTAGTTAATCTGGGTGAAGTGTCAAATGAGGAGGGTGGAAAACAATTACCGGAACTCACCACCGGGAGTTGTTGACAATAGTCCGTGTTATGGCGGCGTGTGCGCCGCTTTCTCCGGGAAGAGGAAGCGGCCGGGGTGAACAGCTGAGCCTCTGGCGCGGTAGCCTCCATTGAGCCGAGGTGGGAGGCGTAGCCGCGGTGTCGTGGCGAAGGTGGAGGTCCGGCGAATGAGGCGGCGGGTGTGTGAACGAGGAGCGGAGCGGCGAGAGAGGGAGCGGCCGAAACGCGGCATGAAACGTCCGCTCTCCGCGGCAAATGCTCCGGGGCAGGTGAGGCAGCAGGTGGGGGAACGCGGCGTCTCCGAGGCCCGCCCAGAGCCAGGCGAGTCCCCTCGAAGACGTGCTCTCTCTCCGCGAAGAGCCGCTGTTTTCCCCTGACCAACTCTGCCCAACGGTAAAGCGCTGCCACCTGCCGCTCGTTGAGGTCCGAGTCCGCTGGGTCCCAATCGTGTCTTCGTGGCACGGGTCGTGTCATTCTGTCAGGCGTTGTGTGGAGGCGAGGAAGAAGGAACCCAAACGCAGGACTCACAGGTAGGTGAAGACTGGTAAGAAACATTATTCATCAGTGCGTCCCTAGTATTTAGTAAAAGAAGATTGCGTTCTTTCTCATTTTTGAAATGTGACAATTTATGATTGCAGAGAGTCAGTAAATACCTTTTTTGACGAGAACTACAAAGAAGGAACATATTTCTGCATATTGGCTTCTCTTTATTGGCTCCCTGTTAAATCCAGAATTGAATTTAAGATCCTTCTGCTCACATACAAGATCTTAAATAATCAGGCCCAATCTTATCTTAAAACCTTCCCACCCTAACAGAGCACTTCACTCTCACACTTTGGGCTTACATGTGGTTCTATTTAAAAGTAGATTACTGGGGTTTTTTCTGCATTATTGTAGTGTTTTCACTTTACAATATAAAGAAGGCAACTGTTGCTGTGAGTTGGTTCTATATAAATACAATTTATCTGAATTAAGCAAAATAGATCAACACACAGTAAAAACAAAAACTTTACTAAAATTAACGTATTTTACTCTGTTCTAAAATTAAACCCATCCATCCAAGTACTGCAGTAAAGGTCATGAATGCTTTGATTGACATGGGTTCCTGCAAATGGTTGCTAGGTTTTTACTTTTTTCATTTGAGCCAATGAACTGGACATCTCAAGCAAGTTCGGTGAGTGAAACTAGTATTTCATTATTCTGTTATTTAGCTCTATTTAGTACGAATGTGTGCCTCTGCATTGCACAAGTCCAGTTTATAGATACAGCTTACTTGCCAAATCTGTTAGCATTGACTCTGTACACCACCACAGTGATTTATATATCAAGCAAATACTATTTGAAATTCAGAATTTCAGCTTTAATTCAAAGGGTTATACAAAGACTTTGTATTAACCCCCATTTTTCCAAAGCTCAAAAGTACTTGACCTTAGCTATCCCTCTGGTATGCTCATTTCTTCATGTCCATTCTCATAATTTCCAATGAAAATTTGAACATCTTCAGCTTTCCCACATCCAGCTCGGCATCCTGTCAATTAGTCAGTACTTCTGTCTCCAAATCATACATCATAGCAAGTCTCACTACCATCTTCTACACCTTTCCTTTCACCTTTGCTGCTATCCTTTTGTCACAAATCACCCTGGCACTCATCTCCACTGTCAGGCGTTGTGTGGAGGCGAGGAAGAAGGAACCCAAACGCAGGACTCACAGGTAGGTGAAGACTGGTGGATGTTTATTATAAGGAGTGGAGGAACAGAGGGTGAACGGACACTGACTGGCTGGAACACTGAATGGCTGACTGACTGAGAGAACACGGGGAGGACAACATCACACGAACATCATCAATGACACGACAAAGAACGAATGGAAACAGAAGACCTAAATACACAGACTGATGAGGATGATAATGAGAGACCGGTGAGTACACAGCTGAACATAATCTGGCTAATGGCACGAGACGAGGTGACAGGAACAAACAGGAAGTGACGAAATAAACTGAACGTGAACAAAACGGAAAGCACTGGGTCACCGACCCAGGAACCCTGACATCCACCCACTCCACCCTGTGTGAGTTCTCTTCCTTACCTCTATTTTGCACTTTCCACTGCTTTGGATGGTTTTTCCAGGCATTTAAACTACTGTCACTATCTCTACTCCTACTCCTACTCGCCTTCAACCAGTCTCCCTCTCATTCACACAAATATATTCTGTCATGTTTCTACTGACTTTCAGTTCTCTTCTCTCCGAAGCATACTTCCACCTCTCCATGATCTCTTTCACTTACACTCGACTCTCACTGTAGACCACAATGTCATCTGCAAACATAATGATCCAATGAGGCTCCTGCCTATCTTCATCTGTCAACCACCATCACCACTGCAAAAAAGAAGAGGCTCTGTGCTGACCCCTGTAATCCCATCTCCACACTGAACCCATTTGTCACTTCTACCGCACATAATCGGTGTCTCTCTGTCCTCATCCATGTCCTGCACCACCCTAACATACTACTCCTGACTTCTTCATGCAGTATGACAGTTCCTCTCTGGGTACACTGTCTTTCTGGATATAAGGAAAACAAGTGCAACTTTTGACCTTTTCTATAATCGTTCTCCACCAACACTTCGAACGCAAACATCACATTTGTAGTGCTTTTTCTTGGCATAAACTTATACTGCTGCTCGCTGACCATGGGCTCTCTTCTTAACCTAGCCTAGCTTCAACTAGTCTGTCCCATAGTGTTATGATGTGGCTCATTATCTTTATTTTGCTGTACTTACTACAGCTCTCCAGATCACTTTGTTCTTGAAAACCAGTAAACTTTTCACTCCCATTTTTTCATCTCTAATCACCGTAATAATAACTTTTAATAACCCTAACCATATTCTTTTCAGCTGGCTCTCTCTGCCTACCCAATCACCAATCAGTCTTTTTCTGCTTCCACAGGATTGAGTCTCACATACAACTCACTATAAGCCTTTACCTATGTGTTGCCCACTCTCTCTTTGTTGAACACAGATTCCCAGTACTGTTGTCTTCTTTCTTTTTCTCTCTGACTATTCCACTTTTTTGACAGCTTTTTTCATTGAAAACGTTTCTGTACTTCCTCATTCCACTACAAAATTTCCTTGTGTTCTTTCTTCTGTCCAGAGGATACAACCAATCCTTTCTTGGCAGTCTCCTTCAACACTACATGTAGTAATTCTTCCCTACCACCTTCCTTCTTTAACATCCCCTATTTAATCCTTCCCTGCTTTTCACTCGTTTCACCGTATTGGTTTTCAGAGTGATTCTACAAACTATTCTATCATGCAATGCTGCCTAGTTTCTCAACTGACACCACTGCAGTCTCCTATCTCGTTCAGATTGCATCTTCTACTTAAGACATATTCCATGTGTATGCATCTTCCTTCATTCTTACAAACATCACCACGTGTTCCCCCCAATTCTTGAATCCACCTCCCAAGCTCAAGACCTGCTTCCTTTCACCTGGTCTCCTGCATAAACAATATACAGTATCTACGTAACGTCTCTCCATCATATCAGCCAACTCTCCCACCTTACCAGTTCCTACTCTCGCCTCCACATTCCTGCCTTTACTTGGAGGGAATTAAAAAATTTTTCAAAATAAATCCCTTGAATTAAAGCTTTAATTCTACATGCATTGCATCTTGATCTTTTGATTTTAAATTCAAATGTGGTATGGTCCACTGTAGTAGTGTACAAAGTCCAAATAAAAAAAAATATTATCACCAAAATACTTCTGAATCTAAGTATACTACCACAATTTTGTACCAGAATATAATATATGTTTGTCTATAGATTGGGATTTAATTTTCAGTGTTCAGTTGTATATCCTTTAGGAGGCTACCTTAGCAGAAAGTTGTCTTGATTTGTTGTTTGTTATTCTCTACATGTGATTAAGCTCTAAAAATAGCCCCTCAATAGAGAAATATATATAAAAAAAAACTACCAGGAAACAAAGTGTGGACCATTTTGTTAATGGTTTGGCCAGAAGGGATTGGCCATCTCCACCAATAAGCCCTGCCGTATATCTCACTTCATTTGGCTAGCGTTGTGTCAGCAAAATAAGGCAGGGAAATAATAATGTGTGGCTATCTACATATGGAGAAGTAATGAAGGAGAGAGGAACTGCGGGGAGAGAGGAGAATGAGCGTAGGAGTGGAGAATTACAGCTCATATTAGAACTGTACGATTTGCAGTCGTCTTCTAAAACATGAGCAGAGCAAAGGTGATTCACCTAAAAAAGCTAAGCAAGCAGTTTATTCCTACCTGCCTTATCAGGAGAAGGAAAACACTGACATTTTCTGCAGTCATATTTAATTTGTACATCTTTGTGTCTCTAAATTGGTCTCCTGTAAATTCCATCCATCCATCAGATGCCAAAACAACACTGCCACAGATTGTTTTTTTTCTACCCTGACTGGCGTGTGGAGTTGCTGTACATTTCGTCATATAAAAAACCCCAAAAAGCTATCTGACACTACTTTTGTCACCAACAGGACAGATGAGTGGGACAAGTTTTCCCAAGGGTTTGGCTTTCAAAATCTTCTTTCACTGCTGCTCATCTTTCCGCAGATCGGAAATATGCAGGTTAATTCTGACAAAGATAATACTTGGTTGCAACAGTATTTCATCAGAAAGTGTGAAATGGTGTCCTGAACTGAAGGGAATCATCATGAAGAACATTTTGACAAAAGTCCAAATGTGAAATCTGCCCCTGCTGCTGTTAATGAGTTCATGTAGAACGCAGTCTGGCTGATTTGTTAGTGATTAACACGATGCTTGTTAACCTTTTAAACTGAAACAGGAACAAAAGGAAGTTATTCAAAAGCAGAGCTCATGAATGCTAATAACACGCTGTCACAAAATTATCTTATTGTGACTTCTGGGGAACAACAACTTGCCACTCCATGGTGCTACTGCTGCTGTACTCTTGATAACCTTTTGGATGAAAGAATCCAATTATTATTCATTGATACACTTGGCTTTACACCTTACAACCTTACCAGTTAACCTAAAATAAACTGATGCTAGCTAGCTTGATTAGCAAGCTGCATTCATATACTGGGGATTAACTTGCTTTTGGCAACTTTCCAGCGGCAACAAGAAGAACTGTCCTTCCACAGAAGGGCACAGAATAAAAGTGAGCTAAAAATACACAAAAAACAAACAAACACTGACCTGTGAGTTCTGTTTCTGGAAAAAAGTATTTGCCTTTCAGCATTAGGTATGCTGACTAGCGTGACAGTAAAGTCAACATGCATAACAAGTAGGATCCAGTGATTGATTGCTAAACACAGAATGCTTTTATTAATATTCCATTCTACCCCTCTCTTTGTAAAATGAGTAATAAATAGCATGTAAAAAGGAGAAGATGTGGCAACATAGGAATTTTTAATGAATGTAGTTTCTTCTTTGTTAATATGTCCATTTGCTAGGTTATGAGGAAAACAGGAATGCGATGATGTGGAGCATTTGCATCCCTGTGATACCGTCACTAGAGGGCAAAAAGTGTGTGGGTTTAACTGTTTTAACTCTTCAACATATTATGTAACTAAATCTTGATTGTTAAAAATGCATATCCAGCATGTTGAGTTTTGTCTGAACAGGGTTCTACAACTCCAAAACATGTTTCAGTTTTGATATTCAACACAATTTTTACTCAACATTTTAAAACTCTGTGGAGTGTTTTAGCGTCTTTCAGCTTGCTTGGCTTTCCCTGTCTGCAGCCTTGGTGTTCCAGTTATTTTTCAAAACTCTAATCAGTGCTATTAGCAGGCTGTTTTCAGCACAGAAATCTACACCAAGTGTATACCTGAGTTAGCAAATAGCAAATGAAAATACAACACATTATGAGGAGCCATATTTTTTCCAGGGAAATCAGATGAGAGTTAAAAGTATTGAGCTAATCTTCAAAATATAACTTTAAAGCAAGGTTGCATCTGCTGGATGTGTAGTTTACCACATCAGCAAGGTGATAATATATCAGTGTTCCTTTTACTGCTTTTTATACTGTCCTCAAGTGTCCAAAAGGAATGACATTTAAATTATAGTATATAAAATTGTCTCAGCTAAATGTCAGTATATTGCAGTCAGCTGAGTTATGCTTCTTACGCCTCTCAATTCAAGTATGTATTTCTAGCTACATTGCTGTAGTAAAAACGTGTTCTAGTCAGCCAAGTAACTGCATCAATATCGGGAATAAAGAAACATGTTTGTGCACGTTTCCATGTGTTAGAGCCCCAACTTCTGTTTAGGAAAAAAAGTTTCAGGTGACGAGGAAGAGGATGACATTTTATTAAGATGCTGGCAGCGCTGTCTCTTTCCTTTGCGTTTTCACTTCTTTAGTGAAGAGAACCCCATCTCCTACAATAAAAGATACATATGAGCCTTCATTAATCTGAAAGTGCAAGCATGAATTTAAATGTTCCTCCATGGTACACAAACACCTACAACTTCTCTTCACCTCCATCTTTGGCCTAATACATACGTGGCTGGTCTCTAGCCACATACATAAAATGTGATTAGTTTGTAGGGAGATGTCTCCCAGCCATTGTATTCAAATATTGTGGGAGGATGGAAACTTTCAAAAACCAGCACCCACTCCAATGTATTTTGAATGTTTTATTTTAATGTTTATGAGAATTCATGAGTTTGTTCAAAGACATAATTACACACTGTATATTTATGATTACAACATCATTTCTTATATGTTAAGTAACCTAAAAAAATACTGACTGTATCTTCAAATTAAATGTTAAATTTACTAAGTTTTGGACATTTAACTACAAAACATGAACAGTTTTCAAAACTGGAACATTTTCCAGTCATTGACATCATTAGCAGTACGACTGTGTATCACTTTATGTATTCTGATACAGATGGAAATCAAACTGCAGGCTGAAAAAACATTGCTGATTACAGCTGTTAGATGATCACACAGCCTCTATGCTGCCTTCTCATTCTTCCCTTTTATTGTTTTCTTTACATTCTCGATCAATCTGTCAGACCAAATATCCCAGAGCTCAGAGGCCATGTGAGTGTCACCTCTGTGCCGCCGCAGCTTCAGAGTCATCTTTGGTTAACAGTGGATAAGCACTTTACTCCTGATTGGTTTAGCCAGCGTCTGTTAATATCATATTGATGATAATTTCTCTGTAATGCGCCATTTGCACTAATTGTGATGCAGAGAGTGAGTAATGGCATGTGACTGCAGCCGCTCTCTAGCCACTCCTCAACACTTAATGTCCTGATTGTCCCAGAGAGACGAAACGTGACAAGATCGCCATAAACAACCTGCTTTCCACACACACACACACGCACGCACGCACGTGCGCGCACACAGACACACACACACACACACACCCTTTCTTGGTTCACCCCTCCACATCTCACCTCTGTGTCACCTTACATTTCTCTGCATCCCTTCGCCACAGCTTTTCCCCTTTTTTTTAATCCTTTGTTTTTCTTAAGGTCATTTCTTTTCTTACTGTAAGTTGAGGAAATTAAAGGAATGACTGAAGTTTGAAAGGCATAGTGCATCTCAAAAAACTGAATATCATGAATTTGATGATTATGGTTTGATGCTTATAAAAAATGAGAAATCCAGTTTTTCAAAGAATATTTCCTCAGATCAATTTTAAAAAGTTTCAGGTTCTGAAAAGTATATTCATTTAGACACTCAATGCTTGGTTGTGGCTCCTTGAGTACAAATGCCTGCATCAGCACAAATGCAATTTGATGGCAGTCAGCATGTGGTACTGCTGAGGTGCGATCCACTACCCCTAAACCCATCTAATATTGATTTTGGAACATGTTGTTCTAGTTTACATTGGAAAACAGCACTAAATATTTTAACTACTTGCGTTAAAACATGCTAAGAAGAGTTTGCTAATCACGTCCCAGTCAGTGTGGAGTGGTTGTTGGAGTTTGGAGTGAGTGTGCTCATATTAGTTTTGTTGGCATATCCAAAATGTGAGTGACATAATAGTTCAACTTCTCAGCTGGAAATCCAAAAACATTGATGTTTGGTTTTGTCTTTTGTTTTTTTCCTGATCTCAATTCATGTTGAAGGCAAGTGCGCTATGATAAGACAAAGGATGGCAACTATAAAGACTCCATTAGTCTGAATTTAATTTTGGCGTAACCTACCTGAGAAATTATGATCACATCACACCAGTTTTAGCCAACCTACATTGGTTCCCTGTTGAATATCGTATCAATTTCAAAATTCTCTCTCTTACCTTTAAAATTCTAAAAAATGTGGCTCCTAGCTATCTATCTGAACCCTTCCATTTGTATAATCCTAATAGAGGACTAAGATCTTCCAATCAGATGCTCCTGACGCAACCGAGGTCTCATCTGAAGTCCAGAGTTGATCGGGCCTTTGCTATTGTAGCACCCAGACTCTGGAATAACCTCCCTCCTTATATTCGTTCCTCTGAGTCCATCCAGTCTTTTAAACTGTGCCTTAAAACTTATTATTTTAGTCAGGCTTTTGATTCAAACCAGTTGGTTATTTCGTGGCTACTTGTGCTGTTTACTCATATTGTTTCCTGCCCTCTTTTTAACTGTTTTTATTCTAGCTGTCTTATACTATTGCTCTGACAGACTGTGAAGCACTTTGGTCAACTTTGTTGTATTATTATGTGCTATAGAAATAAATTTTGATTTGATTTTGATGTGCATTTGATTTAAAAACAAAAGGACCCATGAAGAATTTTTGCTCCTTTTTATGTTTTCCTACATGTAAGCTAAATTAATCTTGATTTGTTTTCAAAAAAGTAACCGCAAAGACACTTTGTCTACTCTTATAAACACATATAACTAGATATATATGCTAATACCACTTAACCAAATGAAATCATATAATTGACCAGAACAGTTTAACCTTTGAACAATGAATTACTGTGTCTGTGCTTCATATGCAAAGCATTTACATAAGACTGCATAATTTAACTGCACCCTTTTTCATCGTGCTACTAAATCCTCCTCATCTACCCCAGTGCCATTTGTGTTCACAGACACTGAACATACAAAAGTGGACCACCGGATTGTTTTTCTTGTCTTTATCAGAGCTTTGGGTGTGAAATAAATGTAGGTGGCCAATCTTCAGCCCATCAAGGGGGAGAAGATCAAACCTAAATAGAAAGAGAGCAGCAGGAGGAAAACCTTTAAAAATTATGATAATTATCACAGACACATAAATCTCAGTTGGTCATAGTGGAGATTCCAGACAAAAGGAAATTGGTACCTTGGTTTAATAAATGAATGCTGACTGATTCAGACCTCTTTTCATATGGAATATATATATATATATATATATATATATATAGATACACACACATATATATATATACACACACACACACACACACACACACACACACATATATATGTATATATGTGTATATATATATATATCTTGGATTGTTTTCTCTTTCTGCTTTCTTCTCTCTGAGCTGAAAAAGAGGATGCGAGGCTGGTTGGGGGTGTGAAATGGAGTGCAGAGGGTAGAATCAGTGACTGTAACCCCAGGGGAGCCTCAGACCATTGGACCTGATTCCCAGGCCATCTCATCGTTGCTAGCACGGCTGTGATTTAAGAGGAAAGCAGTGTCAAAGCATCCATAAATCCTGTGTATGCCGAACGCGTACCAATCTCAATCTGTCAGTGAGACACTGGTCAGCTGGTAAATACTTCTTCATGTGATCACACACATGGGAACACACACGCACACACAGAGTTTTGTTTGTGTGCATGAATATCTACTTTCCCAGTTCTACATGAGGAAGCTGCTCTTGCTGACGAGGCAGGTCTGCAAGATGAGTGGTAAATGCATAGATGTGCAAACACACTCACATACTGCATATGTTACTGTATGGGCATTTTAATGGCTGTTATCTTTACAGCAAAAACAAAGAAGATCAAGGCACATAATGACAGCCAAAGGAGTATAGTTTAATGAGAGGAGCTACTGTTGGTTAAACTGCAATTACTAAAACCACCTCTACATATACACAAGTCTGCCTATCGCACACCATCATGTAGCTGATAGTCAAGAGTAGACATTCTAGCAATGGAGGGGCGTCAGACTCATTTTGGTTCATGGACCAAATACATCCCATCATGAAATCATTTAATGACACATTGATTTAAACAATCAATAATGAACAACTGGAGATCTTTTAAAAAATAAGAACAGTTTTGGAAATATGTCTGTTTTCCCACTTTCAGTTACTCAACTGTCATTACAAGGGGGCACTACAGTGGTAAAATAAGGAAACATTGAGCATGTCTCCTTGCATTAGCAGCTTTTTAAAACTTTTCTTGTTGTTCAATAATTTTGACTTCTGGTTTAAAAGGAAAACTTATCAGGCAGCACTCTAATGATATGATTTGTTCTTAACAACATGTAACACAGTGCTTTCTCGTATAAAGAAAACCCAAAAATTGAATCCTCTGTCTTTGTGACTTTCTTACTTTGCAAACCAAACCTGTGGGCCAGATAGGACCTTTTGTTGACACCCCTACTTTAATGCATTTACCACCATTCATTTGTCAGTTGACAGAATAAAAATTCACGAAACACTCACTTATGGTTTTTCCACTCTTAAACGAATCTCACTGACAACCCATGGGTTCTGGTCATCACATTACTGCTAGTCTGTTCCTATGCTGTATTTCAAATAATTTCTGGACTTGCTCAAAAACCACAACATAAATATAGACAATGACACCTGATTTAAAAAACAAAACAAAGCAAACATTGGTTTTATTTTAATTTTCCTCAATAAGCTCTGCTAAAACAAGGGCAACCCAAAAACCCCCCAAAACTAATTTCACACACCTAACCAGGTGTAGTCAATCCGCAATTAAAACCAGGCAACACCTGAACATTGCTGCATTGGCACTGTAAAGAGTGTATGTGTTGCAGAGCGGCGGGACACTGAGTGGATGCCATCTTCACAATGCAATGGAAATAGTCAGACCAGCAGATATTTTAGGCAGCAGAAGTATGCGTTCTTCTGCATTAATGATGATGATGGCGTGATGTCATGCATCATATTTACCATATTGGATGTGACCACTGGTTGGTTGGAAAAAAATGTGTAGTCTCTGACTGGTTGACAGTAGTTCCTGTGGGTTATTTGCTTTCACAAGGTGAATTGAACACACACACACACACACACAAAAACAATGCCAACATGTTTCCAAAGATACAACTTTTACTTTAAAAGGGAAATGACTGCCATTTCTGTTCAGTGTTACACTTTTCACAGTTCACTACAGCTTTAAGAATACCTGGCCAGTGTTTGGAGACTAGTCCATCATTTCCGTTCAAACTACGAGTCAGGGAAGACAAACTTTTCCTTCACGATTGATGGTTACCAGATGGTCGTGGACCAGTCTGAGGCTTTATTTGCTTGATTCTACATTGTCACTAGGGGTGCAACGATACACAAAATTCACGGTTCGGTTCGGTTCGATACTTTGGTGTCACGGTTCGATATTTTTTCGATACAAAAAAATGTTCATGCCTTTTTAATTTGTCATTTATTAAAATGATAAATAAATATTTTAACTCAAAAGTACAGTTTTTAAATTTAATGTTGCTGAAACAACAAAGTAATAAAAATAAATCTATCTGATGGAGAAATCACTCATCTTTGGAAAAGAGAGTTTATTACAGAGAAATGGCTCTTTCCAAAATAAAAGCTATACTATACGCTTCTTCTGGGCTATATTCACAGCAGCATATTAAACATATCAGGTCCCCATAAGGAGAATCATGTGCTAACGGCTGTCTAAATGACTCGGGTAAAGTTTGTAGCATGCCTGCTTGTTGTTTTTGTCTGCTTCCACTTGTCTTTGCACGAGGATGATGTCGGAGTAAATGTGCAGTCATATTCGTTGTGTTCCCACTAGTGCTGTCAGCGTAAATCTGAAATGACGTTAACGCCACAACACGGCAAATCTCCGTTAACGAGCTACCGCGGATCGCCCGTGCGTGGGGCTGGACGGCCAACACGTTAACGAGCTAACTGCGCTAACGAGCTAACTGCGCTAACACACTAGTTCCCACCCATGTAATTGAGCATTGCTGGCACATCCGACATACTGTTTTACTTTAGTCCATGACGCGCTTACCTTCAGGGTCATATGTCACATGAAGACCAAAATAGTTCCAAACGCCAGATCTGAATGAGGGTGGGGGAGGTTCAGTTTGCCATGTTGCAACGAGCTTAGCTTCTGTCTCGCTAGCTTGCCCTGCGCTCAGTGAATCTGTGTTCGACTACTCCGCCTAGGCTGCACTGTCAAGCGCAGATCCACTGAGCGCTCAACACAGACAGCACCGTCAGAAGGAAAGTTGATAAAATAAATTAAAAATGTTGTATTGTTCGATACATATACGTACCGAACCGAAAGCACTGTATCGAACGGTTCAATATCGATACGAGTATCGTTGCACCCCTAATTGTCACATATCCAAAATGGTTGATAACTTAATATAACATGGTTAGTGGTTGTGTGTCTGCAAAACCATTCAATAACCAATTCATTACATGTGTTCAAGCATGTTGAATTGGTGAATGTGCGGTCAGAAGTTCAACAGCTGTTTGCAGAAACCTGATGCATAATAATCCTGTAAAATTCATGAACTGCACAAATTCTACTTATTCACAGAATATTCACAGAACCACATGCAGAACTGCAGTCCATCTCAATACAAATACTCAACACTGGTAGTACTAATGGTCTGGACAATAGGTCTGGTGAGATTCAAATGCAGGACTCAAACTAGAGCAAGTCAAAGACAATTTATTAACTCACTCACACTCACGCTCATCCAGACGGGGTCACAATGACACAACCATTGCCTGAGGCCTCAAGACTGCTATCACACAGTTAACAGTTGTGCCACACACTGAACTCAGGGTATTTGTCCCTCATCTTTAATTTAATCCAAAGTCCATCTGTAGACATGCATAAACAAACATGCCATGTCCTCACAGTCAGATGTATATAGAGACATTCTCGTGTAGATCAATAACCCTCATAGATTGTCAATTACGCTCTGGAAGTGGAATGAATGGGATTTGCATATATATAGAGCCAGGTTTACCCATGCGCTCACAGGACATCTTGAAACTGCTGCCCTCAGCATGCTGACCCCCATTTGGGAGGAGGGAGGAGGATAGGAGGTGACAGGAGCTGGAACAGCAACACCTGGGATATTATAGTGCAAATCCTCATTATGCAGTAGACCAACATTATGATTCCATCAAACTCATGGTAATCAAATTGCTATGAATGTAGTGTGTTAGAAAAAAAATGAGCAACAGGGATCCAGGTTCAAAAGCAGTGCCCTAGCAGTGCCCTTCTGTGGCGTTTGCCTGTATGTAATGTGGCTCTTTTCCAGGCTTTTTGGTTTCCCCTGCCATCTAAATACATAATATGTTAATGCTTTCTATATGGGCCAAGGATCCTCACACTTCTATTAGGTTTAAAAGAAACAACAATATGTCTTAACAGACTTGATCAGAGCTGAATTGAGTCACTTTATTCAGTTCCAAGCCATTTTTAAAGAAGGTCATTAGTTTAAACATGCAGTAGAGTAGAAAAAAAAGTACAACTATGTTAAGACGGACACATCACGTAACGAGGGTGCAGAATTATCCTTATTTATATATCTGGCCTTGCTGCCAGATGGTTCCTTGCTAAAATAGGGAGTTTTAGTCTACCTACCCCTCTCTTTTTTTTAATTGGCTGCCTTTTATAAACAAAAGGTTTGAACTCAATTCAGTTTTCTTTATACGCCAAATCAGGGGAAAGTAAGTCTCCAGTCTGAGAGCAAAGTGCTTAGTAGAACTGATTAATGGAAAACCTTTTACTATTGTGTTGCATAGCTGACATGGCTAGTTACAAGGAACTATTTTAGAGCCCCATCAGAGACCCATGTTGTGCTTAGAAAGATAGGGTATTCAGTGTGAGAGATTGTAAGGACACAATCTCTAACATGCTGTTAACTACCCCCTTCAGAGGGCAGCACAAACTGGCTCTAACGAACACATAAAAAGGAGTGAGAGGCCCCAGTGCAGAACTGTGCAAAAAGACAAATATCTCAGTGTGTAGTTTAAGACAAACAGGTTTAAGACAAACATAGTACTCAGCAACAACCAGTGTCAGCATCAACAGTGAAGAGGTGATTTCAGCTGCTGATCTTCATGGCATTATTGCCAAGAAAAAGCTATATGTCACAGAGTGGCCAATAAAAAGAAAGACCGAGATGGGCAAAAGAGCAGAGACATTGGAAGACTGGAAAAAGGTGCTGTGGACAGATGAGATCAAGTTTGAGATCTTGGGATCAAACAGAACTTTTCTGAGATGCAGAAAAAAAGATGCAAGAACATGGCTTAACAGCATCAGTCAAGCATGGTGGAGGTACCATGAGGGTGTTTTGAAGGTGGTAAAATGGGAGATTTGTACAGAGTAGAAGGGACTTTGAGCAAGGAAAGCTATGACAAGGTTTTTGCAACACTATGCCATGGAATGTCCCGGGCTGACAGCCAAACCTTTTGCCCTGGTCGATACTTGGGGGGCTAGAATGCTGTGGCGGTTTGTGAAAAGCTGGTGACGCTCCCTGGTCCTGAGAAGGGCTTGATGTATCTTGCACCATGTGGATTGGCAGCACTGAAGATGTCACTGTACGGAGGGGACAGCGAAGCTGAGTTCACTTTCTGGGAAGAGGGGGGGCTGGTAACTGAGGGAGCTTTCAAAGGTGATAACCCTGTAGCGGAGGAGGTAAGGGAGTTATGTGCATATTCAATCCATGGTAGCTTAGTGACCCAAGAGGTGGGATTCTGGGAGACCGTACAGTGGAGTGCTGACTCCAGCTTCTGGTTTAGTCTCTCTGGCTGTCCATTAGTCTGCAGGTGGAAACCAGAGCTTAGATTAACTTTGGCACCGAGGGCAGGACAAAAGTCCTCCATACTTGTGAGGGGAACTGGGGTCCCTGGTCAGAGGGTCTCGAAGGGAATTCCATGGAGTCTGAATATGTTGTCGACCAGATTCTGGGCTGTTTCAGAAGTGGTAGGTAATTTTTCTAGAGCAATGAAGTGGGCAGATTTTGAGAATCTGTCTACTATTGTGAGGATGACACTTTTCCTGGAGAAACTGGGGAGACCAGTAACAAAATCTAATGTAATATGAGACCAGGGCTGGTGTGGTGTAATGAGTGGATGAAGGAGACCTGACGGGTGCTTAGTGGAGGACTTTTTGCAAGCAAAGGTGGAGCAGGTAGACACATATTCCTTTACATCTTTATTTAGCAACCTCCACCAAAAATGACGTCTGAGCAAGGTGATAGTTCTACTCACGTTTGGGTGGCACAAGACCTGTGCGGCGTAGGCTCAGTGGATGACTGCTCCCCGAGCGGCGTTGGGCGCGAAGGACAGCCCAGGTGGACAATTTGCAAGACAAAATTAACTGCAGCTAGCGATCTTTTTCCTAGCCCAGTCAGTGTGAGGGCTGTGCTTTTGTAACCAGGGAAACCCAAGGATGACAAGAGTGTCAGGGGAGGGAAATGTGAAAAAGGAGATTGCTTCATTGTGATTACTGGATGCGAATAGCTTTACTGGTGCTGCGAATATCCGATTGTTAAGGGCTGCGGGGTCTTTTGGGCTAACTGGAAGGCTTGCGATGCGGTGGCCTAGTTTTCCACAGTACAGGCACTCCCTGGCCTGAAAACAGTATTCTTGTTCCTCTGGCGAGAGCTGAGACCTGCCGATCTGCATGGTGCATGGGTTCCAGTTGTGGAGACGGAGAGCAGCCTCCCACGGGAATAGACTCTGGGAGAGGTATAGGTGACGCTGAAATGTATGCGGGGTGGAACAGGGGCTTGAAGCATCACTCAGCCTCTCTTTCCCCCAGCTGATTATCGGGTCTGAGAGCGACGATTGGCGAAATATAGCAGGTCCTGCCTATAAGATATATCTTCTAGATGGTCTCACTGGGATGCATCTTCAGTGATGTTGCTGGGGTTATCGAGTGTTTCAGGTGTTTTAGGCACCTTCACCTAAGTGAGCTGATGTTGATTAACCTCTGACTTGTGTCCTAGCAGCAGCTACCAACACATCAGCCCCCTGCAGCTTCACTCACACAATTATTGGCTGCCTTGTTTATTCTCCTGCAGGTCAAAGTGCAGTTTCCAGTTGGAGGGTGTAGAGAGAAGAACCATTCTTGCTTTTCGTTCACAAAGGAGGTCTTTTTTTATACCAGCACTCCACATCTTACTATTCATCACTGATTGAAGAAAATTAGAACAACCCTAGGTTTCTCTTCAGCACTGTAGCCAGGCTGACAAAAAGTCAGAGCACCGTTGAGCCATCCCTTTAACGTTAACTAATAATGAATTCTTGAACTTCATAACAAATAAAATTTTAATTATTAGAGAAAAAAATACCCATAATCATCTCACAGATATAATATTATTTACAGCTACTTTTATTACCATTTATATTTATTTAGACCCTTTTTCTCCAATTGATCTTTCTGAGTTAACTTCAATAATTACTTCCTCCAAATCATCAACGTGTCTTTTAGACCCCATTCCTACAAAACTGCTCAAAGAAGTCCTGCCATTAATTAATTCTTCAATCTCTAATAATTGGCTATGTACCACAGGCCTTCAAGCTGGCAGTAGTTAAACCTTTACTCAAAAAGCTATCTCTAGACCCAGCAGTCTTAGCTAATTATAGGCCAATCTCCAACCTCCTTTCATATCAAAAATCCTTGAAAGAGTAGTTGTCAAACAGCTAACAGATCATCTGCAGAGAAATGGCTTATTTGAAGAGTTTCAGTCAGGTTTCAGAGCTCATCACAGCACAGAAACAGCTTTAGTGAAGGTTACAAATGATCTTCTTATGGCCTCTGACAGTGGACTCATCTCTGTGCTTGTCCTGCTAGACCTCAGTGCAGCATTCGATACTGTTGACCATAATATTCTATTAGAGCGATTAGAACATGCTGTAGGTATTACAGGTACTGTGCTGCAGTGGTTTGTATCATATCTATCTAATAGACTTCAATTTGTTCATGTAAATCCAGTCTTCTTCACCCACTAAGGTCAGTTATGGAGTTCCACAGGGTTCACTGCTAGGACCAATTCTGTTTACATTATACATGCTTCCCTTAGGCACCATCATCAGAAGACATAGCATACATTTTCACTGCTATGCTGATGACACCCAACTTTATCTATCCATGAAGCCAGACAACACACACCAATTAGTTAAACTGCGGGAATGTCTTAAAGACATAAAGACCTGGATGGCCGCTAACTTTTTGCTTCTTAATTCAGATAAAACTGAGGTTATTGTACTCGGCCCTGAAAATCTTAGAAATATGGTATCTAGATTCTTACTCTGGATGGCATTACCTTGGCCTCCAGTAACACTGTGGGGAACCTTGGAGTCATTTTTGACCAGGATATGTCCTTCAACGCACATATTAAACAAATATGTAAGACTGCGTTCTTCCATTTGCGCAACATCTGTAATATATCCTGTCTCAGAGTGACGCTGAAAAACTAGTTCATGCATTTATTACTTCTAGGCTGGACTACTGTAATTCATTATTATCAGAATGTCCAAAAAACTCAGTGAAAAGCCTTCAATTAATCCAAAATGCTGCAGCAAGAGTACTGACATGGACTAGAAAAAGAGAGCATATTTCTCCTGTATTGGCTTCCCTTCATTGGCTGCCTGTTAAATCCAGAATTGAATTCAAAATCCTGCTCCTCACATACAAGGTCTTAAATAATCAGGGCCCATCTTGTCTTAATGACCTTGTAGTACCATATCACCCTATTAGAGCACTTTGCTCTCACACTGCAGGCTTACTTGTTGTTCCTAGAGTATTTAAAAGTAGAATGGGAGGGAGAGCCTTCAGTTTTCAGGTCCCTCTTCTATGGAACCAGCTTCCAGTTTGGATTCAGGAGACAGACACTATCTCTACTTTTAAGATTAGGCTTAAAACTTTCCTTTTTGCTAAAGCATATAGTTAGGGCTGGATCAGGTGACCCTGAATCCTCCCTTAGTTATGTTGCTGTTAACCATTCCTCGCCGTTGGTCCCCTGACCGTGCATTGAATCGTACTTGTTATTAATCTCTGTCTCTCCTCCAAAGCATGTCTTCTATCCTGTCTTCCTTCTCGCAGCAGATGGCCGCCCTTCTCTGAACCTGGTTCTGCAGGACATTTCTTCCTGTTAAAAGAGAGTTTTTCCTTCCCACTGTCGCCAAAGTGCTTGCTCATAGGGGGTCATATGATTGTTGGGTTTTCTCTGTGTGTATTATTGTAGGGTTTACCTTACAATATAAAGCGCCTTGAGGCGACTATTGTTGTGATTTGGCGCTGCATAAATAAAACTGAATTTAATTGAACTTGGTAAACCAGATGACAACGAATATACTTTTGTTTAAAGAACAGAGTATGCTAACCAGGAGTGACTGCCAAAGGAACATATACAATAGGAGTATTTGTAGTGTCTGCTTTCAGAGGCAGAGGGCCTGAAAACGACATGTTTAGAAGGTAAACTTCCATCTACATGACTTGACTTGTGCCCATTTCCACCCACTTCAAAGCCAAATGCTGAATCAGAAAACAATTTAACATGAACAAAAGCCCAGATGAAAATATGTCTAACAGCTTAATTTAAAACAATATATTTAAATTCAAAATAATATATTTTAATCTTGTGGTTGTTCCTTGGATTTAGCTAGAAAACAGACATGATTGAACCTTTACTATTAAAACACAGAATGATACCACAAAGGAGCATAACTGACACCTTAAAACTAGAGATAATACGGGGGTTAAGAAGGGGTAAAGAAACACAGACTAGAGGTAAAGCAACAAGAGACGCACAAGGGAAACAAACCTAAAACAAAACAGGAAGGGAACACAAAAGAAGACAAGGGAAATGACAGACACAAACAGGTGAATATAAACAATAAATGACCTAAACCTCATACTGTAAAATGATCTCAGGAAACAAATAGATATTTTATTCAGGCAAAAAACGTAATCCAACACAACAGAAAAAAATAAAGTACAGAGCAACCAAACAGAAAAATAGTCCGGGGATGAGAGTAGAAATTCAACATGGTACAACAGAGAACAAAACCAAACTGATCCTTTAAATAGACACATGCAGCAATTAAGGGAAGTGGACACAGGAGGGTGATGAGACACAGCTCAAACTAATCAAAGACAATGAGGGCAGGGGAACAAAACGAAATATCATGCACACAAAGCAGGCGATTAACAAAAAGAAACAGGAAATAGCAAAAACATGACAACCCCACACACAAAGAATGAGATCATGGACGTGGGAGAAAGAAAGAAAAAAACAGACAGTATCTACAAAGAAAACCAAGAAGCATTCTGAGTGCTCAAACCTCTGTCAAGGCAGCTCACTCTCTGAACAGTATTTACTTTTAAGGGAATAGTCTTGTATTTACTATATATTCCTTTTCTTTGTCCTTTTTAAATGTACTATAAGAAGTTTGCAGTGCAATGAAAAGAAGTGAAAAGTGCAGGCTTTTTGTTATTTATGTCAAGTGTATTACACTTTGAGTACATTTGTTATTCTATTTTATTATTTTTTATTTACATGGCTATATTACATGTATAGCATTAACTTATTGCTTAATAAATTTGTTAGAAAGTTACAAAGTTTGTTCACTCTACAAAGTTCTATTACTTTGTAGCTTTTCAAGCTGTCATGTTTACAGACAGAATAATTGAATGCATGCAAACACTAACAAAACATAATCTCCTAGGTAATTAGATTACAAATGGTGGTAAAACTAAGAAAACCAGAGGATATAAATATGGAAAAACTGAACCGGGAATGTCATTAAGAACACAGAAATTAATACACCATAAGCAATAAACAAACCAAAAGTGGATAGAAAATAATAACAAATAGACTTTAAAGGTCAATAATTCAGAACGCAGAGTCAAAGAGCCAGGACAATAAGTTACAAATAAGTTACGTTTCAGTTTGCTTTACAAAAAAAAAAAAATCTCATGTAATAAATACAGTCTAAAATCACAAAAGTTCTACTAAAGACAAGACACAAATTTGAGAATCTGAGATCAGAATATTGTGACATGCAGTAAAAATGTATCTATTTGACAACTTCAGGTGTGATATTTCAATCACTGACAAAAAAGCCAGGCTGATCCTGTTGACACACCGTCCGCTCTGGCTTGAGTTGTACTGCAGCTTACATTTCTTCTTCCTTCCTTTCTTCTGCTGTTAGTTTAAGCTGGCCTGGGTGATCACTCATCTATCGTGGTGTGTGTGTCTGTAGGTGTGCGTGTGTGTATTTCTGTGTACCTGAGTCACTACAGAGGCATCAGGGGCCAATTAGCAGGGTGGATTATGTGTCTGAACTCTGCTCCAGAGGGAGGGAGCCAAACCACAGTGTGAGGAGGGGTTGTGAGGGGGGCTCACCGCATGGAGCCACAAAAATTACACCCGCACCAAACACATCACTTCACTATACCAGTAATGGATTAGCTGTCATCACAGCAGTGTATGTGAGTGACAGATGTGATATCTGTCGGTTGTTCAGAGCTGCAAACGCGTGTATATTTACACTGCTGTATGAATGTGTGCAGGTGACAGACAAAGATGAACAGGGAGACAGGCAGCAGATAAACATCACTTTAAAACAACTCAATTAATACTTTTGTTACAAAAAAGTGCATTAGTTTTTAAAAATGCAATATCCATCAATTATATAATTACCTTTTTGACGAAACGTTCCAAACAATAGTTAAAGACCCTGTAATAATATTTAGTGTCTGGAATGGAACTTTTTTCAGCTTAGACATTGTATAAGCTGAATGACATAATCAAAAAATAAAACAAATTAATCATGAATTAATTAATCAATAATTAATCATTAGCTCCATCTCTAAACTGCACCTATGGACTCTCCTAAACAATCAGCCAGGTGTCTTCATTTTACAGCAGAAATAAAACTGGAATGCGGCCTGAATGAAATAATTGACTCTGCTTTATATTTTTTTGTTGTAACTGTTTTTTTGGGTTTTTTTTTTTTTGTTGTGTTAAACAAAAGAAACACATGTTTTCATTTCAATAATCTTTACTACATACAAATAGTATTTTTCCCTAAACAGGTATAAATTACTAATGTGATGTACTTTATTCGTTAGCTTCCCATGTACTTGACTTTATGATAAACACACGACACAATATGATGCACAATAGGTGATGAAATCCCAAACATATAAGTGAAACTTTCACTCTAAAGGCAAAAGCATCCTAGTTTTGTATCTTCAAGAGGGTTTAATGAGAATTATTGAAGTATGCTGACAATGGCCATTGTATTTAAATTGTATATAAAATTGTGACAGCATGTAATAACAGCACATATGATAATATTGTCACTGTTTGTGTAATTTGTCTTGTATTTCTATTATATCTAGTATTTTGAGTATCATTAAATAAAATTATGCAGAAATTTCACTGATAATTTGTAAACATTTAAAAAAAAAAAAGAACTTTGTCTTTTAATTTAATGTCCATGTCAGTTAATTCAACCATATCCCAATTACTGAACAAATCTTACATATATGTCATAGGATACTGAAATACAAGTTGTAGTTGTCTGTAGTCATTTTTAGCTAGATATCACAATAACATATTTATGATTTCATACACCCACATAATTGTGCAATAAAAAGCTGATATGAAGTAAAGTGCAATTATAGCTGTCAGTGAATTTACAGTATTACAAAGTCAACAAGTAGTGAAAGCAAACCTTTAACATTAGAAAATTAGAATTTACAAGATTGTGACTGCTTTTGGATCATAGTGTGTATTCCACATGATAAAAAATTGAAGAGGTTTACACAGTTAAAAATGTCAAATATGTAAATATACAATTCTTTTTTAAGGTACACCACTTTCCTTTTTTGTGACACTTTTGTTTCAAATTTCTTTTTCCCAGGATGTGCAGACATTTGGCACATGTACTGTCCAGTTCTCACTCAGAAAGCCATGCCGTTTTGGTGCAATTACACAGGCGGTGGTTTGTGCACCTATTTTGGATTGTGGGCAAAAAAACAACAACAGTGGTTTTACAAACAGCTGTTGTTCTCCAACTCTAGGATGAAGGTTGAGGGCTGAAGGATCTGTGTGTGGTGTGAGCTGGTCTATGGGGACATGAAGCGTTAGCTCGAGCATCAGCGTGTCCAATGGGATTGATCGATTTATTGTTGATTGCCATAGCGACTCCCAGAGTGTGTGGGTAATATCTCTATTCTTCGAAAGCTGTATTCACGTTAGTTACAACACAGCAGCAGAGTGAGCCATTTTTTATTTTATTTTTTTTGGTTTGGATTTGTTTCTTGTTCTTTCCTTTCTGGATCATGAAACTAAAAACAAATTTATTTTCCAGCTGAAAAGCCACCTCCACACGAGGTTGACATTGTGTCAGAGTTGGTGTAATGTTGTGAGGATGCTACTGCTCTATGGCAGCATCAAGCCAATACTGTTTCCCATTAGGAGGTCCTGCTCAGTTAAATCTGCGCAGAGCAAGCAGACAGAATCAGACTCATGGTGTCGGGGGGAGTCAGGGGGTTAATATATGTGTCTGGGCGACAGTCTTTTCATCCCCCTCCTCTCCCCCATTTCTCTCTCATTCTCCCCATCTCACCCTCCCTCCAGGCACACCCCTCACTCTCTATCCAGTCTGTTTCTTTTTGTCAGTGTTCCTGGGCTATGATGTAGGGAGGCACTTCACAGCCCAGGAACACACACACACACACACACACACAAACATAGTCACCATGGTGCATTAGACTGGTGATTTCCCCTCCTTCATGCCTATGCTATGGCCTTATTTATCATAATTCATCATTTTACCATACCCACTCCCCTCGCTATTCACATGGGCATTATCATATTGTGGTGTGGCTGCAGGGTACACAGCACAGAGGACTAATGTAAAAATGCGCAGTGTATCTGGATGAGAGTTCATCCCTCTAAATTCCCTCCTCCAAGAGCTTTTCAAAGCTTTACAACAAGACAGTTTTTTGTTGGGGAAATTTAGGTATGGACAACAATAAACCAAATCAGCTAAGGATATGTAAAGTATATTTCTGATCCTATAATATGCTGCCCCTCTATTACTAGAGGTTTAGCCAGCGAGAGCATCCTTTGTACCAAAATGGAACTTTGAAGAATCACATGACATGTATGAAATTGTAAGCGGCAAAAATAAGAAATTGTGCTGTACAATAAAGGTCATTTCAGTAATTCTTCAGTATATTAAATTTGAAATATTAGCAACAACAACTACCTCTATAAAGGCAGAATTTTTGTTTGCTGAATTCAGGTCTGTTGTAACGTAATGCATTAAACATAATGTTATCAGGCAAGATAAGCAATGATCTTAAAGAAGAAATTGTTGCTCCCCATCACTCTGGAAAGGGTTTTATGGCCACAGCAATCATTTTTTAGCAAATTCCCCCCAAGGTCACACCGTGCAATGTGGAGAGAATTTGCAAAAAGCCAAAGAGCTACATTTCAGACTCTACAGGCCTCAAATAGCATGTGAAAAGTTAGAGTTCATGACAATACTATTAAAAAAACACTGAACAAGTATAGTTTATCTGGAAGCATTAGCAGGGTCAAGCTTCTTCTCTCTAAAAAGAACATGATAGCACAGCTTAAGTTTGTTCTTTGGACAGATGAGACCAAAGTGGAGAAAACTAGCCTGTTCCCTTACAGGACTTGTTTTTAATCAGCTAGAAAGACTGCTAACTGACAGCATAGTAAGTAGCAAGCATCTGCTCGTGACACGTTCAAGACGCTCTGGTTTCATATTGATGGACGGAGAGACTTGCACTTCTCTCCAGTGTCTCTTAACTATGGAGGTCGAGGTTCTTCATTTTGGCCTTACAATCGTGTAACCGTTACTGACAAAATTTCAATTTATGAAGTTTTAAAATGTATTTAAATTAAGTTTTTTAGGTCATATAAGTCATTCTTTACTTTACACTGTCCTGGGAAATACTAAATTCACATTTTGGAGACAATTTTCAACTGTTTTCAAGCTTTCGAGGGAAAATAAACTCCACTGAATAAATTATCATCTTTCATTGTTAAACCAATGGAGAGTGCAGCAAAAATGTGGATTAGATTATTATCTCAGCTTCAGTAAAAATATACAGACGCTCTGAGCATTTTAATTCCCGATCCAACAGACCACACAGACACATGCGTATAACCTCAGTATCACTTTGCTCTCCAGATCCTAATGAGAAGAGAAAAACCTAATTTGATCCATCTCAGCCCTTCACTCACCCTGCCTGCCCCCCCCCCCCTCCCCCCCTCCCCGGCTGGTCATGGGCTATTCCCACTGCTCTGATTATTGTTAATCTCATCATATGTCTTTTTCCGCTCAATAAACCCCCCCTCCTCCATCAGTGCTCCCCATTTTCACTCAAATCAAATTGTTACCGAACATAACCTGCCTGAGCCCCGGCGTGCCGCTGCAGTAATGCAGTTTGTCATAATTAAGTGCCGGGCCTAATTAATTAAATGGTCAGAGGGCTAATCAGTGCATTCTGCAGCTGAAATGCTGCATGATGGGAAAGAAGTAGGGATGAATAGAGACTGAGTGACGGATATTGCTATTGACGATTCTGGATGAATTGGAATGACAAAGATAGGCGTGGAGGCATCTGAAAGTTTAGGAATTTAAGACAGCTTCACACACGTAATCACACAGAGCATTTGCAAATAAATATTTACACACACACACCACACAAAAGTGCTTGTGCATGTGCACATTGAAACCCACAAACAAATGCAGCACTCCTTTCTTTCTAATTTAACATCACATTACAGTTTTCATTGAATTGCTTGAACACACAGTGCGTATTGATTGAGTAAATGTGCTAATGAAAGTGATGCACAAAGACAGTTCATTAAAGTTGGGCTTGATTAAAAGGGAGATCCAAACAATACCCCAAACACACACACACACACACACGCACACGCACACACACACACACACACCCTTGGTCCACTGACTCATGGCATTTTTAATTTTTTAACTTTTACAGCGGTTTAGCATTGTTTTGCCTCAGTTTTCACTTCAGAGGACACAACTCTTAATGCAAATGTCTACTTTCATTATTTTGAAATTTCGACATTGCATACAGCATGTGAAATAAATAAAGAACTTATTAAGTGAGGAGGAACATAAGGCAATATGCTGCATAAATATCAAGCCTTGGAAAATAATCTGAATATTGCTGATATTTAAAGAACTACGGAGACGTGAGAATCAGATGTCTGTGACGTATGCTACCTCGATCCTTCCAACTTCCTTTTCAGAAATGTGACCACTATCTCTCAGCAACCAATAATGTTGTTTCAAGAAACAAAGAACAAGACACTTTTGTCTCATTTCCACTCGCCTTGCTTCGACTCAACTCCGTTCTATTTGACTCGATTTCGGTCGTTTTTCATTACAACTGAGTACCACTTCAATGTGTGTGGGGTCGCTGAACGAAGTCCAGTGATGTCAAACAAAAACATGACATTGGAGGACGTTGAGGTGACGGTATACCTGCTGCTCGGTCTGTGACTTTTTTTTTTTAGATAATAGTGCTGGTTTGTGTGGATGCATTTCTGTTGTTGTTTCTGTTGTTCAAAAATTATGGTTTTGATTTTTGTGAAGGAGTTGCTGGCCAATCAGTGGCATGCAATCTGCTGACGTCAAATTTTCAAAGCGACTTGGGTCACTTGAAACCCCGGGCGAGCAGGTATTACAAAGTACCTGGTACCAGGTACTATCACCTAATGAAAATCCCTAAAAACAGAGTCAAGTCAAGCAGGGCCAAACAGATACTAGTGGAAGTCCCTGAGAATGAGTTGGTGACTCAAATGTATGAAATCTCCACTGCTATGAGTTTACACTGTGCAATGGATAGAAAAAAAATACCAGCATTTGTAAAAGCAACTCATGAACTTGGAGGTTTGGATCAATTGTTGATCCCCCTCCCCCCCTGCTTTAAACCCCCCAACACAAACCTCTATTTACAGTAAACTTCTATGACCATCAAATATCAGGTATTGCTTTTGATAGTCTGGGTTTATGGTTTATTCAATATAAGATTAGATGTCAGTCCATACTTTTTCCTTGCTTCCTCTCCTTGTCCCCGCCTCTCCCCTCTCTTTAGTGAGGGCAATGTGAGAACAGTGCTTGACCACAGAAGGGAAGTTGGCTTGGCGAATAGGAAGTGCTTGGCACAGCAACTCAGGGACTAAAAACTTTGCTAAGTTTTTCTCCATCCATCCTTCTTGCCTTCATTTCTCTCCCCCCCCCCCCCCCCCCTCTCTCTCTCTCTCTTATTTCTTTCCTTGAAATTTCTCTTAGGAGATTATCCGCAGGTAAGCTTGTTACCTCTGCTGGCCTGCGTCAGCAGCTCTTCCCCCTGCACTGACCACTGAGGGATGAGCAGTTGTGGTAGGAGAGAAGCATTGAGAGGGCTTGTGTGGTGGAGGGTGCTGGTGTTGTTGTTGTTGGTGGTGGTGTGGGTCAGCGAGCCAGGGGAGGAGGTAATGAATGGCAGGGGGACAGAAAAAAGTGGAGAGGGGATGGGGGGCATAGAGAGGAGCGGATTGGCGTGAGGGCTTCACGACTTGCCAGTAACACACCGTGACGACATCATAAGACTGAGCAAATGACTCCACTGCCTCTCCGGGAGGCTGGTGTGGAGGGGGAGGGGAGACGGGGACAGAAAGCTGTCCCCTTGTGAAGGGAGCTTGATCCCACAGACACGTCTCCTAACCCCCCATGCAATGCATACACACACACACATACACACACACGCGCACACACATAAGTATCCTCAGTAACGCAAGGTCCAGCTGCAGTGACCACATAGTCAAATATATTGGAAATAGACCAAAATTGATTGCACATTAATGGAGACGACAAACAGGAAAAGGATATTAGCATCCTTCAGTTAAATCACATTGACTCTGTGTGTGTGTGTGTGTGTGTGTGTGTGTGTGTGTGTGTGTGTGTGTGTGTGTGTGTGTGTGTGTGTGTGTGTGTGTGTGCGTGTGTGCTCCATTCTATTTTTATTCTGTAGTTTATTAACCTTCAGTTTTTGGGAACCTCTTACAGATTTTTAAACAGCAGCGGTCAGGAGTGTGATTCATATGTGTACATATGCAATGCATTCACATTCATTTAGAGGTGGATGTATACACAAGGTGTATTTTAGGTGGAGAAAAAGAATTACCTAATTACCTAGAATTAATTAAATTAATTAAAAACAAACAAAAAAACAAACAAAAAAAGACAAACAGAACACAACACAACAGAAGATAAAACTAAGTGAAAATTAAACTCAAATGTATGCAAATCAATTATGAAGTATAAAACAAATGCAGAAAAGTAATGCTGAATTAAACTGATTAAAATAGTTAATAGCATCAGTTATGTCAGTTAAAAACTATGTGAAGGTTATGAAATACGGGCATATTTGAAACAAAATGCTGTGTCCTGCGTTCTTAAAGAGATGTTGGAACAAGAGGACGGCTGTGTAACTTTGGAGTCAGGATAGTACTGGAAAAGGCAAAATGAGGATATCTCAACTATTTAAAGGACTTGTTTTTTATTTCAGATTAGGCCTTGTGATTCTTTTGTGACAAAGTTTCTGCAACATTTTTGGGACATTTTTTCTGGAATAGATTCTGCAAAGTGGCAACATTTTTTTAAGCATAAGAATACAATTTTTGTGGAAATACTTTTATGCTTTCAAGTTTAACAACATTTTTCTCTTTTTCTTTTCTATGATTTTTGTGTTTTCACTTATATACGATGGTCAGCATGTTCAAAAAACATCCTAATTAACCCCGAAACCTAACGCTTTAACTACCTAAGCCAATGTCAAGACTAACACGTTGAATAGCAGTCTTTAGAAATAATACTTAAAGATTATATTGACAGCTTTTTAACTTCCCATACATGTGCACTGGAATCAAAGGAACACCCATACTTTGGTGACCCTGGACAAATAAATGACTGCTTAAAGGTTTGCTGTTTAAATTATGAAGCCACTTGCAATGAAAACCATATTGTGTTTGCAGATTTCCCTCATGGATAAGTCATTTTAAGTACTGTGTAATTTTGCAAAGAACCCTGCCCCAATAACCAACCAACCAACCAACCAACAAACAAACAAACAAAAACAAACAAACAAACAAAAAGAAAACAAACCAACATTTCCCCATCTCACATTGTAAATATGCTGTACTTACACAGGGTGTATTATGGAGTGACTTAAAATTACCTTTTATCTTTCATTCATTCTTTCTGTAAAAACCTGACTTGTTCCCACCTTATTATAGTCTACCTAACTTTAAGTGTGTGTATTTAAATATAATTACAGTGTAATTTTATATAATTCGATTTGCGCCCTTATTGACAAGCTGTATAAAGTGTTACCCAAGGCTGTGTTACCCAAGGTTCAAATCACAAGTTAAAGAACATGAAATATGTGGTACTTCTGTGGTACAGAAGGACAGTTTGTGTCGCCATGCAGGAGATCTGTGTGTGTGTGTATATATGTGTGTGTGTACACTGGGAGGCTTACTGCAGCATTCACAAACAGGGTTTCCCCGTCTTGCAGGCTTTGGGGGTGGGGTGGAGGGATTGGAGTTGCTCTTCAGAAGAGCGGAGAGATAAACAGGAGAAGTGAGGGGTTGAAAGAAATGTATTCCTCCAGACATGGAGGACAAATCTGCTCAAATCTTCTCTTGTTAGAGGAGGGGAGAGGGATCAATAAAGCCACTCTCTTCTTTGGCTGAGACTCCACGGCAGTAGAGTTGGAAAAACTCCGTCATCCAACTTGATTTCTTTTTCTTTTTTCACTTTCCTACCTGTTTTCCACATTATTGTTCTTTCGCCTTATTCCCTTGACCATTCCAAATATAATTTTCAAATCAAAGGCCCAGGTAGGTCTGTTTTAGGAGAGAACAAACCAAATGGGAGGGGAGAAAAGCAGCACAATGAAAAATACAGCAGTTAATTCTCAGAAGTTTTAATTAATACGCCAGTTTCCGTTTGTGTCACAAGGAGTCCTAGAGGAGTGAGAGGGAGCAAGCACAGAAAGAGGAGGAGAGGAGGTTACCAGTCTAGAAAGAGGCAGGGGGAGGTGGGATTAGGTCACAAGAGAGCCCCAAGGCCAAGGGAAACAGCTACCTGTCATGAATTAATCAATCTCCTACAGCTCACTCTAGTGAATTCATTAGCAGGTACAGCGCCTGCATCCTTGTGGTATCATCTATCAATTAATTTAAAAAGGTGAGACAGAGTTATGATCAAAAATAAACTCCACAGCTGGAGTGGATTGACAAAACAGACAGGGCAGGTTTCAAAAACCAGATTGTGTGTCAGTGGGGTTAGCAATGCTTTTACCACAGAGGAAGGTCTAGGAAGACTAACAACTAAACTACACAACTAGTAGCTAAGTGTTCCAACATTCAGAAGAAGGAACTGCTTTCACAGTTAGAGATTGACGAGGTACAACACAAAGGCGCTGTTATTTAGGACCTGAAAAGGAGAAAGCAGTCCCAACAACGAATACTGACTGGGATCATCCCTCCATAAAACCGAGACCAGGTGTTTTTACCTCAGCCTAACCCTTACACATCCAGTGTATAAAGCTGAAATAACAACAACCAATGTCTCTGAATTCTGAGCCTATCATGGGCAGCTAGGCCAAAACCTGATCCCCTGGTTCAGAATTCAGCCTTCAGCTTTCCTATCAGAAAGTAGTTTCATTTTGCCTCATAGTGCCATGTTTGTACACAAACAAGGAATTTGTCACAGTGTCATGGTGCAAAACAACAGTGGTACAGAAACAGAATATATGGTAAATTACTCCTAAGGTCAGTTTGCACCATGTTTGGAACATCAAAACTTGATATGAAGGTGGTGAAAACTTTTAGTCCCTGAGATTTAATAAAGAGCGAGGGAAACACTGCAGGATAGCAAGTACTTTTACCCATCAGCCAATATGTAGTTATTCCCAGCCTTACTCTTTAGCAACGGAGCCACACAATCCAGAATCAGACCCTTGAATTGCATCTCCACTACTAAAATTGGGTACAATGGAGCTGACATTTTATGCCTATTGAACTTTCCATTTTTTTCTTTACCCCTGATGTGCAATGCTTTTATGTGATGCCCTCAACACAAGGACACTAAACCTTTAGAGCACCACTACCTGAAGAGCATCCTTCCAAACTTTTATGCCAACTACATGATTCTGCAGAATGGTATCCACCCATTTTGAACTTAAGGTGAGAAGGCAGAGTAGACTTAAACTATTCTAAGATCATCATATTACACAGATTGTCACATTGTTGTCCTTTAGAGCAGTGCACCAGTGTGTGAAATAAAAAAAAAATCCTGATCAAATATAACATAAATCTATTCTTCCTCCCTTCTTTCAGTTTCTAAATATTTTCTTGCATGTTTTTGGAGACAATCACGTGTTTTCACAACTGCCTTCTTAACTTAATAATAAACACTGTCAAGAGAGCCAAGTGCAAAAAATGCTCTCTGAGGCCTTATCTGTGAATACGCAGTGTTACACAGTGTTACATCAATGCTTTGTGACAATCAAGCTCCTCTCTAGCCTCTGCGCCATGCTGTAAAAAAAAAATTGTATCTGTGCCCTTTTCATCAAATATAGTTAAAAAGTCTCATGTTTTGTCTGACATCAAAGTCCTTATGAAAACCACTGGAATGAGTTCTTCTGGTGTCACTGGAACCTGGACTGCCTCCAAAAATTTATCTGATACAGTAGGTCCCCCAGAAACACTCAGCTCGGGTTTTTGTTGGGTCTTTTCAGTTTTTGAACAGCACAAGTGTACTTCTAAATCAACCAAATCAGCTTTTGTAAAATGAGACATACTGTTCCAAGACCAACTTACTACTGTGGCAGTATCCATATTTACCAGTTTTGGAGTATAACTCTCAAATATATAGCCTATTCATAATAAATGGTTTTAATTCCTATATTTATGGATTATTGGTTTTTGTGTTATTAATTTAACATCTAGTGGTGGTGTACATAAGGAAAGTTATAAAAACTGGGCAAGTTACGAATATAAGTCAAGTACCAATACTTTAAATTTGTAAAGGTAGTTGATAACAGACAATCAAAGCAAAATATTAGTCATGTTGATGATGACACATTATATTAATGTAATTGCAATAAAAAGTTCATAGCAAGTGTTACTCTGAATATAACACGATTGAAAACTAGCAAGCAAGTGACAAGTCAAGAAGGAAAGCATTGTTGTTGTTGGAAATTTTTCACAGTCTCAACTCACTAGACCACAGTTCACAGTTAGGCCACAAGCTATTGCAAACATACCGAGAAACACTGTTTATTTGGCAGGCGTGAAATACCTCCAAACTGCTGACCTTTGGCTGTTAGCTTCCTCCATGCTCTCAGCTCACCTGTGAGAAACTGGTGCACTGCTGCTGCTGACGTGTGGCGTTGTAAACACAGAGTACCGTAGATTTTTCTGAATAGATCTTCCCTTATCATTGATACCTGATACAGCTTTATAAGACCTTTATATGTCCATCCACATATGATATGCATCATAAAGCAAGACTACCTCAATTATCAGCTGCTTGCAACAGTTGCTAGCAGTAAAAATATTAGTTATGTTTATATGTTGTGCTACAAAAAAACCCAAACATGCCTGATTAACAGTTCAGTCCCTGAGTAAAGATCAGCAACGCTATGAATGAGAAGTTGTAACCACATCTGATCTCTTTATGCTAACTTCAGACTGCAACAACTACAAAAGTAAACAAACCAAAATAAAAATTTGCCTTTGACTCATTAGATCACTGCCACGGTCAAACTTATTCCCTACTGGCTCTCTTTTCGCTGACCACTGTGGTTAGATTAATGAGCGTGGGATCTAAAGCCTGTTAATTAATTTGATTATGCACTCAGAGGGGAGGGGTCTATGGTTAGGTGGAGTTGGATGTGGGCGTGTGGGGGTTGTGGTTTTATCGAGGTTGGAGGGGTGGGCTTCTGCGCAAGATGAATAGGTCCTCTGGCTTGAGGCAGCTTTGCCCGGCCTTAATATATAGCATGTGTTGCCACATAGTCAATGCACTTTTAATTCACCTCTTACTCCATACACACAGACATTAACAGTGCTGTATGTCCACACACACACACACACACACACACACACACACACACACACACACATTCATTACCCCTTTTAACCCTTTTACTAATGGAAATCTAATCATTACTCCACCTGCTTGTTCACACGTACACACACTCTTTATTTATCATTGATATCCCCCAGTGTATTAATAAAAGAACACAGGAGGTGTTTTTATGCGTATGAAGCTGCAGAGTAAAGTCTGACTAATTGTATTAAGCAAAGAGAAGCTCATGATTCTGACCCCAAGCTGTTTATGACCCGCAGATCAATTGCCCCACTCGTTCACTTTTTCCCTGCTTTTGTCCTGTTTTCCTCTGGCTTCATACATCCCACCTCTCTCCTCCACTACATTTTGGTGTGGCTAAATCATCCCTGCAGCCCACTGTCTAATTACCATCATCATTAAGATACTGTATATGATTGAGGCCTGACCATAAAAACACACCAGTAAAATGGAGAAGAGCAAACAAACACGAGCTTTACGGCTGTGGCCTGGTGATGCTGATATGGGACAGCAGTTATGGTCATTTGGTGTCTATTCCTCTGACATTTTTATTTCATATTTAATTGCACCCTGGTGATTATGGCACTTAAGGTTTTATTTTGCATTTATCTAATGGTACTCTGGTGGCAGCGTGGTGACACTTTTTATTTTATTTGGTGCTCAATCAGGCTGAATTTACTGTCGTTTTGCCTCTTTCAGTTCTGTATAGAATATCAGCTGAATGAGTGTTATAAACACTGGATGGCTGTTTCCAGCTGTGAGACAATGTGAAGCTGAACAGGAGCAGGTGGGAGAATTTCTGCATTGGAGACAAAGTCAGATGTGTAAAAATTGCACATTTATATTTGTAGTTAATATCCAGCTGCATTCCACTGAGAGACATTTTCAGCAAGTTCACACCTGCACAGCAGAGTCTCCATTTACCACAGGTAAACACCCATCGACAACAAGCTTCTTCTGACAAGTCCTGCAAAGCGCCGATGATGTTTGTTTCAGATGATGGATTATTGAAAAAACCAGCTGAAGGGATATTCAGTTCCCTGTGATAGACTGGTGATATTTTCCCATATGACAGCTGGGGAAGACTCCATTATCTTGAATTGGACAAAAACAAACAAAAAACGCTTAAAAACATATTACAGCAGAGTGCCTACTAACAGCACATATTCTGCTTATTACCTGATTATTGATTAGAAATGCCGTTTAGCTGCAATCAATGTTGGGTGTAACCACATTACATATTTCAGTAACGCAGTAATGTAACACATTACTAAATTCAGTAATGACACCACAACAACGGTTAACTGCACGCCGGGTGGATAGAAGGAAAAATGCCATCAAACAAATATATCTAAACAAGAGTGCCATGGTAAAGAGCAAGCTGCGTCCAGGACAGAAAATACTGCTACAATTTTGGCTTTTTGCAAGCATCTGCAAACACAAAAAATGCTAATACAAAGCTAGCGAAGAACTCTGACCCCAGCCCAGCAGCAATAGCCTGATCTTTAACAGTTAGCAAAGACAGTGAGAAGAAGCTTAAAGCCTTAGTTTTCATCTTCACTCTTTGTTGTTGGCTTTGTGTTCATACGTAAACACTAAAAGAGAGATAGTATGTGTGTCCTCATTGGGATAGGAATTTGTTTTGGTGTGTGGGACTGTAGCCTCATTTCTTCACACTCTTGTAACAAATAATCTGGTTGAATTAAATAGCTTTAGTAATATAATGTTAGATTTTGCAGTTAGACCTCCTCAACATTGTGAAAAATCAGCCCTTTGTTTTAGCACTATCCAAACCAAAAGATCCGGCTTGAGCTGTATTAACAAGAGTCCTCTGTCTAACTCTTAGACTGGCAAACATTTTCTTTTCAGTCTAAGAAGTTGCGGAGTACTCCTACAAGCTAAACTTTCAATTTTCCCACAAGATGTTGTTGAAAAGCACTGTTTAATGTATATTTGTTTCTGTGACAAACGCTTCTCTTCTCACCAGACCCGAGAGTAGAAAAATACATGAAATGCACAGGCTCATATGGGCTCACATTGGTTACTTGTACATGTGCTGAACTTAGAGTTTGAAATATTTAACAAGGGAGCAACCTCTGGAGTTGGTTGCAAACTCAGAAATGCACCACAACAAAGTCAATCCCCAACTTCAAACCATTAAAAAAAAGCGTGTTTAAAGCTTGGTCCAAAAAAAAAAAAAAAAAAGAATAGTTTCCCCCTTCTGAGTGGGGTGTTTTTGTGTTTTTTTGTGTTTTTGGGGTTTTTAAATAACTGAAGTGACATTGACTGCTTTGATCAGTGTCTCATCATCCACTACTTGTCACAATGTGCAACTTCATTTAACACGTGTTATAACAAAATAACACAAACATTGTGGAGAATTTTAACATCCTTTATGAGAGTATGGGTTTGCTACGGGTTAGTGTAATTTTTTTTCAATCTTAATTTCTTTACTTTTCTTTATATTTTCTGGTGGTTTGCCCTATTTGTTTGGGTTGTTTTTTGTCGTTTTTGCTAATCTAAACTGTGATGGTCTTGTGCATTTATTGTTTGAGTACTTCTGCTATTTAAACACTGCAAAAAACACACTCATGTATAATGTCATTACTTTTTAACACGAGTTTCCATTATCCGACTTCCCAGGTTCCCTTTAATGCAGCATATATTCTCAACTCTTTCCCACACCTGTTAAGTAATAGACAGGTGGTCTTATTTTCTTACTTGGCCAACATCCTGCGACAACCCTGTCACCATGGAGATAGCCACTCACCACAAACTCTGTGTCACACTGGAGACGGGGCCAGGCAGGACCAGGACAGCGCTTGTCACATCAGCCCAGCGTCCCAAACCAGCCGAGCTCACAGTCAGAGCTCATTGCACAGCAACGTCTCCGGCAGTCAGCGGCAGTCTGCGAGAACAGACAGGTGGAGGAGAGGGAGAGAGACGAGAGGAAAGAGGAGAGGACAGGTGGGGGGAAGTGGGGAGATGAAGGAGACAGAGGGCCTCTCGCTTACTGAGCAGAGTCATTAAAACCCTTTCGCTTTTTATTGGCATTTTGTTGTTGCAGTATTCATCATTCACTCTATTTGTTTAGAAAAGCGATTGTATCTCTTGTGCTTCGTGGGGCTCGATGCTGTGATCACATTAGCCTTCCTGCTGCTGTCCTGTCGAGAAAGAAGCACACACTGTGACAGCCACTGTTGTTTTATTAATAAAACTCATGGCTTTAAAGAAGACAAACATCTCTTCTATTGGATGGGCCATTACCCTTTTGTCTCCAGTCTCTTTTGTCTTTTTCTACATTTTGTGATGGCAGAAGTAAACAAATTCTCCTGCCTGTAGTCATAGTCGAGGAAGTGAGGGACAGAAGCTGTTTAATGGATGGATGAAAACTTCCCAGTTATCGAAGAAGATTTTTACTTATTTTCCATCATAACTATAATGCTCTAATGCCAAATTTTCATTTGAAATGTGTCAAGTACTACACAGGTAACTGTAAGTAAAACTCAAGTGCCACAATGCTCCGGCCTGTTTCAGATGTTCTCAACTGCTGTCCATAAATATTTGGACAATATTATAGCATTTCTAATTTTGCATATGCACACCACTGTGCTGGATTATAAATGAAACAATTAATAAGTGACTGAAGTGCAGACTTTCAGCATTAATTCAAGGGGTTTAACAGAAGTATTACATTCACTGTTTAAGAATTAAAGCCTTTTTTATACACAACCCCCCTTTTGTCATATGTACAATTGACAGACAGGTACTTTCATGGTCAGAAGGGCCTATCCCTTTGTTATTTTATTGAAAATTAGGCAGATAAATGTGGAGTTCTCAAGTTAACTCCAATTGTTTAACTTAGAATTGAGGTCCAAAGAGATGCCAGTGAAGTAGGGCATCATTGGGCTTAAAAACCAAAGTAAACTGTTCAGATAGCAAAAACATTAGGCATAGCCAGCTGATACAACAAGCTGATGCATTTTTAGAATAGACTGCAAAATCAAGCAACACCAAAGAGGCCTGAAAGACCAGAGAAGACAACTAAACTTGGATGATTGCAGATTCTTACTTTGCTTAGTAAAACTGCTTAACAACATCTGCCCAGCAAAGTGATTAAACTCAAGAGCACGAAGAAAACATGAATCAAGCAGCAACTGAAGATACCTGCAGCAAAGGCCTGGGAGAGCATCTCAAGAGGAACACAGCATTTGATATTAATTTATACTAGTTATCCAGCCATCGCCGACTGCAAAAGATTTTCATCCACTTTAAATATTTAAAATTTATTTTGATTTGTCCAATTATTTTCAAGCTTCTGAAAATGGGCAATTTTGTATAAAACTGGTTGTAATTCCTCAACTGTTAATGCAACACTCTTTTCTTCAGGTGAATGTCTGTATCTTTTAGACTGCACAGCTCTGGTTTGCAGCTACAGACTATGTGGACATTAGTGTTGCCACAATACTAGAATTTCAAACTTGGTCCTTGAGATCACATTGAATATTCTGGGGAGGATCCGACCTCATCCCACCATGGCAGAAGTAATGGCGAAGAATTCATACACTATATTGCCCAAAGTATCCGCTCACCCATAAAAATCATTGAATTCGGGTGTTCCACGGACACAGGTGTGTAAAATCAAGCACCTAGGAATGGAGCCAGGTTCTACAAGCATTTATAGGGATTATGATGTAGTGTTGTTCTTCAGGAGTTGGACTCAGACCCTTTGTTCCACTGAAAAGAACTCTTAATGCTTCAGAACATCAAGACGTTTTGGACAATTTCATGCTCCCAGCTTTGTGGGAACACTTTGGGAGACTGAGCCAGGGCTTCTCATCCAACATCAGTGTCTGAGCTCACACTATTCATTTTGCACATTCTTTAGATCATTTCACAGCCTGGATTTTAAAAAATGACAACAATGCTGGCTATGACAAAATAAGAAACACGTGTTAATAATTTATTGTGAAATTAGAAAACTTAAAGTTCCTTGTCTTGTCCACATCTGGCTGCAGCCTTTCTCATCCAGCATTCACACTGCTTTTTACATCATCATATGTGCTTTCCAGGCCTGAAATCTAACTAATCAGGCACTCTTTATTAACTCTAATTAGCTATTTCACACTGTGGGCTCTCTGTTCAGTTCAGCTACCATTACCCCACTGCTCTGTACAGCGACAAACTTAGTTCACCGTGTGTCCATAATCTGCTCTGTTACAGCTCAATATTTCATCCCCACCCACAGTCCGCTAGTCGTTATGTTAAATTCTATTTAGTTCAATTCAGTTTTATTTATATAGAGCCTAATCACAGCAACAGTTGCCTCAAGGTGCTTTATTTTGTTATCAATTAAAATCTAAATATCAATTTTTGGCCAGGCCTGGTGGATATAGCTTCTGATTTTGGTCCCTTTGAGGTCCCTTAAACCAAAATTCTTTCAAATATCCATCAGTGAGCACCTCCTCTGGTTTGTTTGGATACAATTATGTGGGTAAACAACCCTTGGCTTCCTTGATTCACGACCCCAGCAAACATTCATACCCTCACTGTGATGTCGCCTTTTGAAAATTTCTAAAATTGTGAAAATGCTCAGTTCAAAATGGATGAGTGATGTCACAGTGACAGCCGTCTTTTATATACAGCCTTCTAATCACAGACCTCCAATTTTAAGGTCTTTGAAGCCAAAACAAAAAGATTGAAGAATGTAACAGTCTGAACAGTGCGCCTCATGAACGGCAAACTGGCTTTGGCTGTGACATTGGTGACCCTTTGAAGTCTCAACAGGTCACCAGTTATGAATGGTGCATGCAGTTTGAAACTGTACATGGAGTCTGGCCTGGCACAATAAAATCATACAAATGTGATAGAATGATTAAAAGGAGGCTTTTAAAGAGTGGCCATCACTTTAGTGAACATACCATCAGTGAAAATCATTGTATTAGCATTTTATGCCCAGTCGTATCTGTGTTTCCTTCTCTCTGTTCCCGCCGTGTGCTTCTAATCATTGATATAAACCCCCTCATGACTTGTGGGCTTGTGCCCTACATCAGTGCTCAACCGCATGTCTGCAGAACTTGCGATAAACGCTCCGTAAGCACTTTATCAGAAACGCTTGTTCTTTTGGTCTTTTTCTGCTTTCTTGTTGTTTTGTTTTTCTCCCTCCCTCAATCCTTCCCCTGCCACCCCCTCCACCTCAGAAAAGAAACCTGCATTCTGACACTCATTAAAAGAGAAAAGAGGGGAAAAAAACATCAAGAGATGGAAGCGAGGCACTCTCCCGCTCGCCTCTCTCTAACTTGCGGTCACGTACAGCCGTCACAGCGCAGGTAGGTGCGCTTGTTATCTAGATCAGACTCTACTCACAAGCCATCTCACATAAAGGCGATCAATTATGGATCAAATGAGGGCTTGTCTTTAACTCACTGCTGTTTCCCTTCACTCAGTCTGTCCTGCATGTCTCCTCCTGCGTGGAATCATCACAGTCAGGGCGATCACCAGGTCTCGGAAAATATACTCCGGGTCAGCGACACCCTGCTTAAGTAACTAGTTACAGTTACTCAAGTATTTAGTAAAGGGCACTTTAAGAATACTTGTTTTTTTTTTTACATTTGCTGTTAAATTTGTTCTCAAATTCTATATTTAGCCTAAATAACACAAGCTCTCTTCTTCATGACCATCTGTCTTTGGTGTCTGTCACTTCTGTCTTTATTGAGGTTTTCTCATTTTTTAGTCCACTTTCACCACCTTTTTCATATTTAACTTTTTCCCTAAACCAGTTCCTCCATTTTCTCTTCTCTCACTTTTATTTTTGTTTTACATGCTGTTTTCTTTATCTCTAACTATTCTTGTGTTTTCCATCCTTAATCCAGTGCACCTTATGTTTTTACCCTATTCTTAAACCTATTAATTGCATCCATTGTTTTATTTTCTCTCCATTTTTTCTGTATTATTCTTTCCTCCCCTTCTTTTGGTCTCTTGGAAAATGTGTCTTATTTACTTCCTCTATTAATTCTTTCCATCCTTCTTCATTTAATGAATACGTTCTCTTTTTTTCTTTTTCTTTCTTTCCTCCTTTCTTTCCTCCTTTTCTTTCCTCCTTTATTTCTTTCCTCTTATTTTCTTTCTCTTATGTCCCTTCAGTTATTGCTCCTTTCCTTTCTACTGTTTTCATCTTATTTTTGATGTTTTCTCCGGTCTCCTTAATTTTTACCCTTTTTTTACCCTTTCTTTTTATTCCTTTTTCCCTCTTTCAACTCACTCAGGAGCATGAAAAGGACAAAAATTCTAACTTGAACTTTTACCTCAATGCAAAACTTAAGTTATGAAGTTTCTTCTCTGGTAATAATACCTGTTCGCTCTTCATTACAGTGACAGGATGAGGTGGGATAACAGGCCGTTGCACTGTGTAACCCTGACACTGTGTGGGTGTGTGTCACCTCTCTCCCTCTCGCCTCTCCAGCTGTTTCAGTAAAACAGAAGATAACACTATAACATCAGACCTCCTCCTTCTGTCTCCCCCTCCTCCTGCTCTTCTCCTTCTTATCCCTTCCATCACTCTCATCCATAATTTATCCGGAGGCTGATTTTTTTGCCGACACAATCCCAATGTAGAAGCGCAAACACTCTCTCCAGTTTCACTCAGGCTGCGTGCTGCGTGGCCACTTCCTCCTGCAACAGGAAGCAGGTGTCGATAAGTACAGGAAGTGAAAACTGGCACCGGCTTCAGGTGAGTCTGTCCTCTTAGGTGTTAGATATCCCTTACCACCAATCACTCTGACCCCCCCCCCCCCCCCCCGCCACACACACACACACAAACACACAGGATACAAACACCAAGAAATAGATCATTCACAAGGGCATCTTACATATTTTCTGTTTTAAAGTGTCTTTATTACTTTATTACTGGCGATCGTGGCTCAAGAGTTGGGAGTTCGCCTTGTAATCGGAAGGTTGCCGGTTCGAGCCCCGGCTCGGACAGTCTCGGTCGTTTTGTCCTTGGGCAAGACACTTCACCCGTTGCCTACTGGTGGTGGTCACAGGGCCCGGTGGCGCCAGTGTCCGGCCGCCTCACCTCTGTCAGTGCGCCCCAGGGTGGCTGTGGCTTCAATGTAGCTTACCATCACCAGTGTGTAAATGTGTGTGTGAATGGGTGGCTGACTGGTTATGTAAAGCGCTTTGGGGTCCTTAGGGACTAGTAAAGCGCTATATAAATACAGGCCATTTTACCATTTATTAAAATCATGTTACATTATGTACTTTTTAATCTAATTAATAATTATTATTGATTTGTCTGTTTCTTACTTGCTCAAATATGATACTATCAGGAGTTAGTTAAAAGTATATATAAACAAGTTGTAGCAATTAATGACTAAAGATGTGAGGGTCTGCTTTTATTAGTGATCTAAATGTTAGAAAAAATTTAATTCTACTATTTCTGTCAAAATTCCTGAGCTCTAATCATGAATGCAAATTCTCTCCTGGATTATAAAAGTGAGTAGTTATCAAACTTTATTGCAGAATATTATTTTTGCATGCCCAGGTCTAATGGCATGTTAGGCTTTTCTCAGAAATTAAGTCCAGGCAGCTGAGGGAGGCCTGCTATGACCTCTACAGGTGTTAAATATCCGTGCCTTGTGGGCTTCAGTCAGACAACAGTTCACAAATCAGTGGTGTTTTTATATTTTATTTTATTTTATTTTATTCAGTCCTTGTTGTTTTTTGACTGTTTGTACTGTTTTGTTTTTAAACAGGTGTGAGAGATTTTCTATTAACTGAGCATCACTGACAATATTTCACCTTTACTTAGTAAGTCAAAGAACAATGGTCCTGAAGTGAGGTAAGTACTGTGAAAATAGAACAACTGCCAGCCACGCCAGAACTACATAGAACTTGTGAGCGTGCCTTCAGGCTTGTCTCTGGTGAATGAGACACAAGAACGTCTCACTTTGGAAATAATCACAACCTGCAATGCTTTCCCTTCTTGCAGTGTGTGAAGAAGAAGTATTATTTATCTTTGTCTCTAAAATGCCACAGAGCTATTCATTAGATATACAATATTTGTATCTCTTTGCAAATTACAATTTGTAAAATCTCACTGCTAGATGTCAATAGATTGCAGATTGCAGTCAGTTGAATTCAGTTTTCCTAAACTTGCCAATTCTAGTGCATAATTTGGGTTATGGTGGCTGCAGTAGGACAAACAGCACTGGCCACTGTTCATTTCTAATGAATGTAGGCTGTCAGTCTGCTGTTTACCTCAGCTGTTTACAGCCATACTCTGTTGACTCATCGAAGACAGCATGAACTTCTCTATCAGTAACCCCTGATGTTAGCTACTGTTAGCTGGCATTAGCTGCTGTTAGTCAGAGTTAGTGAAGCTTTCTTTGAAGTTGATCTTACATTGTAGGAGTGAGAGATTTTTCATGCAATGTGCAATTAAACTGTTAATCAGAGGAAAAGTGTGTAATATGGAACATAGAAGCTTCCACAAACTAGCGCCTGCTCCGATATATTTTTAATGTGATTATTCTAAGTTGATGTGAATGCATCAGTTTGTTGGAAGACATAATTACACACTAATAGGTGTATATGTAAAAAGATATTTTTTTCTATTTAATAAATTAAAATAACTGTACCTTTAAACAGCATCATTATATCTACTTTTTAAATAATACACTAAAGGTCCTCTTTACTTTCTTCTAAAACTGCTAGTTGTTGCCTACAGTTAAGTATTTTGTGAAGTTGTACTGTTTCTTACATTGTGCTAAGTTATATTCTTTTTATATTTTTCAAGTTGTTCAGTTTTAAACAATATATTTTTCATAAATCTGTGCTGAATTTTAGAGACATGTAAATATTGTTTGATTAATCAATGTCATAATTTAGTAATAACATTTTTTTTTATTAAGAAATGTTAAAAGAGGTGTCTGATTAATAAAAAAGGACATGATTTATCAAGTTACAGTTTACAGAGGGGAAAGTGTAATTAAGCAAGCAGCCCAATCCCATTTGCCTCCATTCAGTGGTGTCATATAACTGCTTTGTAAATGTGCAAATCAGCAGTGGTTCAGAGAATAGCACTTAGTGACCACAGCCAGAGAAACCCGTCCACTCTAATACATTCAGTACAGCTTTATTCATCTTTATGATTATTTTACATTTTCTTCGTGCTTTCTTCTATAACACTAAATTATGAGTCAAACAGCAAATTGCAATCATTTGGAATACCTTCATTATATATCGCTCATGAATTTAGATGAGTACATCTGGATTTAACTCACATCCAATGATGATGCATTGTTGTTCACTCTCATGACTGAGTTGCTTGTAGCAATGAACGACTAAAGCACGACACAATTGTGTCACATAAGGAATTGTTGATATTATATATACTCAAAACCTAAATGCTCAAAATAATTTACTAGATCCAGATTTTTTAAAACATTAATATATTTTTTCTAAATTGAATTGCATTCCAGTCCATATTAAATGTGTAGAATTTCTGTAACTTTAAAAGAATAAGATTAAGACAAACTTTTTATACTGTGTACATTCATTTTAGTTTGCACTTGTCCAGCAAAGTTCCAGCAATCCATTATGGTCAATAATTTGGCCCCTTTATTCTTCAACACAGCCTAAACTCTCTTAGGAAGGTTTCTGGTACATTCGTTTAGTGGTCTTTAAGTAGTCTTAAGGAATAATCCAAGATCCTTGAAGCTCTTTGTTGGTTGCTGGCTGCATTTTGTTTCATGACATAGCTTCCACCGTTCACAGATGGCTGTAGCTACTCACTGATTTTCAGTACAGTTATTGTGTCATTCTTTTATAATACAGTCCCGATCAAAGGTTTAAGACCACTTCAAAAATGGCAACCAAAAGAAAATCATATTTTGCATGGCTGGATCTGAACAAGGTTCCAAGTAGAGCTTCAACATGCAACAAGAAGAAATGGGAGTGAGACAAAGAATTTTTTGAGCATGCAATTTATTGAAAACAATGCTTAAACTGAAACAGGCTGTTTAGGATGACATGCCTTTAAAAGGCCAAATCTGTGCAAAATTTGGATTCATTGTCATTTACAGTCAGGTACTTAGTTTCAGCAGCACTGAGCCGGAGGATCCAATTGGCTGTCTGTCAAGATACTGGACGGTCCTCGACCCAAATTAAAAGCAAAAAACATCTTCAAAGGCCTCTTCTTTTTGAATGCCACAGAACTTAGCGTTTGGACTTTGCAAGAGAGCAAATTGAAAGGTGAAGAAAGTTTTATTCTCTGATAAGAAAAAGTTTAATCTTGTATGTCCCGGTGGTTTCCAACGTTACATGTACACGTGCATGACAACCAGATCCCACCTGAGATATTAATATACTGTATATATTCATATTTAAACTTAATGCTGCACAGAAAATAAAACAGATATTTATAAAATATAATATAGTGTATCCACAGCTAATAGATACTTAATGTCATGATTGCAGTTCAGATCAGATTTTCCAGTGGAGCAAATAAGTAATTCCCGGGCACATTCTCCTGCATGTTTCCATCACCCTCATTTTTGTTGTGATATACTGCATAATTTTTGCCCTTTCATGCCTCTAAAAATGTTAAACATAATAGGCATGCTTCATCATATTAGAGGGTCGCAAGCAAGAAAGGGGGACATCATTGCTTTATAAATTAACACCACACTGGTGGAGTTCACATAAAAATATGGAGATGTTGCCAGTAGACACCATACTAAAGAAAAGGTCAGTGAAAATATTACCTCCTCTGAGGCCCCTGAAAATTCATACAGAATTATGAAGGAACCTGACCATAATTTTTGAGATAACCAGTTTTAGATCAGCTTGTCAGAAAAATGGACTCTGGCCTGACTACAGTGATATAAAATAAAGTCCTGCATATCATCTCTGTTTGGCAATGATTCTGATTGGCTCTCACCCTATGATGTCATGAGGTAATCACAGTATGAAGCCCAGATCTGTATCTCTTTCTGTGAGAGGGGCCACTAATCAGAAGAATTAAATGACATAAGTCGTCAAACTGATGGACCTCAGATGACCCATGTTTTCGCTGCCTGCAACAACAAACAGCCCCCCCCCCTCCCTAGCTGATCATGGCGACATTCCCAGGAGACAGTTTTCCGAACGGTTTTCCGTGAGCGGGATGGGATGAACTCCACATCTCTCACCCGTAAAGAGACGGAGCAAAAAGCAGCTGCCTCAGCACCTGCCGGCCCCCAGTGAAAATCAAAATATCAATAAGCTCTTATAGCATTAAGGAAAATGCCTAAATCTGACACTTTCTCTCCTTCTATCCCCTCCTCTTTCCCTTTGCCAATATCACTCAACCACTTACACTTGGCATGGGCCCACTGGAGAGTTTTACATGTACATTAAGAGAGGCTTTTTGCCTCTATTTATCCTCCTCTACCTCTTCCTCCTCTCCACTATATCTATTAAAGTAAATATACACTGGCTGGGTGGTGACACATAGTCCATCCTCATTCATTTTTGAGCAGGTGATTGACATGGCTTGAGTTATAGCCACATTAAAGAAGAGGACCGCAGTAGGATTGCCCTGTGAGTCTAGTAATAATGTTAATGCCTTATTTCATGAGGAATATCACAGGAAAACAACACAACTGTTTGCTGCATTAGAGTACAGTGGGAATCAGTCATGTTTAGATAATCCATCAATGTAAAAGCGCAGACTGACCTCGTCAAAAAGTGCCTTGCCAAGGGAAAAAGGATAAAGATATGATACACATAAAAGGGCTGGAAAAGTGGGCCGAATAAGCAAAAAGAGATATCACAGGGTGAAGGAGTTTAAGTAGGGAATAAGGTGTGCAAGGGAAGAATGGCCTAGGGCAGGAAGAGGATAAAGAGAGGAAGAGAGGGATGGGGGACAGAGAAAGAGAGAGAGTGGTGGTGGTAAAGCTGATGATTGCTCTGTGAGAATTATTATTGATGATTCAGGCAGTGTGAATTATTAATGGGGAGCGAAAAGCATCTTTGAACGTGTCTCTGACATTCAATACTGACAGAGATCAATGAGCTGGCATGGACACGAAGAGGAAAGATGAAGGGAGGAACGAGGAGGAGCGTTTGGAAAAGAGGAAAAATAACAACAGAAAGGAGGAGATGGAAGGAAGGTGTGTTTGGACAAGTCGAGTCCTTCAGGTTGGGTGCTTGTCCAAAAGCTTTAAGAAGAAGGAAAGACGATGAGACGGCCAACTGCAAGGAGTCATGTGACAGTGTTGAAGGTGATTGGCTGTGACATTGTCTTAGGTCTAATGCTCCTCCTCAGACGCAGGAAATAGCAGAGCAGTTCCTCCCTCCCCCCCAATGTCTTAGGAACTGTCTCTCCTTCCTGTCTGCTACACTGCTCTGTCTTAATAAATGTGTGTGTGTGTGTGTGTGTGTGTTTAGGAGTGAGTGTGTGTAAAAGGAGACTTTATTGTGGTCCTTCCTTGGCTAGCCTCAGTGAGCTTGGTTTCCTACACAACATTCAGGAGACGTGGTAAGAACTGGGTTAGTCCTCATTCAGGCTCTCTGAAGTACCCTACAGTACTTTTCAATGATGAGCTTTAACTTTGTAATGCTCAAAGCTTGTAAAATCAAGTTAAAGCTGAGGTTTACCTTTTAAACATAAAGTTTAAAAAAAAGTATAAAAACTTCAGCAAGTATTTGAGTTGTCACTTGGGAAAGCATCATGCCAAAACTGAAAAAAAAAATAGTTTAGACTTGAGAAAAACAAACTGCTTGCAAAGCAGGAGATGGATGTACAAAGTTACCACAACTGTCAAGAACTGGAGTGAGAAGTATCCCGAACAAGCTTGGCACAGTTAGGAAGCGAAGGATTTCAAAGACTCATCCAAGAAACCAGAGAGAGATGTGTATATAGATCCCAGAACAACTGCCGACACACCTGTGAATGATTTAACCAAGCTGGGAATTGTAGTAAATGGTAAATGGCCTGTATTTGGCTCGGTTCTGTTCATAATTTTTATGGACAGGATTTCTAGGCGCAGCCAAGTGGCGGAGGGCTTTCGCTTTGGTGACCTCAGGATCTCATCTCTGATCTTTGCGGATGATGTGGTTCTGTTGGCTTCATCGGGTGAGGGCCTCCAGCTCGCACTGGAGCGGTTCGCAGCCGAGTGTGAAGCAGCGGGAATGAGGATCAGCACCTCCAAATCTGAGGCCATGGTTCTCAGCCGGAAAAGGGTGGAGTGCCCACTCCGGGTCGGGGATGAGGTCCTGCCCCAAGTGGAGGAGTTCAAGTATCTCGGGGTCTTGTTCGCGAGTGATGGGAGAAGGGAGCCGGAGATCAACAGACGGATTGGGGCTGCAGCTGCAGTAATGCAGACGCTGCACCGGTCCGTCGTGGTGAAGAGGGAGCTGAGTGTAAAAGCAAAGCTCTCAATTTACCGGTCGATCTACGTCCCTACCCTCACCTATGGCCACGAGCTGTGGGCAGTGACCGAAAGGACGAGATCGCGGATACAAGCGGCGGAAATGAGCTTCCTCCGAAGGGTGGCTGGCATCTCCCTTGGAGATAGGGTGAGAAGTTCGGCCATCCGGGAGGGGCTCAGAGTAGAGCCGCTGCTGCTCCACATCGAAAGGAGCCAGCTGAGGTGGTTTGGGCATCGGACAAGGATGCCCCCTGGGCGCCTCCTGGGTGAGGTGTTCCAGGCATGTCCCACCGGGAGGAGGCCCCGGGGCAGACCCAGGACACGCTGGAGAGATTATATCTCTCGGCTGGCCTGGGAACGCCTTGGTGTTCCCCCGGATGAGCTGGAGGAGGTGGCTGGGGAGAGGGAGGTCTGGGCCTCTTTGCTTAGGCTGCTGCCCCCGCGACCCGGCCCCGGATAAAGCGGATGAAGATGGATGGATGGATGGATGGTAAATGGCCTGTATTTGTATAGCGCTTTACATAACCAGTCATCCACCCATTCACACACACACATTCACACACTGGTGATGGCAGCTACATTGTAGCCACAGCCACCCTGGGGTGCACTGACAGAGGCGAGGCTGCCGGACACTGGCGCCACCGGGCCCTCTGACCAAAGAAGAGAATGACAATTCAAGAAAAACTCCACTTCTCCACAAGAGACACCTTCAAGCCTGACTGAAGTGCACTGAGAAAAATGTGGAAGAAAGAATACACATACTGGATCAGATGAGACGAAACTAGACCTATTTAGCCAAAGAGTTGCTGCTTATGTTTGGAAAAGCAGGGAGAGGTGTACCATCCAAAGTATGACATCCTCACAGTGAAACATGGTGTGGATGCTGTGCGGATGCTTCAGTGTGTCTGGAACTGGTAATATTATCAAGGTGGAAGGAATTATGGAGAAAGATTGATACGTGAAGACTTTGCAAGAAAGCTGTTGTGTCATTGTACTTAGTTTGCTTTTTCAAAATGTCATCTGGGGCTTCTTAGCAGACAGCAGACACTGCTTATTCTGACACAAAGTAATGAAAATACTTGTAAATGTACAATGTAAAGACTCCCCTCTCTGCCTCATGCTGACCTGACTGACACAACCAGAGTACTGGATACATTACACTAGACACATACCCAGGAGTCAGGAGGGAGACAATAATGTTGTAAATGTACTTGGTATTCCTTTTTTTGGTGACAAACAGGTAAACACACCAATAAAAGACAGTAAACATAACAGACTGATTATTTTAAAAAAGTAAATTATTTCAATGCTAATCTGTGACATTAATTAATCTGCTTGGTTGTTGTGGTTTTAGCATGTAAAGCCACTGTGCAGTTGTTTAGTAGAAATCTCCGCCCGTGTGTGTGTGTATGTGTGTGTCTGCAGAGGTCAGCGGGTCATGCAGGAAAGACTGATCCTAAGGGACAAACTGCCAGTGTTACTCAGCCACTTCTCAAAAACAGACACACACACACACAGATGTTGTTCTTTCAGACTGTCAGTCTGACCATTGTGATGCGGACATTGCCAGGGCTGACACTAAAAGGGGACAGGGCTCAGCTCTTATCGTCACGGTAACAAGCTGATGGGAAGACAGACGAGCTCCAACCGCCACACCTGATCACGAAGGAGGAGGACAGTCTCTTTGAAACAATCCCCCCCATACACCAAGCATTCGCTTCCTCTCATTGTCACATGTGCACACACACTGGAGTAACTCAACACTGATTCATCTTTATATATGTATATATATTTATATATATATATATTTATATATATATAAATATATATATATATATATATATATAGATATATATATATTTATATATATATATTAGGGGTGCAACAATACTCTTATCGATATTGAACCGTTCGGTACAGTGCTTTCGGTTCGGTACGCATATGTATCGAACAATACAAAATCTTTCATTTATTTTATCAACTTTTCTTCTGACGATCAGAGATGGGCAGTAACGCGTAATCCGATTACTTTTTTCAAGTAACGAGTAAAGTAAGGGATTACTATTGCAAAAACGGTAATTAGATTACCGTTACTTTCCCGTAGGAACGCTGCGTTACTGCGTTACTAAAACCGTGATTTTTTTGCGAGAATGTCTCATGACAGTGACGTAAGCGAGTGCGACGTTCGTGACAACAGCTGTGTGCAGATCAACAATGGATAATATATCAAGTGCGGGAGAGAGTATGAGCGTGCAGCGTTTAAAGCGTGGAAGTACTGACCTTACTTTAAGTTTGATTCCATAAAAAGTGACAAAAACATTAGCATCCATTAGCATTGTGCGTGGGAAGAAAACTTCTTTTTACAGCAAAAAAACCCCCCTAAACGTTCAAGCAAGCACCGAGTGCCCTACCACGTAATGGGAAACTCGCGGATTCTTCCACTGACCGCTGCGGCACACCTGCACCAGGATAAACCTCCGCCTACCCCGCTCCTGCTTTACAGGTGAAAATAGAGCAAAAGGACCGCTAGTCTTTGACTTTATTTATTTTCTGCTGTGTTTTACTTGCATCTATTTGAAAGAGTGAGTGTAAACACACACAAAAAAATTATTTTATGTGGTGGAATGTGCAGAAAATAGGTTTAAATATTAAACAAATTTCTTCCAGTCAGAGAATGTTGCATTTAATTAAAATTTTGCTTGATGCATAAAATTAAAAGATTAAAACTAATAAAACAAGTTTTAAAAAGGGACTTTTCCATTTGATTACATTTTGTATGATGGATTATGCAGAAAAAGTAGAATTGGGCTGAAAGATCTATTGCTTTATCACCTATTCAGGTTGTAAATCATGTTTTTAAGTGTTTAAGTAATCAGTAATTAGTTACTGATTACTTTTTTCAAGTAACTTGACCAACACTGCTGACGATGCTGTCTGTGTTGAGGGCTCAGTGAATCTGCGTTCGACTACTCCGCCTAGTCAGTGTTGCCAACTCCTCAGTAAGGAAAATCGCTATTGGTTGTCCTAAAAGTCGCTAGAAGTCGCTAAATGACGTCATCCCTAATTTGCATAATTGGTCATGCTAATGTAATTGTAACCTACGCTGCTGGAGAGAGAAATAACATCGTGGACGAGACATAAAGTGAGCAAAAAACGTCCTAAATGCAGTTAGAATTTATTTAGAACTACAAATTAAATTTCTTTTAGCAATTATTGTTTTTTGTAATGTCACAATTCCAACCCTGCTCCTTAATCCGGGCTTGGACCGGCAAAAGTGACCCAAAATAGGCACTCTGGTGGAGTTACTTTGTGTGTGTGTGTTTATAAGTAGTTTTAAACCTGATCCACCACACAGCATAAGAGTAAAAGAAGAACTGACTGCGTTACAGCACCCGCTGCTCGTTGAGAGTAAAAGCGATATGCGCTTTCACGTCTTTTTTTTAGCGACTTTTCTTGGAAAAAAAGTCGCTAGGGGGTCTGAAAACTCGCTAAATATAGCGACAAAGTCGCTAAGTTGGCAACACTGCGCCTAGGCTGCACTGTCGAGCGCAGATCCACTGAGCGCAGATCCACTGAGCGCAGATCCACTGAGCGCAGATCCACTGAGCGCAGATCCACTGAGCGCAGATCCACTGAGCGCAGGGCAAGCTAGCGAGACAGAAGCAAAGCTCGTTGCAGCATGGCAAATTGAACCTCCCCCACCCTCATTCAGATCTGGCCTTTGGAACTATTTTGGTTTTCATGTGACGTATGACCCTGAAGGTAAGCGCGTCATAGACAAAAGTAAAACAGTATGTCGGATGTGCCACGCAATGCTCAATTACATGGGTGGGAACTACTGCGTTAGCGCAGTTAGCTTTTTAACGTGTTGACGCCGTCCAGCCCCACGCACAGGGTGATCCGCGGTAGCTCGTTAACGGAGATTTGCCGAGTTGTGGCTTTAACGTCATTTCAACGAGATTAAAGCTGACAGCACTAGTGGGAACACAACAAATATGACAGCAGACAAAAACAACAAGCAGGCGTGCTACAAACTTTACCCGAGTCATTTAGACAGCCGTTAGCATATGATTCTCCTTATGGGGACCTGATATGTTTAATATGCTGCTGAGAATATAGCCCAGAAGAAGCATATAGTATAGCTTTTATTTTGGAAAGAGCCATTTCTCTGTAATAAACTCTCTTTTCCAAAGATGAGTGATTTATCGATCAGATAGATTTATTTTTTATTACTTTGTTGTTTCAGCAACATTAAATTTTAAAACTGTACTTTTGAGTTAAAATATATATTGATAATTTTAATAAATATCAAATTCAAAAGGCATGAACAATTTTTTTGTATCGAAAAAATATTGAACCGTGACACCAAAGTATCGAACTGAACCGAACCGTGAATTTTGTGTATATATATGGTTCAGTGATTAATTGTCATAACTTTGGATGTTTTTCCTACAGTTGAAATTTTGTACATATATTCACAACTTTATCCTTGGGGTAATTTGTAATAATGGAGGATTTAAACATCATTTAAAAAAGTATTTTGTTCAGTGCTTATTAACTATGTGAAGGTTAGCAACCTAAAAAAGTGGTAAATCTTTTCCTTATCTTTATATGCAAGTTAGCATGCAAACATTATAGCATAGCATTTCATATTTTTCATTTTGTCTTAGAGTGCCTATGATATTTTTTGCCTTATATCAACCAAGAACTACACTCTCAGTCAAAAGACAAACCTTCTTATTTAGTGATTTGCCTTTATTTTTACTACTTTCTACGTTGTAGATAAATACTAAAGGAAAGGAAGAAAAGGAAGACCAAGAGTCACCTCTGCTGCTGAGGACAAAAGTCATCCGCATCAGAAATTGCAAGTTAATAGCACCTCAGATTAGAGATATGCCACACAGAGTTCCAGTAGCAGACACATTTCTACATTAACTATTCAGAGGAGACTGTGCAAATAAGGTCAAATAGCAGCTAAGAAACCACTACTAAGGAAAAGGAACAAGCAGGAGAGATTTTTGGGGGCCAAGAAACACAAGGAATGAACATTAGACCAGTGGACATCTGTGCTTTGGTCTGATGAGGCCAAATTTGAGATCTTTGGTTCCACTCACCGTGTCTTTTTGTGAAGCAAAAAAGGTGAACGGATGGTCTCTACATACATGCACCGTGAAGCATTGAGGAGGAGGTGTGATGGTGTGGGGGTGCTTTGCTGGCAACACTGTTGGGGATTTATTCAAAATTAAAGTCACACTGAACCGGCATGGCTACCACAGCATCCAGCAGCGACATGCATTCCCATCCGGTTTGTGTTTAGTTGGACCATCAGTTATTTTTCAACAGGACAATGACCCCAAACACACCTCCAGGCTGTGTAACGTCTATTTGACCAAGAAGGAGAGTGATGGAGTGCTGTGCCAGATGGCCTGGCCTCCACAGTCACCTGATGTAACCCAATTGAGATGGTTTGGGATGAGATGGACCGCAGAGTGAAGTCAAAAGGGCCAACAAGTGCTCAGCATCTCTGGGAACTCCTTCAACACTGTATAAATATAAAACGTGTTTTGAGTTATTTCACACTCTTTTGTTTACTACATAATTCAATATGTGTTAATTCATAGTTTTGTTGCCTTCAGTGAGAATCTACATTGTAAACAGTCATGAAAATAAAGAAAAACCATTAAATGAGAAGCTGTGTCCAAACATATGACAGTGGGAAGGAAAGTCGATACTCCTATTGATTAAAACTTGCATAATGAATTTGAGGTCTTCAGAGGTCTGAGAGAGTTCAGCGGTCTTGATTTTGAATTTCATGTAACTGTACTTTCATATAGTTCCGATTGTATCTGCTTTACATTTATCTTCATTTTTTCTGCACTAGTGTGTTCCCCTCTACGCCCGAGTGTGTCCAGGGTATGCATGATTCCCATAAGAGGGCAATGCGAATGCTGACATGTCTGTTTTTTTATGATCTGAGAGCAATTTGAGCAAAATCCAATTTCTTTGCGTCCAGATATAGTTCATTGTATGAATCCTTATATAACAGAAGTTGCACTGAGACGAAGGCTTTAACTGGAACTCAAGAGTATATTGTCCGCAAACATGTGTATTTGCACTAGAAGCACAGAAACACACACTAATACACCACACACACACACACACACACATGTAGATGATACGCTACAGATATTGATGCACTATTCAAACATTTTTAACACCATTAGAATTTTGTTTTTAACCTCTTAAGCCCCAACGCCCCCTGATACGGGGGCAAAAAGCAGGAGACCAGGTAGGCTTGGGGCTTAAGAGGTTAATAAGTTTTACTTATACGCACTTACTTAACCAGATGTCTTTTTCTTGATTAGCTAAGCATTTCTACCATTTTTTGTATTGGGACTGAACTACCAGGGCAGTTGCCTCCCTCCTCCTCACCCTGCCTCTCATGCTGTCTGTCACCTCTGAGCTTTAATACAAAGGGACGTACACGATTGACCTGATTCCAGAGCAGTAACAGAGTGTCTGGACACTTTACAGCCGGTAAAGAGAGATGCACTATTAACCTCCATCAACCCCGCCTCCCTCACTTTCTCTCTCCTGTCATTCTCCACTCCGCCCCCCTTTCGCCCCACCATCACTACCTGGAATTGGCTGGGGGTGAGATGTTGGTGAGAGGGACATCAGAGGGGCAAAAGAGTGGGGTTAAGAGCGGGGTCAGTGGCTTTGTGTGATATGTCACCCTGTTGGTATTAAAGGCATATCCAACTGTGGTGATGATGATGTTCTGGGAAAACTGACTGCATCAAAACATGGTGTAGTACAGCGTAGTTCAGACATCAGTTGCCTCAAGGAGCTTCATATATTAACGTCGACCCTACAATATTACATACAGAGAAAAACCCAACAATCAGGACAAGAGACATGCTGTGAAGGAGAGAGAGTCAGAGATTAATAACAAGTAATCATTCAATGCAGAGAGGCCTATTAACACATAGTGAGTGAGAAAGCTCAATACATCACATTTTATCATGACTGGTCCTCGGGAGAAAGTCAGAGGATGTTCACATTTGCTTGCTATCACTATTTAATAAGGTTTGGTGACAAAAACTGTTGTATATTGTTAGGGTGAAGGAAAAAAATAGCTGTTTGAGTTTAAATTATAGTCTGTATATAAAACATAGAAGAAGTCACTTATAGATCTCCCACTGGGTTACAGGCTCCTGTGTTTGAAGCCTTGATCTAGCTTTGATTGCAAAACCAAATCAATTGCATGCTCGTATCGTAGTGACTTGTCATTCAAGTCAGTGCATAAACGCTTTATCAATCTGGACTGTAATAGGGGAAGTAATTTACAAAATCAAAGACTGAAGCCCAAAAAGGCACCAGGAAAATGTTCTGTACTGTACAGGCTATAGTGAATATATTCTTCTACAACATTAAACTAATTACAAAGCTCTATTGAAGATTTCCAGGGTATAGAGGCTTGCATTTTACATGTGAGACTGTGGAGGTTGCTTAAGCTTGAAATTTAACGTTTGGTAAGAAAAACAGCTTGCACAACGAAATCTATTGGGCAAACCTATGCGGGTGTTTTCAGAGGAATGACAGGCTATAGAAATGTGAAACCATCATTAAAATGTTGTACAACTGCATTTTTTTTAGTTTGTTGTTTTAATAGCAGTCAAAATTACATCAGTATCTACTCTCCTAAATTGCTTTGCTCCCATTTCCATGACAAAGTGAGACAAACCTTATCAGCTACAGTCATGTAGTTATTTAGTTTGACAGACAACTTTCACATCAGCATAACTTAATCAACACAAATGTGGCATCCCTGTGAGGGAATGGCCACATTAATATTATTTGGTGTAAAACACTGGTGTTATGGGACATTTTTTCTTACTATATCTACTCCTTTTCAGTTACTTTAAAAGAATAGAAACCCATGTAAAGGGAGTCATTTTATGTTAGAAAGCAGTGAGGGTGGAACGTTGGTGGTTGCTCCAGGGTTTCGGGGTGCAGTAAGTGGAGCCCACCTTCCGCTGCTTCCTCAGACACGTTCTGGAGGAAAACAAAGATGCATCGTGTCTTCCTTACTCCCCTCTTCACCTGCTTTTACAGGTAACATATTTGTCATCGTGGTCTTCATCCTTGGGACCCGTAACACACAAACAGCAAAATTTCCAACAGATAGTTGTCAAACATGGTGGTTTCCTGTATGTTTTCAGACAGGATGAAAAATTGTATTGATTTTCCACTAATGTATTTATTTTTTCATTATCATGTGTCAGCTATTTGTGTGGTGGGAGAAGTGAAGGAAAGGCACAAATCTTGTTTTTGAGACAACCGATGGAAAAAAAATTCCCAATTTGCAAATTTATGATCGCGGTCACATTTGTGCCTCATTGTCTCATGTTAAACGTATATTTGAGACTCTCTCTCTGTTTAACTAACTGCTTCCAGTTGAGGGGAGACAAATCACTGCTCATTTGGAGGCAATTCTCAGAATGCATCATTTGCCCTGTTCATGGGACGTTTGCCGGGAGAAACCCTTCACATGCACACACAGGAAGACAGAAAGAACGTGATCGAGAGGAAAGAGGCAAAGAGGCAAACGGGGATCTCAGACAGCAGTGGAGAGTGGCACAGGAGTCCCCATAAAGCCAAGGTTAATTCCTCAGTCTCTCCATCCATCACTGAGCAGCTGAGAATGGGGGGTGGGTGGTATGGGGGTGACATACCACTTTCAGCCATATATATGTGTGATGAAAGGAAAGAGCGGTGGTAGGGGTGACAAGAGAAATACAGTTCAGAGAGACTGGGGGGTGAGGGGGAGTCTGTATCGCCCCATTGTCTCCCCAAGCACCCATAAAGGGCGTAGGAGGCGAGGGATCATAAGGCTCGTTTGGCAGGAGTTATGGCTGCCACCAGAAGGCGAGTCAGAGCAGGCAGGCAGACCGGACCAATGACAAGCTCGGGATGTAATTGTCACGGTAACTGGTGGGCACTGATGCCGTTGGGGTCAGGAACGGTCCTGGGTGGACAGCAGCCAGGACATCACAGTGAGTGCGGTAGAGACATCACTGTCACTAATGATCAATGGTCAGCTGAGGCAGAGAGGGCGGTAGCAGTGGGAAGCCACCCAATGAGAGAAACATGGAGAGTGGCAGGTAGATTGTTTTTACTGAGGTAGCAGTGATAGCCAGAAAGGAAAAGTGAAAAAAAAAAACCAAATGTGGGAAAGCCAGATTGTTTTAGGACTAGAAGTCTAAATGAAGATGTCAAAGCAGCTGCTGAGAATAAAACTCTGGGTAATGCATTCATAAACTCCTTTCTAGTGATGCACAAAAATACCCTAACACTGCTATCTAGTTACCAATACTTTTAGTTTATGTGGTTAGAGAAATACAGTTGCTCTGAGGGGGGTATTACTGATGCATCAAACAATTGTAGAGGTAATGTTTAGGTTAAGGTTAAATTTTTGGTTAGGGTTTCTGTAAGTACGCCTAGATGTTGCCATTTTTGTCAATGTGTAGCTACAGAAGTGTGACTGGACACGCTTAGTGTTGATCATATGGCAGCAGAGTCTTGAGTTCAGGCAGACCGAGCACAGGGAAGGCAGAAGAGGTCATCTTAATGCCAGCCGCATTATCTGACGTGCTAATGGTAAATAGACTGGTTCTTATATACCGCATTTCTACTCAATTTGAGCACTAAAATCACTTTACACAATATATCTCATCCACCTATTCAAGTACCTTTTTTTTAAATGTCCAAGTACTTTCTTTTTAACATTGAAACAAGCAACTCATGGTTCACTATCTTGCCAAGGATAATTTGTTCATGTAGACTGGAGCAGCCAGGGATCAAACCACAAACCTTCTGATTAGTAGATCACCCGTTTTACTTTCTTAGCCACAGATACCATGGGTATGCTGGTACTTGCTTGGCACAAATCCAACTGATAAAGTTCATATATAGTACCCTATTTAAGCATCTTTAGCCTACCCACTGTTGCTGTGTGTTTGCAAGCCACTATACATCCCACCTCCACATCAGCTCCTCCCGATAATGTATCTGACTTATTAATGGCATATCTGCTGTCACTGATGCCCCAGGTTTATCCTTTAAATCATAGTTCAAACATTTTAAATGTAAATATTGTTTTAATTAAAGAAATATTTGCAATTTTTGCACAAATCCGTATTTTCTTCGAGAGGGACAGACACACTCCCCTCTTAGTTATGTTCCATGTCTTTTTATCCTTCAGACCTGGCTTCTGTCAGGAAGGTGGGTGTTATTTAAACCGTGCTACACTCCAAAAACTAAAACTGATATTTATTTAAAATTTTTGAGGCAACACTTTTACACTTAAAAATATTGAGTAGATTGGAAACCAGTCAAATCTGTTCAATATACTTGATCAATTGAATAACTGAAGCTTAAACATATTAAGTTGAAAATAATAATTGTAGTTGTTACACAAACATGAACAAATTGAGTAAATAACACTGACATGCTTGGTCAATGTAACTGAAATATAGATGGTCAGTTAATCCAAAATTTTGTTCCATTTACTTAATATTGTAAACTGAATGTAATCAAAATTGTACTTAATATTAAATATGGTAAATGGCCTGTATTTGTATAGCGCTTTACTTAGTCCCTATGGACCCCAAAGTGCTTTACACTACATTCAGTGTGTGAATCATTCAGTCATTCACACACACATTGGTGATGGCATGCTACATTGCCACAGTGATCAATTGAATAACATTACATGTCAGCGTGGCGCACGGACAGAGGCAAGGCTGCCGGACACTGGCGCTACCAGGCCCTCTGACCACCAGTAGGCGACCAAGACTGTCGGAGCCGGGGCTCAAACCAGCAACCTTCCGATTGCAAGACGAGCTGCCAACTCTTGAGCCACGATCGCCCCCTAGAATTCAAATATGAATGATATTGTATTTCACTGGTAGTCTAAGTCTGAAAAACCAAACAAACTAATATGTAGTTGTGTGTTTCATAATACATGTATGAAAAATGACCACATGTTAAACATGAGCAAACACAAAAGCTCAGAGTATTTAAAAAACAAAATGAACAAAACAATGGAAAAGGCTCATGGTAGTCAATTACTCTACGTTATCGTGTTTTACTTACACTTTTCAGTTGTAGTTGCTGACAATAAATAATATTGATTTGGATAATTAATGATTTTAGTACAAGATACTGATGAGTATAGATACCTTTTTCTCAAATATTTTGATTCAATTTTAAACAAAAGATATTAAGTACATGCAAAGAAGGTATTCTGTGAACCACATACTGAATTTTTTTGTCTGAGATAAATGTAAATAAATACCTTAATTTAACACAAACACATACGTTAACATTTTAGACATTTATTTCAACTTATCAAACTCAAATAATTACTAAAAGGATATCCATAGATTTGATCCGGCTCATCTAACTTATATTTATAGTGATATTTACTAAGCCTCTGAATTACTTTTTAGAGTGTATGCTTATATTTTGCTCATTCTCTCTCTCTTACCCTCACACTCTCTTCCTGCCTCTCTCTTGCTCTGTATGTCTCAGAGGGTCATTTGCCTGTTCAGATGAGATTATGAGCTATAATGGAGGAGGTGTGGAGTGCTGAGACAAGGAAAAATGGCCTACCGTGCAGATAGGAGATTTGATGGTTAGTCAATAGCTTTTTTTCTGTCATCAGAGAGAGAGGGGAGGAGAGCATGGAGACGGGCATGCATGGACCTTGATTCTGTATAGGAAATGCATTATTTTCTTGAAGACTACCTGAAACGGTCTCAGAAAATCATTTTAGCATGAACTAACCTTGAACATTCCCATACTTATGTAAATGATCATTGTCAGTGGTAATCAATGAATGGAATAGCCTTGAGGTTCTTAAATGTTATTGAGAACATTTTCAATTTAAACAGCATTTCTTTGTCAGGTTGGTTATAAAAGCCTTGTAGACAAGATGAGAGGTCACATTGTTACTCCATCTTTACCTTCTGTAAAGCTGTCTTACAGTTTTACAGTCTATGTGCAGGACTACTAGTTGGCCACAAACTTTCATGAAGTCTCTGCTGGCTGTCTAACATTGTCTCAGTGACCATAAAGGTCAAATAACTGGTGGTGACACAACGAGGGTGTGAGCTGAGATTAGCTACCAGCTTCCAGGAGAGCAATTGAAAATGTACCTGGATCAAAGTCCATTTAAAAACTTCCATTTAAAATGAACATCCGCTCTCAAAAAAAAAAAAACCAAGTCATGACTTTCTAATGCATTTTTCTGGTATCATTCTTTGAAATATTTATCTGTTAAAAAGGTGTGTAAGACCAGGACTGTGGTAGCGAACTCTTTCTGTCCTCTGGAATATGGACAGGGCATTTTTTAATCAGTCATACTGAGGACACTTGATAATATTGGCGACTGGTTACATTGGAGGCCTGATCAACACCTTGGACTTTTTTCATATTCTTTCAGCATTTGCTGATTTTTTTTCCTGTCCTGTGGCCACAGGATGCTGCCTTTATGTGTGCCATTGCCATGGACAGGACCATCTGTGGTGTTTAATAATCGATCAAACTTCTAAAGTCAACAATGGAAGTGAAACAAGGACTCTTTCCAACTGTAAAGGCAACAAGCTGGAAATGAATTATTTAATTTTTGAATTATTGTCTAAATTTGACAAAAGGCATTTTCTTTGCTGTTCAGTTTAATTATATTCATTCTAATTTATATAGCACCAACAACTTTATATTGTAGAATAAAGATCCTACAATAATACCAACAACAATTGAGCATATAAGCAAAGTGAGTTGATGCAACACTCTGCAGATCTTTAAGAGGACTAAGTTGGAAGTTGGGTCCTATTTTAGATGCTAAGAGTGCTGATGAAGAGTAGAATGATAGAAAAGAGTAGCCTCTGTGCCTGCAGAACACGCTGAAAGAAAATCACATCACAACAAACTACCCACTATTCAATATCAAATGAAAGGTAAGTTTGCTTTTAGCTCAGTGCATGGTATGAGAACACAAGAGCAGGAAAAATACACTAGGAAGCATTGCTTGCCTGTGAGGTGTTAGTCCACATCTGGACTGGACTGTGTTGTGAGCTTTACCTTATGACTGTCCTGATAACGCTCGTGTCTGAGTGGAAATGGGAGAGTGACATGAAGCACTTGAGGGACGAAGTCCTCAGTCAGTGACAAAAAGCATGAATGACACCTGACACACGGCTGACCTCAGAGTGCTGTCTGCTTCTAACAGCTGCTCAGAAAAAGACGTGTGATTAACCAGACCTGACACAAACACAAGTGAATACACACCCACACGCTCGCACCCAGAGCCATGATAATACAGCTGAGGGATAAATGTGGCTCAATCACACGAATTTCTTTCTGATAACAATGATACCACTACTGCTGCAACTGACTCTTATAGTCACATTGATTTATGATACTTTTATACTTTCAGTTCACTACATGAGTGTATCAAAAGAAACAAACTATATAAATCTGAGGCAGGGCCAACATGACACATGACACTCACCTCTTTTGATTCACTAAGCATTAATGCAGTTTTGTATTTAATCTTTATTATTATTAAGCTCTTGCTTCTTAACATGCTTTTTAATGCATGAGTCTAAAATACCCAAATCTGCTCATATTAGAGGAACAGCAACCGCATTGGCTTCATTTCTCAGGAGACTGCTCCTTTAAATGTAACTTGCGTGTGTTTTTTTGCTTGTTTGGTTTTTGTTCTTCTTGCATATGTGTTTGACGTGCTTTCTTAACAAACTTGCCTGATGCTTGCAGGCAAACGTATTCTCGCAGCTCTGACATGTACAAAAACTTTTGAGCCGACCTCTAATTTGCCCGGCGACCGCTCTCTCCTGCCCGCTGTGTAGTGCGTGCAGAGTTGTTTGTAAAGTCCTGTGTGAGAATGTGTCTAAAATGCATGTGAATGTGTGCAGTGAGCCAAGTGAATATGCATGGCCGCACCCACTTTAATGCATGAAGCCTATCTGCGGCTCATTCATATTTATCTGCGGCACATGCATGCTGGCCGCAGCTGTTCCGCTGCAGGTAATCATACACTCACCGTTTCTAATGTGAAGCAGCACGGGAAGTGCCACCGCGTGTTGTGTTTGCAAACAGCTTCCATTCTTACTGTTGATGTTCACTGTGAAGCCACGTCATTTGAGTGTGTGGTGGTTCAGCTGAAAAGTCAAGAGGGAGAAGCAGTAAGACCCTGCCAAAGCTTTCAGAGGTTGCAAACACACACACAGACACACTCAGCTCCTGTCATTGAAGATATTGACTGGGCAATCAAGTGTTATCAAGGATTATCTTAACCTTCGCCCTGCTCCTCCTCTTGACTCCACAAACATACAGGATACTCCATCACAGGGAGAACTATGGGAGATCAAAGCTGGCACTGACATTCTCACACTGTAATATGTAATATTATCTAATCTGAGCTTCATTCCTCAGCTATAAAGACATGGCAGGAGTGGATAAAGTACATCTGCTTATCCATTTATCAGCTTACCCCCCACCCTCCTTATGTTTTACATCCCCCCACCATCTCTTTCTCTCCCACCATGTCTCCCCCGTCCCCCCCTCTATCTCTCTCTGTCTCACTCCGCCTCTGACACCCTGATCAATTCCCCATCAAATCCTAATGCCACGGTTTAACTCAAGTGTGGCATCTTAATTAGAACGATAACTGCACACTGTCAGGGTCATCGACTGGGCCGGCTGCAAACCAATGCTTCTCATCGACAGGCTGCCAGCGCTCAGAGAGGCTCTAAAAGCAGGGGACAGGGGACGTAGAGGGATGGATGGACAGAGAAGACGTACAGGTGGAGATTGGGGGTGAGTAAAAAAGATATAAGAGTCAGTAAGGTATACCTGAGAGCACTCAATGAATGTGAGACTAGAAAAACCTAAAGAACATGTGACTAGAGTTTGGTAACAGTTCCGAAGAGATTAATAATGTTTTAGAAAAACTGTTTTTGTAGTAGATAAAAGGACGAGGAGCACTTCTATACGGAGCAATGACAAATTGGATTGGCATCTCAGGTGGTTTCTCTCAAAATGTTGTTGTCATATTAATGCAACTATGGGCAGAAGAGGGAAGAAAGAGGTTTGAACCCTTCTCACTGTCAAAACATTGTTTTCTTTTAATGCATTGCTGTACCAATTTGTGCTAATTATACACTCACCTGCCACTTTGATAGGTGCACTGGTTAACTGCTTGTTAACACAAATATGTGATCTGCCAGTCACAGAGAGTCTGTGTACTTAGGCATATGGGAATGGTTGAAGTTCAAACCGAGTAGAAAAGAGATAGCGAGATTTTAACTGACTTTGATTGTTGGTGTCAGAGTTTTGGGTATTTCAAAAACTTGTTGATCTTCTGTGATTTTACTGCACAATCATCTTGGGGTATACAAAAATGGTTTAAGGAAGAGAAAATGTTCAGTGACTTATCTTGACAAAAATGTCTTGATGATGGCAGAGGATAGAGGAGACTGTTTTAAGCTCAAAGACAGGCAAAAGTAACTTAAATCACACAAACAGCACAACACATCAAGGCTTTAAGCAGACGGGCTACAGCAGGAGACAACCACATCTGGAACCAATTCTGTCAGTGGAAAACCGAGGCCACGATTCACATGGCCTTACCAAACTTGGACACTAGAAGGCTGTGAAGTTGTTGTCAGGTCTGAGTCTTAGTTTCTGCTACGTCTTTTTCGAGTTTAGAAATTAGTGCAAACTACATAAAAGGATGTATCCATTATGCCTCATAGTGACAGTTTGTGTGAAGGATATGTTTTTACACACTTTGGTCTTAAGCACCTATGCAGACTGCTTCTGCAAACATTTGTGGAAGAATGGGTCAACCTCAGGAAGTCAGTGATAGGCCATGTAAAATCACAGATCAGGGTCAGCAGATGCTGAGGTGCACAGTGCACAGAGCTTTCTGAGAATCAATTGCTACAACCCTCCAAACTTCATGTGGCCTGCAGATTAGCTAAAGAACAGTGTGCAGAGAGCTTCATGGAATGGGTTTCCATGGCTGAGCAGCTGCATTCAAGCCTCCAACTGCAATGCAAAGCTTCAGATGCGATGGTGTAAAGCAAGTAGCCACTGAATCTAGAGTAGTGGAGACATGTTCTCTGGAGTGACAAATGATGCTTCTCTGACTTGGGCTCTGATGGATGAGTCTGCGTTTGGTGGTTGCCAGGAGAACGGTTCTTATCTGACTGCCTTGTGCCAAGTTTAATGTTTGGGGATTATGGTGTGGGCTTGTTTGAGTTACAGTGAGATCAGTTTGGAGATGGTCCTTTCCTCTTCTAATATGACTGCACACCAAGGTTCATAAAGACATGGATGAGTGAGTTTGGTGTGGAAGTTTTATGACCTCCACAGACTCCTAAAACCAAACAGATAACTTTGGGGATGAATTAGAGAGGAGACAGTGAGCCAGAACTTCGTGTCCAACATCAGTGTCTGATCTCACAAAAGCACTTCTGAATTGTGGAAAATTTCCATAAACACACTCCTAAACCTTGTGGAAAGTCTTCCCAGAAGATTTTAAGCTGTTACAGTTGCAAAGGGTGGGCCAACATCATATTTAACACTATGGATTAAGAATGGAATATCACTCGTGTTTATATTATGCCTGTGAAGGCAGACGAGTGTATACCTTTGGTAACATAATTACAAAAGAAGTTTAAAGTAATTTGATTGAAAAGACTAACTGACAGTATTCAGGAATGTGAGAGAGCTGTGCAAACTGTAAAAAACAAAAATACAAACTGTGTTGATGAGTTATGAGATTCAGAAGAGAAATGCATCAACACAGTAACAAATATCTTTAGTAGTAAAATATGTGTTGAAACTACATTGAAAGTGTACACAAACACAATGAGAAACACCTATGAGGCGGGAATGCACTGGTTATTTGAGAACTTTGTGGTGAGAATGATGTAAAATTATGTCAAAGTGATTGTTAACAGCAGTCACATCAGTAAAATTGTTAGAAGTAAATTAAGTGTCTTGAGGTAACTGTTGTAATTTGGAGCTATATAAATAAAACTGACTTGAATTTTCAACTATTTTTGATGAGAAAATGGAATGAAAGAAAGCAAAAAAAAAGGAAAAAGAAAGAAAAGGATTGAATGAAGGAAGACAAGCCATCAAGGAAATTGTTGGATGGAAAGGAAAAACAGGCAGAGAAAAGGAAGCATGGGAATAAGAGGAAGAGAAAGGAATCCTTGGAAAGAAACTAAAAGGAAACAAAAGGAAAGGAAATTTCAAAAAAGGGTCTCATTAAAAACTTCTTTATCAAGTAGGGAAAATGGAGCTACAGGAAGAAGGCATCAAGAAAAAGAAAATAATTAAAAATGAAAGGAAAAAAAGAATAGCACTGAAAAATCAGATCAGGGAAAGGAAAAAGGAGAAGATGAGAAAAGGTTAGAAGACTGAAAAAAGAGGCATGAATGAAGAGATGTAGAAAAGTAAGAACAATTAGAAAAATGGAAACAAGGCTAAAGCAAGAAAGAAAAAACAGAGGTTGCTGGCAGAAATAAAAAGCAGAAAATGAGGGATTGGAAACAGAAAATGTGGGCAAGAAAGAAAGGACATTTAAAGAATGAAAATTAAAGATGACACAGGCATCTCAAGGAAGACAACAACAATTAGGAAAGGAGGGTAAAGGAAGAAAGAATCAAGAAAGGAAATTACAAAGGAAGAAAAGGGTAGAGAGGAAAAGAGTGTGAGGAATAAAAGGAGGAAGAATGGAAAGACAAAAGAAAAATGGCTCGTCTGTATATTTGCAGAGAAGAGAACTGAAGATCCTTGACTACAGACATTGCACTCGCTTTCACATGGCGATTTGCCCTCTCTGTTTGCTTTTCAGACCAGAAATAAGGAAAGAAAAAGAAGAGAGGGGAAAAAAGAGAAGGACAAAACACAGAGATGCTAAGTTTGTCATTGTATGTGACAAATGTAGATATCAATAAATCATTGTGGGCCGTTGACAGGTTGTGGCAAGGGGGGGCCGCTCATTCCTCATCGACTATTTATGAAACTGTCGCTGCTGTCTGTCTCTCCTTCTCTCAGAGCATGTGTTGCCTGGCTGACTGGTTGGCTGCCAAGCGAAAGTAGTGTCTGAAATATTTAAATGTTTGCGTGCATTTCACACCGGACCTGTGACGCCCACAGAGGGAGCGTTACGTGCCCATATGAGAGGAGGAGGAGGACAGAGACACAGGTCCTGTGTGTCTATCACAGATTTGACCACCAAAACTCATCTTGGCACAAATAAAACCACCTCTCCGTTGTTCCTTGAACTGTTCAAGTTCATGCAGGTCTCACAGTGGTTAGGACTGTTGCCTCACAATTCCTGGTTCAAACCCTGGCTGCTGCCTTCCTGTGTGGAGTTTGCTTGTTATCACTGTCCCTGTGTATCCCTGTGTGGACAGTGATAACATGCCAAACTCCTACAGAGGTCTGGAAGTCACTCGAAAAGGGACTAAACTCGGAAAAACAAAAGTAAATATCTACATTCCATAAACAGCAATGTAAAATGAGACAATAACAACTCAGGCATTGTACTAATTCAATTCACTGCAGTTTTATTTATATACCGTTAAATCATCACAAGTCACTTTATACTGTCAGGTAAAGTCTCTATAGTAATACAAAGAAAACCTCAACAATCAGATGACCCCATACGAGCAAACACTTTGTGACAGTGGGAAGAAAAAACTCCCTCTTAACTGGATGAAGCCTCCAGCAGAACCATGGTCAGCGAGAGGCAGATGACTGGCCCTGGTTGCGGAGGGTGAGGATGGGGCTAAGGGAATGAGACAGGTCAAACAACACATTGTGGAAGACAAGAGTGAAAAAGAAACATACAGTACACCTGTACACAGCCTAGACCTATTGCAACATCACTAAGGGGAAATTCAGAGTTACCTGATCAAGCCTTAACTCTATTGTTTATCATAAAAGAAAGTTTTAAGCCTAATCTTTAAAGTAGAGAGGGTGTATATCTCCCAAACCCAAATTGGGAGCTTCCACAGAAGAGGGGCCTGGAAACTGAAGGCTCTCCCCTCTATTCTACTTTTAAATACCCTACAAAACATGAGCAGGTAGAACATGTCTGCCTGTTTGGTAGGTTCTGTACAGAAGATGTCCTTCCTGCTGTAACCTCAAATGGTTTTGTGTCTTCTCACAAGCTTTCACTTGTAAAGTGGATGTGTAATGTGCAAAAGGAATCGTGCAAATTGTGATAATCTTCAGAGATAAAGAAAACTAATAAATTTATTGCTCACATGGCTAGTCATACCATCCTTTCTGTTTCTGGAGACGACTCATTAGAGTCGCCATACATACTTAGCATACATGGTAAATGGACAGTACTGATATAGAGATAGATATATATTTCTTCTCAGTTAAGCACACAAAAGCCTTTCTAATGCAAGTCTAATTTACCCAATCACACAAACAAAACTTTTATCTATGCCTAACCACTGTCTAACATCCCCCCCCCCCCCCCCCAACCCCCACCCAGTTGTGGTTAAGGGAGGGAGACAGACTGTGATTGACAAAAACAATCAAATTCATGAATTTTTCATCATGACTTGTTGTTGAGTCCATGTATACTTGAATGGAACTAAATGGCTTACAACTCCTCACATACTTTATGTCCTGGTGGACCAAATACTCCAGAGTAACAAATGTAGATTGATCCTCAGATCCTGTGTAAGTAAAATTTACTAAACAAAACTAGAGAGTAGGAAGGCCAGAAAGCAATGAAAGGTGGGCTAATATTCTTCGATTTTAGTCTAAGAAAATTAAAAGTATACACCATCTGAAATTAACTTCTGGGGATAATAATTATAGAGGGCTGAAGCATCAGTTCTCAGAGCTCTGCTGTGACTCTCTCTAAGCAGGCCATGAATGGGCATTAGTTGATTAATGAATTAGACTTTATATCCAAAGGGGTGCTCTCCCAAAGAGTCCAAACTCCCTAACCTACTGTAATCCACCTATTACAGACAGATTATCCTGACTATTACACCAGTGTAGATTTAACAGACCATGAGCTCAAATTACCCAGAGGGGTTGGATGAAAAATTTGTCAGTTTTTACTTCAGGATTATCCGTATTTGAGAGTGATTGCCCTAAACCTTTACTGTGGATGTGTTAAATACCAAGTTCCTTTTACATGCAGTGCCATCCTTATTTTTTAAGCTGTAGTTGCTTTTATATGATCATCATTTATTTCATTTACAAATGATACTAATAAAGGTTTGTTGATTAAATCATTTTCATGTTAGAGCATGCGGATATTTTACACTTTTTTTTACAATACTTTTTACTTTGTCACCAAATACTCCAACTAAGCCAAAGCTGTCAATCATGCGAGCGATGAGCCATAACCTGGTCGGTAAAGGTTCGAAACCGGTCCACCGTATGCCTTTGCAGTGTGTGAAAACTGAGGTGAAATCAGGCGCAGTTTTTGAATCTGTTACTGTGTTTTGCACCAAGGAAATCGTTAAGAATAGATGTGTTATGAGAGGGGCTGTCCAAATTGGTTATTTCACCTGAGTGTGAGGTGTGAAAGTGTTCCAGCATTCCTACTGACAAAGACATTGTCCACAGCCTGTCATACCACGCTGAAGCAAGACGGTTGAGCCAAAGAGCTTTGCCAGCTTTTATTTTGATTTCCAACCATACAGTAATGACAGTAGACTGGCAGAGAAAAAAAAATCATTCTGCTGAAATTTCACTGCACATTTTTAAACTAAAAGAAAAAAACATTTTTGTATAGGGCATCATGCAATAGTTTTGCTTGTCTTGCCCACTTGGGAATCAAACTAGCTGAGCTTGACACCCTTGGACTAAACAATCAGATTTTTCTTATTGTCTCAAAAGAGATACAGTGTCCCAAAGTAAAATTATTCCTTTTTTTTTTTAGATTTTAATTATTTAAACAGCCTCTAGAGCCTGCTTAATTTTGAACGCAACTATAGGCCATAGTTAAAACGGTAGTTCGGGGACTGTGACTTTTTTCAACAGTTGGTGCATGTCCCATCTGAGATTAACCAGTTTGCTTTGGTCTATTAAACTGCATCCAGCCTTATGGAATCAGAACGATGCCACCTGAGCTGCTTCTGAAAGTAGTTTAAAGCCACACAAAGCTTTTAATAAAACAACATTTTGCTTCATATTTTTGTGATATGTGGTGTAGTCTTGCTTCACAGTAAGTGTGCACCTGTGAAGTCTGATGTGTGCAGAGAGAGAGAGAGAGCAAAAAGTAGATGAGGCACTTTGAGAGCTTGCGGCAATGGTGAGATTTAAACTCATTCTGTCTACGGTTCCATCAGATAACGAGCTGAATCAGCACGCACTGTGGATATGCACAGAGTGGGACACGCACACAGACACACACACACATCAGACATTTACGGAGATACAGGAGGAAAAGACAAAGTCTGGCACTGGCTGTTCATGAGCAGGAGTCCTCAGAATCAGAAACTGTCACTTTGTCATCCCTCCACCATTTCTCTTTCCTCAAAGTTTCTCTCTCCTGGTGTCTCAAAGGTCACAAAACAATTAAAGGTAACAAAATTGATTTATTTATCCTTGGTATGTAGTGTACACTACATTTCCTTCCTCACAAAACATTTCCAAAGTCAGATTTAGGAATAAGGTAATCACTGCAGTCTGTATCGTCTTCTTCCTTGCTAGTGGAGGATGCAAATGCAGTCGTGGGGAGACAGAGTGGACTGAACTAAAAGCGACCTGTTTATTGACTGTTTGCAGAACTTAAAGGGCAAAAGGGGAAAGTGAAAACTATAAACTACTGAAACATAAAGCTCTGTGAGGGACTAATGGGAAGGCAGCACTATAGACAGATGCAAAAACAAGACACAAGAGACTAAGCATCATGAAGTACTGGGACAAATGACCCGGGGCAATGACAGTAGGATCCCTTGGTTTCTTAATCAGATCAATCACCGTCCATCTTATATATACAGGTTGGAGCTCACATTGATCTACAGAACAGCTAATGGTGGAAAACTTTTACAATGCACCTTTAATAATCTTAGATATGAAAGATTTCTGCCTCAAAATCTATCTGCTCACAATCACTTTTAATAAGATGTTCTTTATTGAGCATTAATTAGTCGTTTTAAAGGTCTTCATTTGCAGGCAATGTGCAATTTATTAATGTTTTAAATTAGTTATATATTAGTTAGGAACAGGTCATTTTGTCTCATTCAGTGATATTTATGCTATTATGATATTTCAGCACACTATTATTATTATTATTATTATTATTATTATTATTATTATTATTATTATGATTATTGTTATTATTTACACACATTAAGAACGACAGTCTATCACTTTCTGTCTTCCATCTTCCTCTGTCCTCTTCCACCACTGCTCCTGCCTCCTGCTTTTACTTTCTCTTTTCCTCCTTCTCACCCAGGCTTGTTTTAGGCTCTGTGTTGGATCACTTTCATAGCCCTGCTGTCAGTGCTAACCACACCTTGACCCCACTGACCCCTCTTATATCCTCTCCCTTATCTCTCCCAACCTGCCACAGCACCCTGCACCTCAGCCCTCACCACATACTCTGCTGCTACCTTCTCCCTGTGGAGGAGGAGGAGGAGGACATGGAGGAGGAGGAGGACGATGAAGGAGGCGGTCAGTGACGCACTCCGCTACAGGCCTGTCCCTGCTTATTTCAGGTTAGCCCATCTGCAGTAGCACCAGCCAAAGTGACAGCTGTCAGCGCCACTAAGCGTACTCCACATGCTCCCCCTCTGTCCGTCCTTGGAGCTCGGCCAGAACGAGGAGAGGAGAGGAGAGGAGAGGAGAGGAGAGGAGAGGAGAGGAGAGGAGAGGAGGAAAATGAGAGAAAAGGAAAGCAGATATTTTTAATAAGGCGAGAAAACAAACTGAAGAAATAAGTCAAGAAGAAAGAGTAAAATAAAGTGGCTAGAATTAGATTTTAATAAAAAGAAAATCTAAAAAGAAGAAAATGACAGAAAATGAAAGGAAAAAGAGGGGACAAGAGGAGGAAATAGAAACAGAATGAAGGGCGAGGACGTAAAAAATCAAGGAGAGAAAGGAACAAGAAAAACAAAAGAACATGAACGGAGGAAAAAGGAGATGAAAGGGGTAGAAGTAAAAGGAAAGGAAAGATTGAGGGCTGAAACAAAGGGGGAATAAGTGAAACTGTTTTTTGTTTTTGTTTTTTAAGCTCAGCAGTTTCTCCAGTCACCGGCCTACAATAATAATAATAATAATAATAATAATAATAATAATAATAATAATAATAATAATAATAATAATAATAATAATAATAATAATAGGGGTGTAAATGTAAACTGAGCTTCGTCCGTTTCTCATTCACTCTGACCTCTCCAGTCTCGGCTGCTGTTCTTCGGCCTCTTCTGTGGCCTCGCAGCTGCTCCTGTTTAACGTGCGAGCAGCGCCGCCTGCTGGCTGGGAGCGCCGCAGCCTGCCGTAGCTTCTGCTCGGCGCTCCTCCGAACATCAGCGCAGCGCTGTGCTCAGAGCGAGCGCGAAGGCGCGAGAGAAGACAGACTGAACATCTAGAGGAGACAAACAAAGCCGGACTGTGAGCGTGACTTTTGCTGTTCACGTGTGTGTATGTGTGTGTGTTTGTTTGTTTGTTTGTTTGTTTGTTTGTTTGTTTGTTTGTTTGGTTGGTTGGTTGGTTGGTTGGTTTAATCGCAAGGGCTGAAAAACTGCCGCAAAGGAGAGCTGGAAATCAGGAGGAGCGGGAAGAGAAAATAAACTTATCTGCATTTTATGGCTGATGTGAATGAAGGTGATATAAGTTCAACATGTCCACGTGCACAAAAAGTAATATTTGCATCGTTCTTGAAAAAAGGAAAGCTTCTGACTTAATCTGTGCTGAAATAATTCAATTTTTTTTATCTTCATTTATACACATAATTATGCATGTTTTCATAATTTTGTGCACATATTATTTCTTATGTTCACTTTACTGGATTGTATCAAATGTCATGTCAGTGAACATAATTACTTATATGACATCATGTCTAAACTCACTTTCAGAACCAAATAAATGGACAGTGTGTATCCAGCCTTGGTTAGGTAAGTGAAGGACGACAGCATTACAGGTAGGAACAAGAAACCGAACTAAACCTGACAAAATGTTCTGTTAGAATATTGGTGGGAAATCTCTTTTTCAGATCTCTTGTTCTTTAAATGTTCCTCCCATGTCTCTGTTTGTGTTACACATTTCACGAAAATACGAAATGTTGCATTTCAGGTTTCGAGGTCAACAAAGCTACAGTCTGACAGCAAAAACCAGTCAGTGCGACAGAAACGCGACATGAAACTCATGTGCGGAACATGACTTGAAGTTGTGCAGACTGTGCTTGCAGAGGTCGGAGGTCGAGTTAATGATCTTATGAAGACCCGAGACCCAGAGATAAAACAGCTACCTGCTCTCCTTTGCTTCATTCTAGATACAACCGGTACGACTGAGTGATGCCTGCCACAAGATGTTCTAATAACCGCGTACATGAATAAATAACACACACACACACACAGGTACAGAGCTATCGGCTGAGCAGCAGCAGCAGAGCGGGTGTCTTGATTCCTAGACAGACACACTCATGCACTTTTAATGGGATCCTGCTCTAAAACCATGGGATTCCTCTGCCAAGTGCGACCCTTTTTTCACTGAGAGTGTGTGAGTGAGTGCTTAACCGTGCGTGTGTGTGTGTATGTGCAGGAGGTGTGGATAAGGGTCATCTCCCGGCCCAGGGGTGCGATTTCAGCTTTCCAGAGGGAGGGTAAGTGAGTAGTCCCAAGACCCTGAAAACCCCAAGGTTTGAAATGAAACCTCATCGCACACGTTGTGCACTCAGCCCGGCCGACAAGAGTGCACGTGAAAATATCACAAATATAGCGTGCAGCTGGATCATTTTTAATAATATATGGGGAAAAAATAATCATCCTTTTTGCTGACCTTTCCAGTCTTTCTTTGTTTATTTATTTGCTTGTCTTTTTTGATGCCCCTAAATTTAATTCACATTTCCTTACATAAAGAAAGTCTCAGTGAATAACAAAATCACATGTTCAGTATATGTAGATTTTTTTCAGATGATTCCTTAATATTTCTGCGTCATTAAATCAAACAATGATACTTCAGGTTTCACAGGCAACATTTTGAAGCCTGGATTAGCATCTGAGTAAAAAAAGCTAAAAGCAGGAGCTGTTCTTCATGCCTGTGATTTAATCCAGGATTAAACAGTTTGATGAATCCCAAATTGATCCCAAATTTGTATAATATCTCCATCTCATCAGCCCCTGACACAGAGGAGTGTTTATCCGGCAACTTCTTCAACACAATTCAATATGCATTAGAGTATTCTGAAATAAAATTCTCTGAATGAAAGCCTCACAAGTCAAACATTTTAAGATTTGTTTACCAATTTGTTATCTACAGGAGTGCATGCTTGTATATGCATTACTGACACTGAGTTTGCAGAAAGCTGGAAAAGCTTTCTATTGGACAACTCTCAAGAGGTCAAGCTTAGGCATTCTGCTCTGTGACATCCTGTTGGTGTCCCTGGCAAAACCATCTTTGTCACTTGTCTCATCAGATGACAGAGATGATAGGATTAGAAAGTATCTTATGTGAATGAGGGGTTGAGCAGAATATTTTCTGATATATAGAAATGCTCCCAGTGGTCGAGCGCAGCCTCAGAGGTGGGGTGATAATATGACCTGCAAAGATGCATAAGATCCAACAGTAAATGATTCTTCTACTGTTTAACCCTGAGTCTGCTGAACTGCTTTTCATATAATGAGGAGACCCCATCTCATCACGTTTTACATAAAACTACCAGAAAACCCCACGTGAGATGTTTTTGATGTATTTTTGCCTAAAAACCCATGATATAAATGTATCATATAAAAACACTATTATTTAGTTTCTGCAGTGGTGACGTTTATTTTCTCACTCACATTTCATGCCTCAGAGTAGTGGCTCATTCCAGGGTTTTGGGGAAAATAATCAGTGTCATGTATCATGGACTCCAAGATTCTGCCTGTGAGACCACTTCAGCGTGTGAATCCAGCCCATGATCACTTTGGACACATTGTCTCAGACTCTTGATCTCACATATCCAGCAAAGGCTCAGTCTCAGTGAGGTGCCATATTTGCAAAACTGCTAAAATGAACGTGACACCCAGCGACACGTCAAGCAGCTGATGAAGCAATGCCCCCTTTAACTATTTCTTGTTATATGTAGTTTTTTTTTTAAGATCCACTTTTTAAAAAAATGTACATTTGACTTCTGTTATTTATTTATTTTTTGGCTTAATTTTATTTTGTTGATGCATTTAAAAAACATTCAAATAAACTCTTGTTTCTCATATGTTGTTTTATTGTAATGAGGAAACAGTCTGTATTATTAAAAAAAGAAAAACTCAGTTATTGTGCTTTTGATTTAATGATGTAGCTATCACAGAACTGCATTTTATTAATAATTAGTTTTATAATGACTGAGCCCCCTTGTGAGCTGCTGGAAATAAGGTTCTTTAAAACACTTACATCAATCATGTCATTTGCATTTTTCAATTAGCCTGTTAATAGGTTCATATATACAAAATGGGACAAAATAAATTACTATTGATGGAAATACTGAAGCAAAAAATCCAACACCGCATGTCGCATGCTCGTTCGACCAGCCGAAAACCCAATGCTTGACAAATCTTTATGGTATTAAAAAATTACCATTATTTAAAAGGTATATTTTTGCAAACTGTAGACCTGCACATCTGTTTTGTTTCTGTTGCGAGTAAATAAGACTGAATTATCACGTTTGCCTATAATCTCTGTTTCTCAGTGTACATGTGTGTCACAGGTTCTGATAGCAGAAAATTGTCTTATATGTCTGTTGCTATATCAAACAACAGATAGTGCCATATCTGACTGAGTGTTTTTGTTTGTTTGTTTTTGCTTTATTATTATTTATATTATTGTCTGGATTTGAAACAAATAATTCCACTTTGGCATCTTTAGCCAACCGTTGTTCTGAAGCTCAAAAATGTTGCAACAATGTGTGTGTGTGTGTTTGTGATTTTCAGAAATACTTTGAGGTTGAATAAAAAATGAAATGATGGAGCAGCTGTTCCATATTTATTACGCAGAAGGCACTTAAAGGTGGAACACCGTGGAGGAAATCTGTGCATGCTGCTGTGTTGAGCACGCAGGAGCAGAGTACCAAATGTTTGTGGTTTTTGCTTTTTCTTTCTTTATTTATTCATTTATTTATTTGTTCTCTGGTGAGCGGGATTACCTCTGAATTATGGAACAGTCCCCTTTCTCTCCTTAAGTAAAAAATAACATCTGTCCGGCAAATGGAGAGCTTAGTGTTTCTCTATAATTAATGGTAAAAGCCTCCAGAGCTGCACATAAAATATACATCTTCCATGCAGGACCCCCATAACAAAGAGAGCAAGAGAGACCAAGAGACGAGGAGGCGGAGGAGAGCAGTAGGTCAGTGAGAAAGGAGGAAGTGCCACTCTCTGTGCATGACAGCACAGTGAGTGACTGTATTTATTCACAGACCTAAAAAATTAAGTCAACACTGCCAAAAACGGCCTTTTCTCCAAGATTTGTTCTTACTTTAAAACCCTTTTATTGTTCTCTGTGAGTCTTTGAATAAAAGCACAGCAGAGAACACTAAAGACTTGCAGGCTGCTTGTTAACGAGGTGAAAATATTCCATGTATAACTCAATATACAATTTTAGATGGGTTTTTTTTGTGTGTTCCTGACAGTTTGATGTCATCTAGATTGCAGTTTTCATATACAACAGTGCTTGCTCAGTAAAAAAAAATATGTAAAAAATAAAAAAAACTTTTTATTGAAAGAGATCTCATCAATCTCAATTTTACATCTCAAACAATGTTCTGTCACATAAAACATCTCACGTTGCCTCTTTGCAGACTTCCTTCTAATAACTAATGGCTGCAGTTAGAAGCTAGCTTGACTCTGCTTGACTATGTCATTTTCATGAGAGGCCAGCAGCATTTTCTGGTTGCTTGTGTGTGCTCTTGTGGGTAAACCTCTGGTCGGTTTAGCAAAAGAGCAGCTTGTCCTGGTTCTGCTTTCACTGTTCTGAGATCAGCTACAGTTTGCATGTTACTGAGAGACTGCACATTGCATGTGTGTAAAAACAGACCTAGCAGCTAAAAAGTAACCAAGCAAACTTATTCTGTGATTAATCATCTAAATAAATACGTTTTCTGTAATGACCTTGCCCGAAATGTAGAGTGTAGAGGAATTTTATTACGTTTAGCACAGTTGTTTTGCAAATACACCACCATCAGTATTCTTTAATATTTTTAATCCCACTGCAGATATTGACAGTTAATGTGTCATTCTGTAGATTTAAAATGTTATTGATATGTTTTAATAATCAATTTGTAGGATTGTTTATCTGAATTCATTAATTCACCACTTTTATACATAATACAGGTCACCCATACCAAAAAATAACATTTTATAGATTGAATTCATACTGTAGATAAAACTAATTATATAAAACATTTAAAATAAGACCATCCTTACACATTTGCAACAGTAATATTAACCCGTGTAAGACTAATAGAAACATTTTTCTGCAGAATAAGTAATTTTACCTTTAATGCTTTAAGTTACATGTACTGGGATACATGCTGAGGACTTTACATAGACTTGCAACGCTACTTTTACTAAAGGAAAAAAATTAAATCCACCAACACTCTTCGTTGACTAATGAAATAATAATAGTTAATATTTTAATAACAACTATAGAAATAAGAATATTTTACAATTCTTCAGGCAAAGGAGTCTATGCAGAGTGCAGAAAGTTGCAAGATACATAGCATACATAAAATATTGAGAGATAGCGCAAAGTCATTAAATATTGTGTTTTAATAAGGTATTTAAACAGTGGCAAACGTGCATTTTTCTTCTTTTAAAGGAGGTGTTGATCGTTACCTCTGCTTCTTGCCTTTCTGTAAAATCACAACACACCAATAACACATACCAAGTCCACTTCTAGCAGCGCTAAACACATGTGCTGTGTGCATAAACTGTGTACATACAGTTTTCCCTAAAGACGTTCAGCAACATTGTCTTGGATCAATCAATAAAAACCTGTCCTGCAGACAAAAAAATCTTCAGAATTCATCATCTCTTATTTAAATGAGCTAACCTCCTTAATAATGTTGTCTTTTATATATGTTATGCAGCATCTGCTACACATGAACACATAACCTCACAACCACACATGCCATAATCATCTGCTGTGAACTGCTCCCAACTGCTTTGTTTATTGATTAGTGATTGAAAAATGATTGGCTGTGGAAAGTAAACACAGGAGCACTCAGACAGTCACCATGGAAACACACATCTCATTAAATTTACAGCCAGCATAATACACACACACACACACACACACACACACAAATAAATAATGCGTGTGTGTTGTATTTACAGACAGTGAGGGAAGTCAGAGCTGTAAGTGACTCCTCGGAGTTGGAGCAGTTTATTATATAGCTGATAGTCTTCAGTAAGTGAGGGCATTAATATAACAAAGGCTGCTTTGATGTATAGTGAAAACACTGAAGTTTGTATTGAAAGTAAACAGTGACCTCTACAGGTTACAGTGTGTCAGAACAGGCATCAGACTTAAAGCAGTTCATCTTTCACCACTGCTGTTTGATACATTTGGAGATACATAACGAGAATAATCCTCCAGCTTTTAAGGGAACGGCTGTAACATAAGGATGGAAATTGAAGGCGTCCACTTATCTCTGAGATCATCAGCCTAGAGATACAAGCATTGTAAAAATGTACACAAACCCGCATGGATTGCCTTCATCTTATCTTATCTTCTTAATTGTTATACCTATGTATATTTGAAGATGAATTTTAAAAGATTACGTGTTGTAAACTATCATTTTTTTTCATTTAATTTTACTTAGTTTTACTTTATTTACACATTTTCTAAACACGAAGTTGCAATTTTCTATCTCTCCTTCTCTCTCTGTAAAAAGTCATATTTTGCTACTACAAAACATGACTTTGTTATTATGGTGTAAATGGGTAGTCCAAGTACAAACATGTTGAAACAAGTCGATACTTTATTTGCGATAACTGTTTGATTTTTTTTGTTTTTTGTTTAGCGGAACCAATATGTAAACCGTTCTCTCCGCCGGAGTATTATAGATGTGGGACGGGAACGATGGAAAGATGGCGGCCGCAATGGTGCAAATGTCATGTTTGTACCGGGGGATGTTAGCGGTCAGGGCCACTGGCATCAGGACGCTGATCCCCGGGCTGGTCCCGGTCCAGTTCCGAGCCTTCTCGGTGCGGAAGGAGCCCGAGCTAGAGGAGAATCCGTACTACAGCAAGTACCAGGACAAGATCCAGAAACTGCGCAGGTCAGCCACCAGCCACACACCACCACAACCCCGTTACAAACGATAGGTTTCCCGTCGTTTACAGTTTCACATTAACGCTGAGGTATATCTCTTTAAAGATTTCACCCACAGTGAAGTTGTCTAATATTATTTATTGATATGTTTTTAATATGCATATTTATTGTTAAACTATAATGGGTCGGCGTGTGAAAATGCAGGAGAAATCCAGCATGTAGTATATATGAAATATATATAAATATTAAAAATATCCATTAAATCAATTTCATAAATGTAATGTGAATCTTTTATCATTTGTTTACTTTGAGAGTTGCTGGAATAGTACCCAGTGGAAGATAGTGAATGAATCTCTGCTTTTAACAGTTTACTTGTTAAAAGCAGATGAGTTAAAATTTAGTTGTTAAAAGCAGATTCTCGGATGAGAAGCTTCTTGAAGATGTTTCACCTCTCATCCGAGAAGCTTCTTCAGTGAAGAAGCTTCTCGGATGAGAGGTGAAACATCTTCAAGCAACTTAAAGAAGTCCAGACGCTTTTCTTTGCAAGCTCCTTTGAGTTAGTTAATTTGTTTTTACACTGACTTTGTCTGAATGCTCTGTAGTGCCAAACCGCAGGAGTACAAGACCCGACTGGAGAAAAGGCATGAAGCCAAGAAGGAAGTGCTGGGACACTCGAAGCAGGCAGAGTTCGTCAGATTTATGGAGCAGGAGGTGGAGTATCAGCGAGGCTCACAACTGAACAACATGATGAGACAATGGACTAGTTAGGAACTGTTTTGTTTCTAACAACTACCACTTGTTAACAATTGTGTTGTTGCGTAGACAATTTTATTCAGATGTGTGTAACTGGTTTGCATTAGGATGGTCTGGTTGTAGTTAGTGAATTTCAATGTCTTCCTTTCCTTTTTGCTGTGGGAATCTTTGCAGCTGGAAAAAGGGGACAAGATGGCAGCTGGTGACACAACATCAGGAGGTTTTACAAAGAATAAGGTGAGCTAAAGCTAGAAGCGGTTTAGGCCTCAGTTGGCAGCAGTGGATCTTGAATAGGACACAAATGGAATACTGAGACTGTTTGCCTTCAAATTAAGAGTTATGCCTAACTGCTACAAGCAAAGCATTTCAAAAGCCGCAGCTTTTATTTTGAAGGTGAATTGTCTCTGTTTCTGGTTTACATTGCACTTTCCACTGTTTTACATCACTTGGCATGTAGCGCACAAGTGTCTGCAGGCACATTAGCATCTTCCTTGCAAGCTGTGAGTGACTGCAGTAGCTGGTTAGCAATTTAAGTGATTACAGTGAGGTTCTCAAGTCACTTTCCCCTTCTGCTGTTGTCTCTATCAGACTGTGATGTGTTTTCTTTAGACTTTGGGCTCCATCCTCAACTTGGAGATGATCAAGGACAAGACAGGCGAGGAGATTGCAGAGGTGATTGTGTGGGATTGGCCTGTGCACATCAGCCTCAGACTCTCTGTACAGAAACCTTTTGAAATGGTTTTCACCTTTCCTGTTTTTCTCTCAGCTTTGGATGAAGTATTATTCTACCAAGGATACAGTCAGCGCCATCATCCCAGTAAGCTTAAAACTCTTTATGTTTTTATCTCCTTTATTTTTTGCTTGGATTTAAATGTGAAAATAATATTCATATTTGGTGGCTTTTTGTTTGTTTGTTTTTGTCTATTAGTCTTTAGAGTAAATCTGATGGTTCAATGAGCTTTGATGGAAATATGTGCTTTTAAACACCGGATGTGACAGAAATCAAGTGACACTACATGCTCATTGGCTAAACAGTTGTGATTAACTAATTGGCCAATGAACGTAGCGTAATTTATCTGTCTTTCTGATTCTAATAATAAGCTCAATTTCCAAAATGAACTTTGTGCTTTATGTAGCATAACTTGTAAATAAGAGCTGAGACCACAGACTGACCAAAAAAGTGTTTACTTAGGTCACAGAGTGACAAAGCTGAGGGCCATGTTCTTCCTCACAACCAAACCAAGTAGGAGGAATCACCCCCTGCTGTCCATGCAAGAGAATGCAGGGTTTTGTAAATTTAGCATCGGGTTTAATTTTTATGATGTGATATTTTATACAAATACATTTTTTTTTAAACAAAGAAAACCTCGATGGTACTGCATGAGGTGGTCAGCAGTGATAGAGAAGTATGTGAGTTGTGGTGCAGGACTGGGTGGAGACGAGCGCCAGGGGTGATTTGTGACAGAAGGACATGAGCAAGGGAAGGTTTACAAGATGGTAGTGAGACCTGCTGTGATGGTCAAACTAAAGACAGGAGGCAGAGATGAAAATGTAATATTTTCACTTGGAGTGACCAGGATGGACAAGATTGGAAACAAGTGCATAAGAGGGACAGATCAAGTTTGGAGACAAAGCTGAGATGGTTTGGACGTGTGCAGAGCAGGAAGAAAAGAGAGAAGAGTCGTGGATGTAATGAAGGATGTTTGGTGAGATGGAGGAAGATGATCTGCTGTCTGCAAGATGATATTTTATATACAGTCTGTGATCTCATTGCTATTTAGGTAATACTAACTCACATATGATGTACAAGCAAAAGGACAAGCTATGCAGTGATGCAGAGAGTTCCTTTGACAGGGTGTCAGCAATAACACAGAAAAAAGTGCTTGCTTTCCTAGAATGTTTGTTTTCGACTCATCTACACATTTAAATTGCAAATTTTTTTTCTTTGGGGCTTTTCTGTGCAGTTTGGTATTGACTGATAATAACACTCTAACACTGCAACGATACCATTTGCAGATTAAATTGTGATAAGCACTGTTCATAATGATGTAATATTCTCTCTTCTCTTGTATTTGTAGACACAGATCTATGAGATGATTTTCAGCAGATCAAAGTCCTGCCCAATGGTAAGATCAATGCTGCAAGCTCTGGAAGCTAAGCCAACGTTATTTCTGAACACTTTAATAACAGCAATAAAAATGCTGAAGATAAGAAAAAAAGCTGCAGAAAGTGATTAATGGGTATTTCAAAAGCAGCAACAACGTTTGGCTGAATAGCTGCAAAGTACTAGACTTTAAATTGTCATACCTGTGATTATTCATTAACCATCCGATCATCAAGACTTTCATGATGCTGTTATTCTGTTTTCAGGCAGCCCAATTTTTTCCCCTCTTTTTCTAAGTCGTCACCTCGGTGACTTTTCTGTGTTTCTCCTTCATCTCAGTTCCTTTACGCTTTGCCTCAGAAAGAGGGTTACGAGTTCTTTGTGGGTCAGTGGTCCCGACACGAGCTCCACTTCACCTCCCTCATCAACGTCCAGGTAAAGTGCTTCAGACTTACAACACCTTGACATGCTTCTAGGGAAAGGTCATTACTCTCTGGATTCCGGAGCTTGTGAAACTAGGCTTTACAGAGTCATTCCTTCTGGCACCTTTCTTTTGGTATTTTTAACCATAAAAGATGGAAAGAGTCTTTTTTTTTTTTGGTTTTTTTGTTACATTTTTGAATTTAGCAATTAAGTTTTTTGGAAATGAGTTGATCTTTTCATGCTTGGCTATTTACAGTAACAGCAACTTTGCCCAAACTCTCGTAATTCCACTTTGAGTTTATCACGGTAAATTACCTGATGGTGTCTGTGTGCAGACGCTGGGTGAGAATGCTCCCAGTCAGCTGATCCTATACCACTACCCAGACCTGAAGGAGGAGAAAGGCATCGTGCTCATGACAGCAGAGATGGATCCCAAGTTCATAGTAAGTCCACATACGAGCCTATATGAATAGACTTGAGAGGTTTTATGTTCTTGAGAGATTCACAAATACAGCAATGCAGCGGATGTAGTGTGTCACACCTGATGTGTATTTAAGGCCGCAACATCTGTCCCTCATCTCCACAGACCGTCCAGCAGGCTCAGTGCTTGGCTAACCAGGTGCAGCTCTTCTACGGCACCCAGAGACGGGAGACTTACCGATTGGTGGAGATGTTTAACCATCACCCTGCAGAATTCAAGCACATGTCAGTCATAGCAGAGCTGGAGCAGAGCGGTTTGGGGCCTGCAAACCCTTCCACGGGTTCCTGAGATGGACTGAAGTTGCCACCAGACAGCCTGCTGAGGAACTGTTGGTCTCCGTGTACAGTCGCAAAGATAACCAAGCTTCTTTGCTCAGCACGCTCCAGTGGGATATAGCTTCTTCTTGCTCTGTGTGTGCAGTCTCCAGCAGCAGCTGTGAATTACAGAAAAAAGAACTTAAAGAAGCACAAACAGCTTCTCTCAATATTTACTGCACATCTTGTGTGTTGTCAGTTTGCCTCAATGGGAAAATAATGTTGAAGTGAGCACTTCTATAATAAATAGTTCTCACTTTGTCTTGTTCTTCATATCAGACTGTGATGTAAGCAGAAGAACATTGTCCATAGGAATCCAATTAAGCCCATATGAAATGCAATAAATGTAATAAATCATCTTCAAAACTGTAACCTGTTTATATAGTCAGCGTTCTAACCAGAAGAAAAACTTACGTGCTTTAAACACAATACTGAGGGAAACGTGAAAGTTTTCACAGCCTGGATTGTGACTGACCACTTATTAATGATCAGTGTGGTATCATTCCATACAACTGTTACTGTTCCAACAGGTGTTAAATCAACGGTGTACGTTAGAGTTCACATTAACCAAATATATATGACAGATTTTATTAATTTTTTTAACAGTGATGGAAACATTTCACGTGTGTCCTTCCTTTTGACACATAACACTGATGGATTTATCAGAAACTTCCATAATAACACCCTTAAAAACAGTGCCGCAGAGGTGGGCAGTCTCTGCATAAAATGACATAAACATGTGTTCTGGGCCTAAAGTGGAACTTTGCAAGTGAGGAACCAAAAGCTCTGATGCAGAATGTAGAAATAACTGAAAGTAGAAACGAGTCATGTACAAAATTGTTTTAGCTTTACTAGATTTACTTTCTTTACATGTAAGCTGTGGGCCGGTAACCTGTGCTGCTGCTTCTGAGGTTTGGTATGCTTTGTGGATGTACCCAACTTTACCCTGTAGTATAAGAGCAGATATTACATAAGCCTTTGTGGCTGGTTTCTAACCCTCCAGCCAGAATACAGCTGTGTAAAGGTGGAGTTTGATAAGTGATACTAAAGAGAACACTCAGCAGACTCTGCGCTACACTGCATAGGAACACTTTGTATTTGCTGATATTTGTTGAGTTGTATGAAACGATGCATTTGAAAGTACAGATTAATTTTAATCGATACAGCTCCAATTCACAACAGTAACTTTAAGGTGCTTTATATTTTAAGGTAAAGACCAGCAATCACATGACCCCCTATGAGCTGGATATACTTCCTCACATTTCATCTGAAATACATACACCTGTGGTAATGAGACTGAAAACAGCTGAATTCAAAGATTAAAAGCTGTGGCTCAATGCATCATGATTCTATGATGTGTGCTACTGCATGTGTTACAGTAAATGCAACAGTAAGAATGGCAGCAGGTCATTATTCACTTTTATTGTATTTATTTAAGGAAAAAAGTACTGTGCAAATCCCCAAATGCAATATTAGGGATGGTCACATATTCAGGCAAAAACACAAATTCATTTCTCTTAAAAACAGTCAATGCCAAGCATTTACTCAAATGCACACACACACACACACACACACGGAAAGCCAGAGAGGACATAACAAAAAAAGTATTTGGGTCTAATCACAATAAAAAGATTTAAAAAGTATTTTCAAAGAGTTCAAATCTATTTTTCTAATGCCATAAACAAAGTTTTTGTAGTGATAGAAACACATAGCCAACAGACATAAATCTATGTCATTGCAAAATAATGCAGTGCGTCTGCAAGTTGCAACACCTTAAATTTAAGCTGGGAGCTGTAAACACAATTATGAAGCCAATTTAAGACTTACTTAATAATCACACAAAAAAGTACAGACAAGGAAAAAAATGAATTTCTATTAACTTAATCTCAATTTTTACTAACTCCAAACGAAACAATAGGTTAGGCCAGCGCCTCTTCAACAGTCAGCAGTGGCTTCTGGCCCTGGCAGATCCCCAAAGAAAGCAGAATGGATTTGCACGGGGTGGCTGTGATTGTATACCGACTAAATGCTAATGACACTTTAGGATCGGGGATCGGAAGTTAAATGTAGACAGTGAGAGAAATGAATCTAATGTTGAAGGCTTGTAATGAGTAGTGACACTTTGATGGTACACATTTTAATTCACATGAATAGGGAGTGACTGAAAATTCAGAAAAGCAGGTTTGGGATGAAATGAACCAAATTTCTAAATCTAGTCATGTTAAGTCAAAGACAGCAGTTGCTTCTGTCTAAGATGGTTATGTCAAACAAGGTTGGGTTGTCTACGTGAATGAAAATGGATCTCTTGATGATTTATGCCTCTGGAAAAGAGCCACTATTACTACCGAACAAATTTGAAAACAGCTGATGTTGGCTAGAAGAAACTTTTCTGACTGAACTTGGGTCGTTTGGTGTAGAACCGCATTCTGCCATAAAACCGCCAAAACTGGCTGGATTCGCATGTGTGCAGTGCTAAGTGTTGTGCTGAAAGCGCAGCTGGCCCTAAAAACTGCCATTGAAGCTGGCAAAGGGTGTCAACGTAATTGTGCTGTTGGGCAACTGTGGAAATGATCCAGTAAGAGCTGTGTGGTCACGTTTCTCAGTGGTTTCTGTCTGAAATGGCTTGATCCCTAAGAAACAGGGTGTTATGGATTTGAAAGCATCAGAAGTTTAACTTATCAACATTGGGTGCAAGTAAACCAAAGCCGCGCAGCAGCGGTTCATCAACAATAGGTAGACTGCTTGAGGAGCAATCTGCATTTCCTGCATATAAATGTGTAATCTGAAGGAAAGGAACAAGATCTCATACTGCAGAAAATCCCATCTGGTTTCCATTTGTAGTCAGAGCACTACTGATCAAACACACTTGACCACATAACTGCATGCAACAATGCTTGCAGAGAACGGAAATGCAATGATAAGACCACTGAGTAATACTTTCTGACAAAGATTTAGCATTCAAGTGAAGGAAGATGGAAGAAAGTCGTGGCCTAGATGTACACTGGCCTTGCTTAAGCTGTGAAAACAAAGAGCTGAAATCAGGTGCTGGATTGTAGCAACATTCTTTCATTTGAACCAGTTTCCTACAGCACCTGAACTGATAAGGGGTGTGAGTATATCCCATACAGTAGTAATATATATTGTCCTTTCAGAAGACAGTACATGCTATATTTCATAACATGTAATTGCTAAATTTTATTGGGGCTAAAGACAGCACAGGAGAATCCTCAACAAATACAAATTAAGCAGACAAATATAACAAGTAGAATAGGGAAAGTGTATCTGGAAACCTGCTGACAATGTGAACTGAAATGTAATGGAAAAAATAGGATGTAGAGAAGCATATTTGGTAACTCAGTGTCTCAACAGGGAATTAAAAAATGTTTCAAAAGCAGGATTAAGGAAAGATTATCTGGCAGCCTCGGGTCAGAAACGGGTTATCAAGAATGTTCAAACACAGGATGGAGAAAATGAAACTGTCATCTCAGTTCCAGAAACTGGAGTAGTTGATGTTAGCGAACAGAGGAAAGAAATTAGCATCTCTATGCTAACACAAGTGGAGAAAAGTAAATGTTAAATGGACTGGTTGTTATATAGTGCTTTTCTACTATAGATGAGCAATCAAAGTGCTTTATACAACGTACCTCGTTCACGTCTATTCATACAAGCAATTTTTTCTATGCTTAAGTGTTTTCTTTCATACTCTGGTGGATGCACGAATCATGGTATCGCATCTCAAATAGTCTTCTTACTGTCAAAAGTGGCACAAAAGTTGGTCATTTTCAAAGGAATGTGAATATCATCATTGTGAAAGAAGTTGTCAGACCTTTTAAAACTATATTTAAGATTTTTTAGACGAAACAAGACCCAGATAAACACTAATTTTTGCTCTTGTCCCCTCATGCTTTCCACACTCATGACTATGGACCGCCATGTCACAGTGAACACGACAAACTCAAATAACATTCATTTTAAGCTGGAAAAAAATGCTACTTCAAGTTGTATCAAAATTTTACAAAACGTTCAAACAGCATTGATTTAAAGAAAGAAACATTTTCTCAATACAGCTCTTACAACTACAGATGCAACATTGGCTGTTTCTAACATACAGTACAGTGGCTGGACATTGTTAAACACAGTGGACTTTGGTGTAATCACACCTCATGTCATGCTTTTCCTACATGATTGCTCTTTGTCACATTTGACATCCAAACACACATCCTCTCAATGTGAGTACATCATAGGCATTATTGTAAAACCTGAAACTACATTTACAAAATATTTGTCACAGTGCATTCAAAATACTAAAACTACATTAGAAAACAGAGCAAAGTTCAAGTGTTTTAGTCACCTAGAAATGATAAAACTAAACATAAAAAAATGATCTAAGGATTAATTCCAACATGACACTTTTAGTAATAAATCCAGGTTGAACTGACTGTCTGAATTAATCCTAATCTATTAAAAGCTGAATGTGCTTTCTGTCAGAAGTGAACAGATTAACCGTTGGAGGCCTTCAGTGGTTAATCACAGGTGACTGCTGGTCTATTCGGTCCCATCAAGAATACAGTACAAGAAATTTTGTACTTCCTTGCTAATTCTGCTCTATCTTCTTCAACAAATATTAACATTTAGAGAAGCTACTTTCAGCTGTATTTACAAGGGATCATCACAGTGGGTAGCACCACATTGGCAGGTTTTTACACCAGATATCTCTTCTGATGCAACCACAAAGTAATTTGTGTAAACCACTACACTCTGACAGAAGCTGTTTTTTTCTTTATTCTTACCAAATAACTTTGCCAGCTGTATCAGGCAGAATTGTACAGTGCTTGAACAATGGGCTCTGCTAACACTGTTAACCTTGCATTTATTAACTAGAAGGGGATGTTGATCATAGTTGTTTGCTGAAAGTTCAGTAAAGTTCAGTAAAATGTATTTGTTTTCAAACAATTCCAAACAATTGAGGAAAATCATGCTTGAACCATCCCACAGTTTCCCTTTTTTCATAGCAGTTTGCTTCAGATTTGTTCATACTGCTAGAAATATTCTGATTGATAACATCCACTCACTCACTCTATGTGAATTTACTGGACAGCCACCTGAACAAATGTCACACTGTGACATAATCTCCATAGTGGAGCGCCAACAGAGTAAAAAACATTACATGTCTGATTTAGTTAATGTCTAGTGTTAGACTTTACATTCTCACGTGCAATTCTTTCTACTGATTTATTAAAAAATCTTATGCCTGCAGGTTGTGTGTGAAAACAGGTATATTATCAAAGTCTGTGGCACCCTGTCTCACAGAGGAAACCAAGACAACAAAATGGGCTGTGTGGGTGATCCTTTGTTGGTATCAACAAAACAGACCAGAGTCACTTTTAACACTTAAAGTGTGTCCATAAAGAAGGGTACTGTACAGCTGTCAGCTTCAACACAGCAAGCATGTATGTTTGTAAAGCCTTGAAATTAATTAAGAAGAAGCCTCAGTTCTGTTATTTTGCTCCCTTTATACTTTTGTGCTTTTATTTTTGTAGCTACTGCACTTATATGACATAAAGCTCATTGAAATTCTACAAATGTAACTTTGCTAGGCCCTGTGGAAAATTTGCATCTATTTACTCACACATTTTGACTTTATATACATTGCCACCACATTCTTCCTAAACATACAATTTAAATTCAAAGTCAGGTTACCCCAGTGTAGGAACTGGGGACACTGTTCAAGGCCTCTACAATGTAGACAGTCCCAAAAAGTGAAGCCATGGTATCTTGGATGTGGGCAGTGCCATATTGTGCTGCTCATTTGCAAACAGATTCTTCATAGTAGTGACTTCAGGTGAGAAATTACAGACATATTTCCACTATCGACTCACCTACTGCGCAGTCGCTGTTAGAAAGATGCCAGGACACAATTCTGTGATACTTCAAATTCACTTTTGTACAATGGGTAAAAGTAATAAACATCATATTTCAATGATTAACTGACGAAGATGTCAGATATGCTGGAGTGTGAAGAAGAACCTGGCACAGCACTTGTTCCTTGACTATACATGTTTTTTCTTTTCTTTTGTTCCAGCTTTGCATCATCACCTACCTCCTAAACTCAGGAGAGGCTGTTTCTTTGTGTCTGCTGTACTTGTACCGTGTGCTCCGCTGCTATTCCCTGAGTGATTCCTCTGAATTCGTCTCTTAGTACATGGCCTCAGTGTCTCGGATGCTTCCGAACGACAAACTGAAAGCGCTTCCAAGTCTTTTTGTGATCGTGCTGCCTTCCCTCTTTTTCTTCCTGTTCCAGTTCAGCAAAGAGGCGGAGCTCTGGCCTTTAGCCCCAGACAGCAGACGATGCCGAGTGTTTTCTTTGTCGCTGCACAGCGACAGCATAACTGCCCTCCTCTCCACCTGCTAACAAACAAAAAAGCATACACACAGGTACACAACCACTGAAACAGCAGCCAAACCCCACAGATATTTCCACAATTTAAGGAATCAAAGAAGAGACTTTCAGTTTTGATTCAAGGGTTTAAAAATAAAGTATTGCATTGCCCTGAGCCATCAGGCTAATACTAGGTTAGTATAAAGATGGCTCAAATGTAATTAAATGACAAACACTCATATTCCCTTGTTTCAGCATTTTACGGGTGAGGTGTAAAAAGCATCCATCAGAGAGACAGAAAGGTAAATTCTGAAAAAAGGTCACTGAGCATGGCCTTTTCATGCTGCTCATGCTGGAAAAGGGCTAGACATCCATGGAAAACAACAAAAAATAAATGGCACCAAAAAGCTTTGCAACAATTTATTGTTCTCTACATCTCTACGAAGGAAGTTTATCTGAAATCTACATGCTTATGAATACCCTACATAGCTCATACACATATTTACCTGTGTATCATGTGAGTGTAATGTGACCACACTGATCTCCACCCCTCTGTCACTGCAGCTCTTCAGCATGTGGACCACCTCACCATGTTTGGCCCACTTACAGTCCTTTCCATCTACTGCTACTATGTAGTCTCCTTCCCTCAGTCCAGCCTCCTGAACACATCATGTAACATCATTAGTTCATCTTAATTACATGTTTTGACCTCATTTTTTTCATGCAAGTAGCAGGCCCGCAATATATTCCCACAACGAAGAAGGAGACAAAAGAAGGAAGTGTATTGCATTTTGTCTCCTTCATGTCCTTCACAACTCTTTTCTAAATAACAAATGAATGGCTCTTTTTTGCAGTTAACTACTTGATCAAGTTCAATTCAACTGTATTTATACAGCGCCAAATCACAACAGTCACCTCAAGGCACTTTATATTGTAAGGTAGACCCCATAATAATACAATAAGTAGACAGGAAAGCAGGTCTTAAAATATTTAAATCTTAGAATCAAACTGCAAATCAATTCCTTTTGAGAGGATAAAAATAAAATAGAAATAAGACTACAAGAATACAAGAGAAGATCTTTTCTTCTCACAGAATCTTCTCTAGATGTGCAGGGTTTATCTCACCTCTGCCCAGCCTCCAGGCACCACTCCAGCCACCAGGACAGGAGAGTCTCCTCTGAGCGTGAGTCCCAGTCCTCCTTCTCTCTTATTCAGGCAGATCACACGCATCGGGCCCCAGCGAGCCCTCGCACAGAACACTGACAGTGGACCCTAGAGCAAAAGAACAGGAAACAATTTTTAATGGTTACCTAACCTGGGTAGGTATCTGCCAACTGTGTATTATTTCTTCCCTATGGGACTTACCAGTCTTTGGAAGATATCAGTAACCTTGACTGTGGAGAAGTTGGGTGGAATGATGTCTGGTTTCTGGTGGGTATGAGCTGGTAAAGAAGCCAGTTAGTCACTATGATTTAATCAAACAGAAAATGTAATCATTGATTTTACCATTATATGTGACACTCACACTGTATCTCTGGGGCCTCTGCAATTTCATCGAAGTCGTCCTCTCGGTCGAGCTCTGAGTATTTGTCCAGGGAACGTTTGTGTGTGGCAGAGAGCACATCCTGCAGGATATCCATCTTTCTCAGGATCTTGCACAGACTGTGGACACGCATGGCCTCCTCATGTCTGATTACAGCACGCCGCAGGTGGGCCTTACCTTCATGTAAGCAGAAATTATTATTAAAAAAAGGTTTCAAAGAATGGGAATATAACTATTCAAGTTATAACATGAGCATTTTGGTTCATTTTCAAGATGCTTGCACAACGCAGCTCATAGCAGCTACGTGATGAATACAAACTCACCAAGTTTTCGTCTTTTTTCAGGATCTCGAAGAACCTGGCTGAGTTGTGGCCCAGCAGGAACACTGGCATGGCACTGAATAAAGGCCTTCTCAGCTTCCTCCTCCTCTTCTTCCCCTCCTGCCAACACTATGGAAAAATATATACAGCTAAGATCTGTTTAGAAATGCTAATTAAGTGAGTATTATCTCTGGAAAAGAATACAATAAAGTTAGGTTTATTGGGTAAACCACTAGAAATGTCAGTTTTCTTCTTCAAAACACAGTGCTTTTGATGCTGCATAGGTGATACACAGGACAGAGGTGTACTACATAGGTGACAGAGGAAAACAGCTTTGTTGATGAATTTGCCTCATTAGGCATTAACAGACTGCTGACAAGATGACAAGCACAGACGAGATAACGTCTCACACTGCCTGCTGGATCAGTCTGACACCACTCTCACACCACCAAGAATGTCAGTCTTTGATAAAAAAAATATTACATTACAGTCTGTTTATAAATTAGCAGCAAAAAGTGTCTTACGTATGTAACAAGCTTCAACTTGATTTTAAGACTTTTTAAAGACACAAGTGTACTGCTTTAATTCAAAATTAAATATAGCCAAGGCAGAAGGTTATCTACAAAACAAGAAGTATGAACTCTCCCTAATGAACATGTGAGTAAATCTTGTACTTACACATGTGGTCGCAGAGTGCAACAGCAGCGTAGTAGTGGGAGAGAGCGCGGAAGTGTTCAGATTTTACCTGAACCATGGACACCCATGAAAATGGTACGTAGTCCTTCATCAAAGGCTGTGTCATAGTCTGCTGCACTAACAAGTAAACATCTGACACCTACAGAAAACACACATGCATACAGTTAAACAAAGGGCATTAAGGGTAATAACACAAACAAAGCACATATGTATTTACTCACCCGTGCAGCCTCCTGTGCCAGCCGGAGCTGGGAGGTAAAGTGCGTGTCCTGTGTGGTCAGGGTGATGCGCTCAAACACACACTCCTGTACCTGGGCAAGCATGAGCCGCACCAGCATGCAGAGTGATGGACTACTCATGTCCAGACTTGGAGCGTTGGAAAAATTCTCTTTAAGATAATTAAATGCACCTACACATTAAAAAATAAATAAATTACCAATAAATACATTACAAATTAGCCATGTGAATTCAAACATTCTGATATCAATGTTTATTATATCAAAAGTATATAATAAAAACAACTGAACAAAAGCTTTAAATTTACAGGATTGGGTACCTCAAAATCATCAATAGCTGATTATAAACAACAACAAAATCTGTTATATTAATGGCAATCTTCTTGTTTTGGCTGCTCCTTTTAGGGATTGCCACAGTGGATCATCTGCCTCTATCTCGACCTATCCCTAGCATTGTCTTCTGTCACAGCAACCCTCTGCACGTCCTCCTTTGCTCCTCTGAGGTCTTCTTCTTTTCCTTCTGCCTGGAAGCTTCATCTTCAACATCCTTTACACAATATATCCACTATCCCTCGTCTTTACATGTCGCATTCTTCTCTGTCACTTCTGACTTACTCATGCAATACCACATTTCCTATTCTTGGTACCCTAACACATGCGTTCTCTAGATCCAACAAGACAACAGTGAAGCTGTTTCTGACCTCCGATATACACCTCCATCAATACTCTCAAAGCAAACATTGCATGTGTAGTTCTTGCCACGAAGCCAGACTGCTGCTCGCTGATCAAACCTCTTCTTAACCTAACTTCCACAACTCTTTCCCTTAGCTTCATGTATGGCTCACCACCTTTATCCCTCTCTGCTCATGCCTAGCTACAATCTACAGAACACTGCCTTGCAGTCTCCTTTATCATGCAGTTTGCACATTCGGCATAAGGGTTAGTATGCAGTCATTGTTAACCCAGACCCGACAAATTCAGAATGAAAAATTCATTTTTTCTGATCTGCATCTTTGATCTGGTCAAGATTTTACATCAGCTGTACTTCCTGATGCAACCCTCCCTATTTATCTGGACTTGGGACCAGCACTAGGACTATATTGCCTTGTGCTGTTTTGTGTAAAAAACATGCCCCTCGTATTTGAAGGCTCACAAAACGAGAAATCAAGTATTTTGATGTATGATTTTGCCATTGTGCTACCTGCAGCGCGCTGAAAAGCATCTATAGCTTGGTCTATGCCAGCTGTTGCAGAGCGGTCCTGTCGTGCTCCGATCTGCGTGTACAGGGCTCCGATGTTGAACAACACACTTCCCTTCTCGAAGGCCAGCGCACGCTGACACGATGGAACGCCAGTCAAAGAGTCATACCTGAATGACAAACGAAAAGGGAACCACCAATGAGCAAAGCCCCTCCAGAGTTTAAGCTGCTGGAACAAAAGTGTCTTCATCTACTATTAAGCTTAAGTGTTTTTTTTACAGTCATGGAATGAGACACTGCCATCCATGCTCTGCTTCATAATTACCACCTTCAAGCTCAACTAAAATTTGTAGCCAACCACTTAGAAACATAAATGAGATTTTAATTCTGGAAAAATGGTTTTATGGTCACATTACATAAATCTGTCCCTGGAAAACAACTATTGAATGCTTCAATTTTCTCCTGAAAGAGAGAGCAGCAGTAAGGCACCAGGATGTAGTAACAACACAGCTAAAGTGCACAATTAAAAAACTGTTCCTTTGCCCATTGTTATTTTACTGCATATTGCACATACTGTAAAATGCATGTTAATGATTATGATAACCCTTCAGTATTTAAATTATGCTATCATATAATACCAGTGGAAATGAACACCCAGATTCTTCTGAGCAGAGAAGAAGCGTTGATCCAGGTAGTACAGCTGATTGTAGTACTCCATTAGCAGCTCCAGACCGGCCTGGTTTCGACTGGGTGTACGCATGGCCTGATTGAATCAACAACAAACTAAATGTTAACATTCATTTAATGTCAGCTACAGACAGCCTAAAAGAGACATCAACTTTAAATAAATCAATACTTTTCATTCCACTTGTTTTTCTACCCATGATGAGCAGAATGTTTACTCTGGATCAAACTGTATGGGTGAATTTATTAACCTGTCTAAGTTCCATAAGCTCTTTGATTTCCTTGTCATAGAGAAAGCTGTCCTCCCCATAGTGCTCACATATAAAGTCCTGTGAAGGCAGACAGAGACACGGTGACAAACAAATTATCTTCACGTGTCCACATGAAGATGATTTTGGTTATTCTTCTGGAAAAGGGAAAGCAAATAAGCACAAAAATATGATATTTCATCAAACTACCCATCTGTGTCAAATGTTTAGTAATGAACAAGTAATGAAAAGAAGTCAGGCCAACTAATGTAAATTAGCATAAAAACATGAACACTGCGTGTAAAATAAGCTTAAAAACATTGATTCAGTAACTTTTATTAGGATACATTTATTGAAATAATTCTTCACTCAAACACAAGTTTTTCTTGAAAAGAACAACAAACTGGATAAATAAAGAGAAGGAGGTAGATAGATGCTGACTTCACCTTGATAGCAACAGTGACATCCACCTCTTTGGTTTCTTTTAAGCCAAGTGGGATCATTGGAACATTGACAGCCTCACTACAAAAAGAAATTAACAGAGGTAGTGTAGGTTTCGACAATGACTGCTGCTGCCATCTGCTTGTTTTCAAAACCAGTGAGCACTATTCTCAGTGCTTCATCCTGCTAATCAGCAAAGCTAAAGCCAAGCAGTAAGCCTGTCACCCCCCACAGTTACCTACTGCCATTTACAATAACAACAAATGTGCACACTGCCACCACAGGGTTATTGACTATACTCTAATCAGGGGATTTTTCCCTCACACGATACGGAGCCGTGGAGGCAAAAATCTTATGGTTGTGACAGAAAGAATGACACATATGTGGATGCTTTTTTCCTTTAGCCTCTTTAAATAAATGTGACTGAAACCCAACTTTGACTTAAACCCCATCCTATTATTAAAACATTTCTAAGGACCAACACATAAACTGGTCATCACAAATATCCAAGTACAAGGAGGTTATACACCCAGTGCCAGCGTCACTACAAAAATGTAATGGATGCTTGTTTTCCCCAATTATAATGATCATTAGTCTAATAAGCACAGCCTGGAATTAATGGGACAAATACGCATGCATTTGTGCACCTGTCTGTCTGGTAGACATCCATGCTGCTGTTAAGTTCCTCCAGCTCCTCTTTGAGTAGCTGCAGGTTGGAGTTGACAAAGCTGAGCTCTAGAGCCACCGTCTCCTTCACCTTGTTGTTGGTTGTCGCCCTGCAGAATAAAACACAAAGACGTCCAGGTGTTTTTTTTTTCAGTTCTCAATACTTCTTTGTGGGCTTTCTAAAAACAGTACTAGGGCTGATTCCTAATCTGCTTTGTCGTAAAGCCCAGTATCACAATTAGAACAACACAGCTAAAAACTGACTTGCTAATTTCATTCAGTATTAGTGGATGCAGCAAACTTTTCTGAGAACATAAATTCAGGATGGGGTGAAGGCACAAAAAGCCTCTCTTTAATTTATGCAGCTCTCTCCACCTTCTCCTCCCTCTGTCAACCACTATTCATTCACTTTCTCCGGTTCACCCCCCAAAAACAATGAGAGGGTCGATGACTAATGCCAGCTCATACTTCTATGGGGTACACAATGTTCCCGGAAATCTGAAGCATCTCTAGTTTACTATGTTGTTGTTTAGAAAAGTGGTAGAGAATTCCTCCATTATTGGTCCTAAACAGTGCACAAAATTATTGGGACTTTGCAGTCATAAAGACATTCTATCCATGAAGGAGAGAAATGCATCAAAATGGGCACTGTGTCAAATTCACAGAAATGTGGAAGAAATGGTTGAGTTTAGATGAACTGAAAAAATAAAGGCCTGCAACATCAAATTTACTTACATTTCCTCTGGCCCATCTATCCAACCCATCTATTCTGTATCCTGTTTTAGCAGGAATTCTGGTGTCAGTTTTGGAGATGTTTCTACAAAATCCACGTCACCTTGTTTTCAAGTTATCGATTTCACAAGACTTTCAGAAAACTTACTCTGACTTTGAGAGTGAGGTCACTGAGATTCAAACTCATCCAAGATTTTCAGTAGATGCACCTGTGGTATGAATATGAATACACTGTCGCATTCTGGAGTTATCATATTCAAAAAACATTCAGAAAACTAAACCTCTGACCTTGACTTTGAGGATTCAAAATCCTCAGATATTTCTAGGAGATACACCAATGATATCAATTTGTAGCTCCTACGTCGCCTTGTTGTTGAGTTATCACATTCACAAGCTTTTCAGAAAACTACCCCTCACCTTTAACCTTTAGGTTGAGGTCACCAAGACTCAAACTTATCTGAGATTTTTGGTAGATGCACCTATGGCATTTGAAAATCCTAGGTGACTTCCTTCTTGAGTTATCACAAACTTAGGTGTCCAGCCTGCCCAGCTGCCCATCTGCCAACCTGGAGGGATGACTACAACACCCCATCAGCCTTTTATGGCTGAGCGGTAAAGAGCTAAAAAAAACATATGTTTGAGTGTTTATCTTGAAATAGCACTTCATCTTCAGTTGCATATACCTGTTATCAGAACACTCACATCACTTTGAATTTAAAAAATTTGTGGCGTTTTTTCCATGTTATCCTTTAACACATGACCAATCTCAGTTCAAACACACAACTGAAGCTCACTTTTGAGGACTTCTTAAATTAGGTTAAGCTTTCCAGTTAGACCACTTCAGCTTCACCTCTCTCCTCATCTGTCACTGCCTCTCCCAGTCTCACACACACACACACCTATATGTAGGATCAAGCCAGGGCCAATCTGATTAGTCAGCATTAAAAAGGCTACCAAATATCCCCTTCACACACATCCACTTACACACACAACATGCTGCAGCTCCGGAAGGGTAACAAAAGTATTTCTTGCTTATGAGATGAAGAATCAGAGAAGTTTAAATGTTAGAAGTTTTTTTATTCCTGTGGCCATAACACATTTTAATTTTTTAAAAGCACTAACCAAAGCAGAAACAGAAAACAATGTTCTGATATCATTAAGAACAAACTGATCGACAAAGTCATTAAAAAACTGAACAATAGTCCTTGTCACATGACCTGTAAATAGTGTTTCTGTATGTTTTTACTAACTTGTGTTTAACACCAACCTGCCAGAGGGTCTGCAGATGGAAATTAGCCCAAGGCTATAATCTGGCATATTTACATTTGTTTAAATGTTCATTAATATCTATTGCCCCTCTTTCTAAATAAATAAATAAAATAAATTTAAAAAAGCACCTGTGAGATAAGAAAAATAAAATACCTCTGGGGTCAGCATGGACCCCCGGTCGCTGGGAGGATGTTTAAACAACATTACAGCCCCTCAGCTGAGTTCCTACATGCAGCACAGAACATGACGTCTTCATTAGCTAATCACAAACTCTGATTAGTGACACCCCCTCCCCTGTATTTAATTAGCATCCCAAACCCCCTACACACAAACACACACAAACATCGACCCCCACACACCAGCACTAATACCATGACACAGTTCCACAACAGTTTCACAACAAGTGAAGTGCAAGTGAAAGCTACATGTTTTTGTGTGTGTGTGTGTTCATGTGTCTATGTGTTCCACTTGACTGGAAAAAGAAGGACAGAAAAAAAAGGTCTGACAGCACCAGACAAATAAGTGGGGGATGAGCTTGCCAGAGCACCGCTGGGAATCTCTGCATGGGAACAGGACGGGGGCAGACACAAAGCTAGCTGATTACAGGCTGACGGGCTGTGTGGGGGTCTTTGTCTATGTGACCGAGCGTCCCAATAGAACGGGAGAGAGTGCTTGTTTTATATCCAGTAAACTGAGTCATCACCTTTCGGGATAAGAGCCTAAATCAGGTCAAATGTGGAGCTAGGGAAACATTGAAAAGACAAATAAAAAAAACTTAACACCCTGTTACACAGTAATTACTTTAAGGACTGTTTCATCATTTAAAACATTTAGAAAACAAAACAGCAACAGCCACTGCAGTCAGGCCACTCAAACGACAGATAGGTCATCAAAAGAGTAATTTATTAATCTCATATCAGCTGTGGTTTTCTACACTAACTAAACTTTTGGGAGCATTTTGAAGCATCGTAATAATACAATAAAATAATATAGAAAGTACAGAGTAAATAACAAAGAAAGAAGAACGATTTTTTTCAACTTTATCAGTTGTTGCAAAAATAAGTCCTGAGACAACAGTGAGTCTGTCTTAAATTAAAAACATGGTTATTTTGATTAGATTAGATTTTAATGCGGCACCACTGAGGAAGCAGAAAGGAGCTCTTTGCTTTAATTAAGTGGCTCCTCCTACTCCTCCTCCCAAATAGTCCTGGAGCATCAGCATGTCCCATGTTTTTCCAGAGACTTTTGCACAGTGGTCTGCTCATACTTTAAACATTCTAAAACTGCCACGGCAGAGGTTTAGAGCAAATGTATCCACATACTTCATGCATATACTCTGAGGCTCTGTACTAATTTACCTCTGAGTGGGCAATAAATATGGACATGTTGAGAATGAGTTGAGGAGACAGACTATAGAGGAGAGCAATGGAGAGACACTGGACAAAGATGATGCCAATGTCCTTAGAGACAAGACCTTGATGCTATGTGAACATTTCATTTTTAACTTCGTCCACTTTCCTCACCAGTAAAACTCTCTGGTTTGTGTGAACGACAACTGGCTGCTTCAAGACACAGGGCCAGCAGTCCAGAGAGTTGGGAGATTAGCTTCAGTGGTGCTCATGCTGCCAAAGTATGCAGTGTTCACTCACTGTTTTGTTTGAAAAAAGCATTAATACAAAAAAAAGCAAAAATTTGCACAACAGGGAGGAGATAAACCAGCACAAGCACATAAACAGCCATGTTCACACACAGTGAACACAAACAGAGCTGTAAAACTGGGTGGTGCTGGTGTGTGTGTTTCTTTAGGATGGGAGTGATCTCTGACCTTTTCCCATCAACCGACTGAACCAAAAATGTGAGGCAACCAACAAAGACGACAACACAGATGGCACCTGAATGGCATTTCTCACAAAATCAAACAGAAAAAGTTGCTGTGTGACGAGTGAATATACATTATATTTAAAGCAACTGTGATACAGCTGACAAACACAAAGCTTCACAATTTTTTACCCATGGGATTGGAAAAGCAGCTCAACACTACAGCACTGCATCACTTATTTCCAAGAAAATTCGTGTCCATTTTTGCCTCTCCAAACTGTGAAACAGACACGCATGCAGATGTTGCATTACTAGAAGGAGGAAATAATCTATTTAAAGCCACGAAGTCGGTAGTGAGAAAAATGTATGAAGTACATTCCAGGGTCCTTAATCATCAAAATTGATTAAGCTAGGCAGCTAATATGTATATACATATAACTGTTAATGTTAATAATGTCTGTTTAAATGCTTTTCCATGATTATTTTCATGTTGGCTTGAAATAAAATATCTTCCTCTGCCGTTACTGCAACTTCTGTGCGCATGTACGTGAAATGGACACCGTGGACTGCTGTGTCTATTTCACGTTCTATTGTGATATCGGGTTGCAACCACGCTACCTATGGGAGTAAGCTAAAGTTCCTGGAGAGAACATGCAAACTCCACACACACGATAGATTCAAACTCAGTTCCTTCTTGCTGTGAGGCAGCAGTGCTAACCACTGCACCACCGTGCTGCCCTCGTGTAACATTACAACAGAAAAGTAATTAAAAATAAAATAAAAATTGTGCATGCAATGTTCTGATCCGTTGCAATGTCTCACCTGAACAGGTTCTCCGCTCCAGTTCTCATACGCATCTCCTTGTTGATCTGCTGGTTGATGCGAGCCCGTCGATGCTGCAGCTTACTGCGCTGAGTCTGAGCCAAAGGATCACAGCCCTGCAGATGAAATAAAGAAATAGAGGAGATAAAATAATTACTGACTGACCAACTACAAAAGTTGCATTTCCTACAGAATTAGACTATCTTAATTAATCTACTGACCGGCAAGAAAGCAAACCCTTTTCCAAGCAATAGCGTAAATGATGCTGTATGTTATAAGGGTGTAAAGGTTATGGGGTTATTGTTTTTATCAGTAACTCGGTTTCCCTGGGTCTTTCCATTGTGTGTTATGAATAAATCCATAAATCCAATCCAATACCAGTACTGGTTTTATTTTTGTTATATTTATCCGCGACACCTTAAAGGCCGGTCAATGAAAATATTGTCGGACATAAACCGGTCCGTGGCGCAAAAAAGTTGGGGACTGCTGCTCTAAGCACAACACAGGTACTTCCAGACACCAGTTTAAAAACCATCCAGTGGACCACAGGATGAGAAACTCAAGCAGCTGACTAATATCAAAGATAGCCACAAAAGAAACAGGCAAGTAGACCAGACTGTAAAGAAACACGATGGTAAGGGCATGTGAACTTCCACTAATATCGTTATCAAGTCCCTGTATGAGAAACACTGGAGTCTGGAGAGGAAGCTGAATGATATCGAGCCTTAGAGAAACACAAAGTGGAAGGGTCAGGGCTGGTTGAGTTAATGAATTTGCAAAACCGGAGCAAACTGATGTAGTACCAGTAAATCCATCATGGAAGCTGCTGAAAAACCTAAAACTTAAAAAAAGACAGCTACACTAGACTACCAAATATACTTGGTGACTGTTAATATATTTTGGCAGTCTGCCCAAGAAAACACAGAACAGCTGTGCAAATGTGACAACAATACTTCATGCTGTATGATCTGAGTAAGAAGTACTGGAAGCAGCTGGCAGACTTACAGCCAGCTAACTAATGTTTTCCCCGATGGAAATTATCCTGTCCAAAAACACGCTAAAAAAAAGAAACCGTAAGAGACACAGCCACAGTGGGGATAAGATTTGATATATCAAAAATAAATCTCAAACAGACTGCGGCGCAGTGAGAAATTACTTTTTATTTTTTTTAAGCCTTCCTGTTTTCACATGACACTAACCCCAGTTTTACCATGGCACCATGGCATGTTATTACTGCCAGTGGAGAGCAGTCTGAAAGAATTACTTCACACTACAAACCCAGTATAGCATAGAGATGATGGATGTGACAACATGTGAAGGTCATTGTGACTGCTTAACATGATAATACTGTGCCACAACAAAGCAGAGGACATACATTCTAGATTATAAAAAAACTTTAACAGGATCTGTACATGTGTTTGAAGATTTAACAGCTTTTTAAAATCTTGCTTCAACAGAGGCAATTTGCTCACAATACTTTAAGAACTGCCTCACAGCTGGTAATTTGTGTGCTCACTAAAACCAGACATGTGTCATACAGTACAGCACACTTTCACACTCTGAAGTAAACAAATGTACAGTTACATGACAGATGGCGGAGCTGTACTGTAAACAAGCTAAATACTCCCTTTTTCTTATGCCCTACTGGTCCTTTCATCATCTTCTCTATCCCTCTTCCAGGAATCTCAACAGTATATAGTTGTTATGTTTGTCTCTCTCTTTTTCTTCATATATCTTTTTACCTCCCAGTAAAGGAGTTTGTTTAACATGCGCACATCAAGTAACCCTCCAGTGCCTATGTGAACTGATTTCCCACGGCAGGGCAGGTTACAAAGACTGAAAATCTTACTACTGATTGCTTTGGTCACTAACAGACTGGTGCACGGAAGATGCTGACTGTCTGTAAACACTTGCTGTTTACTCTCCAAGCGTTAGAGAAACTTGGAAAAATGTGAAAAAACTGCCAACAGGAGGCAAAGAACATTTGCCTTCAACGGTGAAACTTCTGCCTCACTGCTGAAAGAAACACATTTTTAAAAACTGCAAATTTTTTGGAAGGCAAATGCTCACTCATTTTGCTTCTTGCTTTTCACAGACAACTTGGCAAGTAGTTTGGAATTATTTTATTATTTTTTTATATTCTGTGATTTACTTATTTGTTACATTTTATTTAACAATGTCAGGAAAGCAATGTGTCAGAGGATCCTGATGTCACACAGTCTCATAATAATAAATAAATTACAGACTAATAATTTAACAGTGGTATACGATCAGCACTCTGTGAACATCTACACGAAGCCAAGGTATATGTATATATAGAGCTAGATCAGTTCAGCCCTTCTCTGATGTATTGGGATGGTCACTATGTCAAAACTCAGAAAATGTGGTCAGCGAAAACATGTGCTCTTTTTCCCAATAATGTGGGTATTATCCCTGCAGCTAACTTTCTTTGTTCCCTAAGTTAAAGTTTACATTTGCCAATTTACATGATTATCGATGACATTCAGGTTTCATGTTCTTTAGTTTAATTACAGGTCCAATAAGATCCCCAAGTGAAGCCACACAGCATCATCACGTGGACTGTATTCTAATTTTACTTATCCAGTATTTTTTTTTATTTGAAATGAATGTAAGAGTGTGATTGTCTGACCTTGCGGATGCTCCCACTGTGGCTGCCATCTGTGGGTAAAGTCGACGGGAATTCGTCGTCGTCGTCAGAGGGACCGTCTGACAGAGACATCTCAAACTCTCTGCAAAGATTCATGTCAGCATTTTATTACACTCAGGCACGTTTAGACACACTTCTCACACACCACCGCACTCTTGGAACACGACTCTTAGCTTAACGCGCCATTTTAAAACGTAAATTTTATCCCAACATAAACAAAACAAAATATCCTCCCCAAAAAGCGTTAATTTGGCTAACATTAATCACTTGCCTTATCGCTGGCTCCTCCATCGTCAAGCTACAATACCGGCGACCAAAAAGTCTCTACATGTCTCCCAACTTTCCCACCACTTTGTGAATTTCCAAGTAAGAGTACTACTCCAAAAACAGTCAACCGCAGATTAACTTTTTTACTCCTGAAAACAACTAAGCTTTCGCTTTAATGTACAACGTCGTCCGCACGACTCTTCCCGACTTGTGTGCAGCTGGGAGCGCTTACTCACAGAGGCGGGCCGCGAATGTAGAAGGTAGCCAATCATGTTGCAGCTTCTAAGACGGACAATACATGAAACAAATCATATGGGAGGTTGGGACGGAACAACGATCCGAGGTGACCAATTGCGAGTCGCTCGCGGCATCTCCCATACTCCGCGAGTCGTTGCTATGGTAACGGCAGGGCTTTGGCTTCTGTGTGTGGGCCTCGGAAAGATTACAGAAGCTCCGCCTCAACCTAGGACTGAAAACAAATTTCCACATTAGATCACTTATTCTGTTATTCATTGTCTCCGTGCTCTTTTCTGCTGTTGTCATAGGGCAGCGTTTTTTTGCCTTTTTAAAAACTATTTAACTTGGAATGTATGTAAAGTTCATCAACAGGAAACGCTAATAAACAGGTTACAACATAGGTTACAACAAGGTTACAAATAAAAAAATATTGAATATGATGTAATAAGTTGGGTTTTATTCTGTAAATGGTGATAGAGTTTTTGTTTTATACGCTAAGTCTATATCTGAAGAAGTCACGGCAGAGAAGAAGTGGGTTAAAAAGCTCAATACTTGCATGTAACAAAACATGCAGGAAGGTAAGCCAGTGCTAAGGTGGCTTAAACATGCATCCCTCCTAATGGTCAGCAGGGGGCAAATCCTCTCGATGGGTAGTAGTCTGCTTTTCAGCACTTTCCTGGTGGGTTTATGGCCTTTAGGGGTCTTTACCCTTCACAGATTTGCCGTAAGGCAAAATAATTTTTTCTTAAAACCATCGTCCAGCGGATGTCTTTTTAAAAGATTGTTACCAACCAAAGTGTATCAATGAAATAGGCTTTTTAAATATTACTGTTCTGTCTGTTATTGGTTTATACAAAAATGAAAGAACAAACATAATTTTAATAATAATGCTTAATAATAATAATGGTAATAATAGTAATAGTAATAATCGTAATAATAATGCTTTTAATAAGCAGTAACACATGAAAGGCAATCTTGTTTGTTTATTAGTCACGAGAGGATGCCACATAAAAACAGATGAAAGAGGCAAAATTATGTGCCATAGTCAGGGGTTAAAGTGGGCATGTTTTTATTTATTTGTTTTGTTTGTTTTGGCACTACATTGGAATGACTGTGGGTGTCCATAAGTTGTGGTACTTCAGCATCTAGCTAGCCATGCAGAAGAAGAGTGAGCATAAGTGTGTAATTTGTTTGTGTCAGGACATTTTGAATGCAAAGGTCCAGCTGCTGTATTTCACAGGGAGAGAAAAGAAAGAGAGTTAAGTTCACTTTCTTTCAGGTAAGAAAGCCAGAACTAGAAAGGAAGAAGACTAGACTTAAAGGACTGCTCAGTGGTGTTTGATAAACTGGAAATGTAAAGCTTACATGTAAGTCCTCATGTATTTAAATCAGATACTGGGTCTGTATATGTGCGATTGTGTTTTTCAAGTTGTGAAACATGCTGCAAAAAAACAAAACAAAAAAACAAACAAAACCAGCATGGATTTAAACCAAAGAACAGTGTGTGACTAGCACACAGTGGCTGTAGTCATGGTCAGAGTTTGTTACATAAAGGGTAGCAGAGATGAATTTGAAGTTAAGCTGATGATGTTCAAATTCATTCACTGAATTCAGCTGTATAGTGCACAAATGAAATGCAAAATCAGGGACAGTACCTACAACACAAAGGCAAAAACAAAAAACACACACACATAAGCAAAACAATGACATGTTAAATGCATTTTATTTATTTATTTTACCTATAACACTGGTCAGCAGATAACTTTTTATATGAGTATATAAGACATTAAATATCATGACTTATTCTTCCTGAACCAAGAGAGCTCCAGCTCCAGTAACATTTACATCAACCTCCAGTTTGTGGTGCTGTAAAATCTGTAGCTGAGAGCATTGGGGCAACAGAATAGAGCTTTTACAGTGTGAAAAAACTAAGCACACTTTGCTTCTCAAATCCAACCCTCTGGCTTTTTGTGGGACAATGTGAAAAAGCTATAGTGGTTATATCGCCATTTACTGGATATACTTGACCCCAATCAAATTGTTTGTCTTGACAGGTGATGGTAGTCTCCATAGCTCATATTTGAAAGGCTCTTGTAAACAGTAGACAATATATGCACATGAGAATTCAAGAAAGTATAGAGAACTACCACTTCATTGATGGATATGATGCAGCTTTAAGAAACCTTTTAACAAAAAGGGGAAAATGATTAGTGTGAGGAAGAAGCTACGTATAAACACCAAACTCCAATAAATAACCAAAAAAACAACAGATTTTCCATTAATTGTGGTGAATTGTTATTACATGGAATGAAATAAAAACCTAAATAAATATAAATAAAAATAAATACTCTAAATCAAAAGCTCTAATACAATAGTTGGTTACTTTTTTTAAGCATTCCACTGTCTGTCTTTGATTTTTTTGATTAATCAGATTTTCCCTTCTCCTTGCTTTGTACCACTTTGGTCACTTGGGGGCAGTTTTGTCCCCTTTTAGCCAGTAAAATACTTTCCTGCAAATACTTCTCTTTTCTGTGCGCTCTGTGATTATTTGTATGGAGGTATCTATGGTTCAAACTATGTACATTTTTACAGTTACTACACTGGGGTGGGGTTGGGGGCTGGTGATGTTGTTGCATTCAGTAAATCCAAATGCCAACACAGAAAGGTAGTAATTTCTGTCCACCTGTGGATCCAGAACACAACCTACCATCTGTAGATTTGACCTTTTATGCTCAGTTTGCACCTTTTTACTCTTTGAATAGCTGCCAATTCAAATTTAGAAATGCTTCAAACCACTGTGATGAAGCTCATTCATGTACACTGTTCTTTACAAAGTTTGTAGAAATAACATTTTTTTCTGCTCACAATGGCCAAGTAATATAGGAACGTCTGTGACATTTTCACACTGTCAATAATTTAGTGTTGTTCTCTCCTTCACAGCAAACAATGAGGAGGACCTGCTGTCGATGGGAAAAATGTCTTCGTCCTCACATGCAGGGGGGAAATGGACATTCTGTGAAGGCCGAAATGGATTAGGGCAGAACAACTGTCATTTCAGACACCACACTGAGGTGGCTGTCGTTGTGAATAAGAGGTATATGAATAAAGCTTAATGGAATTGAGCTGAAAAGAAAATAAGGTACTGTGCAAAAGTTCCACCAGACTTTTTGGACATTTTTAAGTGGTCTTGAGCAGTAGTTTAGTTTTTTTTTGGACTTTAGCTGCTTTTTCATTCACTATTAGTCGGGTCCTTGTACCTTATTACTTTTGTTTGTATGTTTGTTTGTTCTCTGCATTACTCAAGCATAAAAAGATACCTAACTTAACTGATGGACCAGTGATGTGTCCACACATAACAGACAACTTAGAAAAGAACATTTTAAATTGTAGCTTTAAGCAATTTGTTAGCAGTGACCTGCTGCAAAAATAAACGTTTTGGTCTCATTTCTTTAGTCAAATGCCACCAATAACACAGACCGGCATAAAATAGTAATTTTGCACCAGCAACATGTTTCCAAAAGAGCTATGAACCAAAAACTTGGCATATATTTGGTTGGTGTGCAGGGTGTCACTGAGGAAACTGGAAAAGTGGAGGGCAAAAGAAAAAGCGGCAACCCTTAAAAATAATCTACAGCAGATGAGCAGTATCAGAAGACATGTCCCTAAGCAATAGGGGAAAATACAGAAAAGACCTGAGACAGGACCTGAGAAATGCTTTTGACAATTCAGCCAATCCATCTACAGTACTGTTCGTCAAAGCCTCACTAGAAGTGGTCTTAATGGAAGGATGGTTGAATATAAGAATCAGTCCATTATCTGTAAAAAAATAAAAATGGTGGTGGCTCTGTCATTCTTTGGTGCCGCATTTTAGCCAGAGGTGTTGAGGAGCTTAATGGAGTTATGAATGCAGAAAAGTACTATCAGATTAGGATCCACCATGTATTGCCAACTAGAAAGGCTTCCCTTTTCAGTGTGATAGTGATTCAAAACACAGTGCCAATGAGGTACAAAACATGCCTGGATGGAATAATATACACTGTGAGTTGTGGACTGCTCTCCCCACAGCCCTGGACATAAGCATTACTGAAGCAGTGTGGGATCACCTTGACAAAGAACAGAACAAACAAGCAGCCAATATCCAAAGTATAGCTGTGAATTTCATTCAAAAAGCCCAGAGCACTGTTCTTGATGATGCCTTAAAGAAATTACAAGAAAGCTTACCTGAAAGACTTCCTGTTGTGTTGAAGTATAAAGGTGGTCATACCAGATATTGACTTTCTAGCCATTAGAATCTGACAAACTCTGGTTTTGCCAGTTATACTGTATTTCCATTTTTCTTTGCACATAAATTACTGCACCTATTTCCCATTTTTATGGCAAAATTTAAACCGCTGAGGGGTGACTCAAGAATTGTACAAGGTACTGCATACAAACTTTAGTCTTCTCTAAGGAAAGGGACACTAAAGGTAGCACACTCAGGGGTGCTGGTTGTGAGGTTGAAAGCACTTCACTGGGAAGTAGTACTAATGAAGCAAGGTGACAGCTCTTAAGACAAAGCCACTGAGGTGACAGGAGGTCTCACAGAGCAAGCCAGGGGGCAGCTTTTTGTAACAGATGGTTACCTGAGCGGGCAGGGTGCCTGGCAGGCCTTGCTGCCCTTTCATTAGCTTGCGTGTCATCCAGTCTTTTAATGGGGGTGGCCCCTGACAACAGCTACACTCAGCAGCATTATGAGTACAAAGCTGGATTGTCCTCTGCACACATGAAGACAGTAATACTTCAAACTTAGAAGGTGCTTTGGGGTGATGAAAAATTCAGATCGGGGTAGTCTGTGATGTGTGAGCTGTCAAATCAGACCAAATAATTAGCTCCTTTTAGAAGAAGATAATTTTTTAATCTTGTCTAGCAATAAATGTGTGAATTTAAATAATACAATAAAGAGACACTGATTTTCTATCAGATGTTTTAAAGGGGGGGTTCTAGAAAAATTATTTATTTCAGGTATAACATGAGCAACAGAATATGTAGCAGCAATTAGCAGGCTGGTGATATAAGCAGCAGGGTCAGCTGCTTATATATATATATATATATTTTTTTTTTTTTTTTTTTTTTTTTTTTATTATTTTTTTTTCCTTCCCACTGTCCCACATATTTTTCCTTCCCACTGTCGCCAAAGTGCTTGCTCATGTCATATGATTGTTGGGTTTGGTGTGATTTGGCGCTATATAAATAAAATTGAATTGAATTGGGCAGCACGGTGGCACGGTGGTTAGCACTGTTGCCGCACAGCAAGAAGGTCCTGAGTTCAATTCCAACATCAGGCCGGGGTCTTTCTGTGTGGAGTTTGCATGTTCTCCCCGTGTTTGCGTGGGTTCCCCCCAGGTACTCTGGCTTCCTCCCACTGTCCAAAGACATGCAGCTTGTGGGGATAGGTTAATTGGAAAATCCAAATTGTCACTAGGTGTGAATGTGCAAATGAAAGTGAGGGCGAATGGTTGTCTGTCTCTGTGTGTTGGCCCTGCGACAGACTGGCGACCTGTCCAGGGTGTACCCCGCCTCTCGCCCTATGACAGCTGGGATAGGCTCCAGCGCCCCCCGCGACCCTGAAAAGGATAAGCGGAAGCGGATGGATGAATTGAATTGAATTGAATTGAATTGAAGGTCAAGGTCAGAAGCCACGTTTTCTGAAAATCCATTGAATACAATAACTCAAGAAAGAAGTCACCTAGGATTTTCAAATTGATTTCATATGTGAATCTACTAGGAGACTGAGGATAAGCACTAGTGGCTACCTATATTTTATAAAAAATTAAATTAAATTTAAAAAATAAAAAAATCTTTAAAACTATGCATTAATTATATTTATTTGGCCTTTGATTCAAGAAACGCGCTTTACTGCTTTTGGACAGGACTATTGAAATAATATTTATATTCTGTTGTCTCTTCACCCAGAGACTGCCTTTCTGAGTATTTCAATGAAAGTGAAAAAAAGATCTAACACCATAAAATAGACTCAAAGAAATAAAGGTTGAACAGTAAAACATGAAGGATTTTCAATTTAAAGGCCAGTATGGACATATTCTAGTATGGGCATAGTCCACAGACTACTATAAGGATAACACCTACATTAAGCATTGCCTGAGTATCCAAAGTCTTACATGTTTTATCCCTCTGTGCCATCCAGCTCCATTCATCTAGACTTGTCTGTGGAACCAACTATGGAGTCGTGCTCCATAGACAAGAGAATATTTTTGGTAATACAATACACAGAAAAAAGATATAATGACTTTTCAAAATACCTGTAAATAGCAGGAGTGATTTCAGTAGAAAAGATGGTAGGAAGTTTGTTTTTAAATGGCATTGTAAGATTTATATGGGATTTATATATTATTTATGTCATTGTTTGTCCTCTAGAATGCTGATTTTTTTTGTGTGGAATCCGCCCACTCTTTTTTGCATTAATCATTGCCTAACTGCAAATTTTCTAAAGTCACCACTGTGTTTTATGTTGAAGAGAGGACACAGTCATATATTTCTGTAAATTTGGATTAATTTGACATATGAGTCGATGTATATGGATGTTCACTCATAATATGATACTTGTCTTTGTTACGTAACAAAAATATTTTTTTTCTCTATTAAAATATTAAAGAAGCACAAAACCCAAAACAAATACTTTTACCAATGAGTATTTATTTAATGATCTGAAAGGAATACAGCGATTAACAGCATGGTAAAAAATGAAAGAGCATGGGTTTTTTATTTGTTTGTTTGCTTTATTGCTTTTTTTTTATTGGTTTTTTTGCAGACTGTTTTCCAAACTTTTACACTCACAGATCAGTGTGATTAACATGTTTGAGGAACAAGACTCTTAAAAGAAAAGTCTTGCAGATTGGGGAAGGGACAAACTAAGATCTTGTTGATGTGAACCAAAAAGAATAAGGAAAGGAAAGAAACAATGCCCCCCAGCATACAACTGCTTACCCCACAGTTCACGTCATTTTTGCTTAATTTGCTTATCTTCAGACCTCCTGGCACAGCAAAATTCATGTTAGTAGTCTCACCGCGGGACACAAATTTATGATGAAAAACCTGGTAAATACAAAAACTAATAATGAGCAGTCGTGATGTACTGCCTTAGGCCTTAGATACTGTGGACCTTTCCAGTGAAAACTATTCAGTGATATTCTGAGACCAGTTCTCATCCCCACACGATCAAACACGAAGTTTGAAACAGCTAGATGTTTAGTTTGTTTGTGTAAAGCTGAGATGATGATCTTGAATAGGAGTCCAAATTTAAATCGGGTGAGACGCTTGTTCCTCGAACCTTTTATTCAAACCTATTATAAATGAGAGAGAAAATTGGAGTTCTGACATCAGTACTTTCAGGTAGAACAGACCCTTCAAAGACACCGTTTATAGTAGATCCATGTGTGCAGAGGATAAGGACCACATGCAAAGGAGAAATAAGCCCCATTATTTGTATCTTTGAGCAGTGTCATCAGCAGCAGTATGTAGCCCTTAACAGTGAGGTAATAAAGGTAAACAAAGGCTTTGACAAAAGCCATTCCATGTGACATGTAACCAATAATAACATTAAAAGCAATGCACATTTTTTGCTTCAAAGGAGTGCTTAGATGTGATGAGAGAGTTGACAGCAGGTATAATCAGAGCTCTTGAAGGTGACTTAGCACTTGTTTCCTCTTACATCAAGCTAATACCATGAAACTACCAAATTATTTTATTTAATCTTTAGGGATAGACTTGCCTTTGGTAATTACAGTATCATCATATAGAAAGAGATACAAATTTATATTGATTATGCAAAACCTCATCTCGCAGCCTCAGCGAAAATGACAAAAGTGTTAATCTAACTGTTCTTATGAGGGTGAAGTTTTTCACTTTGCTATCAGAAATGTTACAATAAGCACTGACCACCATGTGTTGTATATTTAGAGTGATTAAATATTGTTTGCATTGGTGTTTTCATTTTAAATGGATGAGGGGTAACTTGGAGAAATAAAAGGGTTGGCACAATGAGGACTAAGCATGAAAAAATAACAGTTGTCTCTCCGGCTGCTTGTCCAAACAAGCTGTAGCTGCCCTCATCTGTCATTTCAGCCAAAAAGAATCAAGTCACATACAAACATCAGCATCTCATGCCTCCAAGTACCTTCCGGCCCAACATTACACAGCCACCTGCAGGTGAAGAAACAGTGGATAAAGCTTCCATTTGTGTCAGACTTGTAAATCCACTTTAACACAAAAAGCAAGCAAAGATGCTGCTTGATTTCTCTCAGTGAAGATCAGAAGGTTGCAGTTAAGTCCCAGAGGGAGTGTTTGGAGGTTGCTGCTGTAGTGTCTCATCTATGGTGACCACTACCTCCTCCTGTCTATTGGAGCTCAGATGGTTGGTGTGGTTCAGGGATATGTAGCTCATTTCCACCAGCGGGGGCCTCTCACTCATCTCATTTATGGTGTTGGTGATTGAGTTAACCTCGGTCTTGTTGCGGTTGGCAGCACGGCGAGAGCCAAACACCCAGTCTGAAATAGAGACAGTCATAGTGTTGCTTTGATAGGCATCAGTTCAAAGCAGATACCTGTACTACAAGGAAGGATTAGGGATCTTACTGATCTAACTTCAGGTAATATTTTCAGCATTTTTCAAATTGGCTCACTTGTACTTGTTAGTACGTCATACTGTCACTTAGGCTACTGACCTAACATTCCCTGAAGAAGGTAATGTTCACATGCAAAACCACCACCTACTGAACAATCCCTTCAATCACCACTATTCCTGGAAGATCCATGAATTAATTGAGCACACAGTAAGAGAATCTAAAAAATATGCCCAGTTCCCAAACATAATCTCTTTGCAAGCCAAAAAAAAAGCTCAGAATTACAATTAACTAAATACAAATAAAAGATAAATACTCAGTTAAAAAATGTATACTAACCTTTCAATATAAACATATTCTCTGTTTTTTTCTTTGTTTGTTTTAATAAACCTCTTATGTCTGGCAGTTTTAGCAAGCAGAATCGTGGTCTTAATGGCCTGCTGTGGCATACACATTTGCTTTGCCAAGAGGAGGTCTATAGGCTCTCTACAGGCTTCTCTTCTAAGTCTTTTCTTTTTTCTTTTCTTTTCTTTCTTTTATTATTCACATTAGTATCTGTGTCATCATACAAGGTTGGAGCAAATGGGGAGAAGTGACAGGTTAGAAAAAGAGAGGGGAGGCAAAAAAGAGAAGGAATAAGAGGAAAAGATAAAGAAAAGGGACAGAAAGAGGTGGGACCTCAAGAGAGTCGTGTAAAAACAAGCTCAACAAAGTGAAGCAACGCTGTGAAGAAGAGCAGACAAAAATTCCCCAACAATGATGTGAGAGATGGAAGTTAATATTGCTAAAGGTGGTTCTACAAGCCACAGATGCATCGGGTATACTTTATATGAATGGTTGTTTTTTACAGACCATTACACAAACTTTCTTGGATGTAATTAGAATATATTAATCAACATAATATCATAATAATTTTCCTAAGCTAAGTGTTAAATAATTCCCACTCTTATGCCTAACCACCTACCATTCCTTAAGTCCTTTACCCTTCAAGGGGAGTTTATTCAATCTGGCGCTTCAATGTTAACAATAAAAACTCACAAGGTCTTTCATTTTCATTTTCAGGTAGTTTATTTCCTCAACCCATCCCCAAATTCCAACCTCAAATTGCTATCCCCTCCCCACGGCTTGCTGTGTGTCATCCTACTTAAATAATCCTGGAAATACAGCTGTGTTTATTATTGTAATTTCAAAACCCAATTTCAGGAATTTCACAGGAAGAGGTATGAAACTTGAACTCTCCATCTAAGTGAAGCTAATAAGCATTTTTTGTGCCACGGTTAGTTTATGATAAACCATCATAGATGACGCCTTGTGGAAGGGAAGCATAAACTGCAAACCCATACATTCTGCAACGGGGCAAAAACAAGCATGCTGAGCATTTATAATGTGCACTGAACAAGGCTGTAAACTTCATCTAACAAAAAGTCGTGATGGGTTCAGCCTCTGTAATTCCATTAGAGGCAAAGCACCATAAAATTGTTTCTGAGGGTAGATGTCTACTGCACAGCAGCCCCATCATGTGTGGTGGAGCCTTTTTGAATTGGAACCCATCAATCATTGTTCTGTCAGATTAGGAGCTGAGATTATAGCTGACAGTCGTGAGTGTGAGGAACAGAAAGAAGGCAGGGCGGGATTCCTCACACCCATAGATTCCCCTCTTAAATCATGCATTTAAGACTCTGCTGCAAAGTGACAGAGAAAAAACTGAAAGTGAGCCAACAGCATGCTACACTAAAAATTCACATTTAGATTCATCTGATCTGATCATCAATAAATTCTAAGCCTATTTTTGAACTGATGCAGTTTAGGTGTTATTTGGAAGCCCTGCATTTTTAGCAGCCAGCAGGGTAGCTGTGGACCAGGTGGTAGAGTGGGTCATCTACCAATCAGGTCAGCGGATCTATCCCCAGCTCCTCCTATCCATATGTCAAAGAATTTGCACAAATGATACTGAAACCTCCATCCTGCATCCATCGGAATATGTGGTTAGATAAAAGTGTTTTAGCATGATATACATCATCACTTTAAATCCCAGCTGAGCAGAGATGTGGAACTGTAGAAAGGAGACTTCAGAGTGTCATGAACCTGAGAAGAGGAATACAGATACTCTAAAGTATGTTTCTTTGAGTCAAATCTCAACTGATGCAGCTGTAGAGACAAGTTTTATCACAGGAGAGGAAATTATTTCATATTTTTAAGACATTTCCCTCTCATTATTGAGTTGTCATGTTCAAGCTTGTGAATCAAGTTGTGTGAGACTTGTAGACAGAAAAAAAATTACCTTTTGGCCTTCTAAATATTATCTTGATTATATATTGAAATTCAACAAGACCTTTACTATTTTCGTGCATTTTCCATTAAAAAGTCAACTTTTATTTAATGGGTTACTTTTATCCTAAATCCACCACATGGTGAATTTTGGGGCATTCTGAATAAAACATTAAATATGTTTTATAAATCTTGGTCATACCATGGAGAAATATCTGTAGCTCATTGACTAACCTGGTATCAATCACAAGTCACTAGTCAGTAAGAATGTGACTTCACAATCAAAATTTGTGTGCAGTATGTCTTTAAGCAAAGATTGAATAAAAACCCATAGTGAACACTACAGCTCATAGCATAACAGCAAATATTTGAACACTTCAGAAAAGAGTCTGTCAGCCTGACTAAGATTTTAGTGTAGTCATTAAACTAAGGATTAAATCTTTTTCATAGTGAGTAATCCAAACCCCACAGCATCTTAAATGTTCTCTTGATTAAATTCTAGTGTGTTTTTGTAGGCTTCTTAATGCTTACCTTATATGATGATGTTTATCTCTGCTCATGACCCTCAATATGCACTTTTATTGAGAGCAATTTAACGCTCATCCTAAATGTTCCCGTTAAAATTGAATTTTCAATTCAATTTTTCAATTCCTGAATTGTTTTTATGTTCTGTAGCTGTTTTTATGTTCTGTAGCTAGCCACCAGGTAGCACACATTTTATATTAGCTAGCCCAACATCACTAACTTGCCATTTTTTAATTTTTTGGTGCTGGTGTGCTTGCCAGCACCAAAAGATGTCATATTAAAAAAAGTAAGACTGATGCAATGACGAGTTTTTAACAAGACATTGACAGCTACGTACTTATTTACTGAAGTCAGAGGTAAAGTCGTGTGCTTAATGGAGAACACATTTAATAATTTACAATTTGAAACACCATTCTGAAACTAAATACGCATGAACTTTCCTGATGGAGAGCAGGTATCACTGCTTCTGCTAGCTACAAAAACATAAAAGACTTTTTTTTTTTTTACCAAGCTTTACATATCCAGGAATGGAGCAGTTAAGTCCAGGTTAGTGATTTCCAACAAAACTGCAAAAAGCAGAAAGCCATTCTCTGATGGAGAGTTTATAAAAGAATGTTTGGTGGACTCTACCATGCTAATATGAAAAAGCATTTAAAATGTGCGCTTCTCCAAGCAAATTTGCAAATCTGGAGCTTTAGTTGAAAAAAAGAGAACAAATTTGACATTGCTCCTTGACTCTGGACAAGAGCTGTGCTGTCCGTGGAACAGGTAATTGCATGCTATGATAGGCTTGATGTGAAATGAGACAAATTTGAGTGCATCTGTGAGGCTTTGTAGTCTTTTTAACCTTCCTGTGGTGAGAAGGAAAATGTCTGCACAACACAGCAAACACCTCAGCAAAATACCCAGGAGGCCAAACACTCTGTTTGTGTTAGTGCATGTGTGTCAGTTTGAATGTTCATGTGAAGGTGAACAGTTCAGGTGAGGTGATGGAGACAGAGAGGAGGGGCAGCGTGTCTCTGTGGCAAATCTAAGTGCTGCAGCGTGTGACCCATGTGGACATTTTTTTTACCTGGTTCACTGGTGTCTGTACCGTCACCTTCCCCAACAATCGACCTGCCTCCACCTGCAGACAGTGAGCAACAGAACAAATGTGTAAGATTTGGCGCACACTACCTTCTGAGTGTTATGAAATGATAAAGACAGAAATCATATGAACACAACAGGTATAATAAAAGGTAATGAAAACACACCAACATGGCCACTGTGGTGCTGAAGAGCAGTACAGTCCTGCTGTACTACTGAGTATAATCCGTGACACTTAAAATGCATACAAAGGATGCAAAGAAAAAAGTGGTAAATGTTGAATAATACCTGTTTTATTTGTGATGGGAAATACCAGAACAAAAAGTACATAAAAATAGTAACATATGGTGATGCATGTTTTTGTGTTGTGACAAAAGAAAGTGATAGCTATAGTGTATAGATGTGAATTTAATATACATTTGCAAACTATTTTCCTTACAGCAAGACAAATTATCACAAGAAAAGAGTAGTTGCGTTCATTTTTCTAGAAGAAATATTACCATATTAATGAAAGAAATTAAGCATATACGCTTAACCCAAAAGCTCAGAGGTTTTCGATACATATTATTGTTAATATTATAATTATGTTAACATTCAGATTATGAAAGAAATAATATCCAGATTATATCATAAATAATTTTTATATGCTGTTTTTAAATTATGACTTCATTTGTTAATGGAAATAAAGCTACCCAAACTACCTGGCCCTAGGAACTGTACACAGACATTAAATCATGAATTAACTGTGATTAATCAGATTTTTTTGGAAGCTGAGTTCAGCTTCACTAGCCATACCCAGGCCAAACTGCTGAATCAATATATATATGCACACTTGTGTGTTTTATACTCCCCTTAGGGCCCCCTATTGCTGCTTGATTAATATCCTCCTCTGTCCTGATCACTTAGTTACTAAGTGCATTTTGCTTTAAACAATTTAATGGAAGAAGCTGACTATCAGATCAAGACAGCACTGAGTGTCTGTGCCCTAAAAATAGACTCCTTGTTTCATTCTTTCACATATTATGTATCAGTTACAGGAAGCTCCTCAAAAATTGAAAAAAAAACCCCAAAAAACAGCAGCTTTGAGTTTGTCAGACAGTGGTTTGTCCTCCACAAGGTCAATGGCTAGGAGAGCAGAGCTACTGTACATCTGCATTACAATCATTTAGGATTTTGTGTGTGTGTGTGTGTGTGTGTGTGTGTGTGTGTGTGTGTGTGTGTGTGTGTGTGTGTGTGTGTGTGTGTGTGTCGGGGGGTGCTCTCACTAAAGCTCTTGTAGATATTCCTTTAATAAACAATGTTGCTTTTGCAATGTCAGGTAGTCCCCAAGTCACTTCCTTCATGCATTCCTTAAGATATTTTGATTCTTCTGCGCTGCTGTGTCACTTTCAAGCAGCAGTTCTTCTAGAATACGGAAAAGTGACTCTCAAAGGGGGCTCAAGGGACAGTCCTTTAACGGCTTCTAGTGGTCTTACTGACATTTAGAGATAATTTAGTCTAACTTATTTATTTATTTTTACAAATTCATGTAATGATATTACACATGAACGTTTTTACCATCTTTCCATGCTTTACGCTCTTTATAGTAAACCCACTGGCACTGAATGTACACTCAACACACACATATAAGCACAGTAGGTGCCACATACCGACGAAGTCATTCACCACATCTTTGACCAGGTGTCCAACTATCGCATACGCCACTGCCACTACTACCAGCGCTGCCATGACCAGATAGAGCACCGCTTTGGGAAGAGGCATGGGATCTCTCTCCGGTGTCCGATAGTCCGTGTACAGCAGGTCACTCTCCGAGTACGAGTACTGAAAGACGTGCTCCATGCCCGAGGTATGGTTGGAGTCGATAGGGGGATTACTCGCGCTCATGGCGCCGTCCGGCTGCAAGGATGTCACCACAGTAGTCGTCACAGCCTCCGCCTTGTCGATGTTGACCATCGACAAAGCGGAGGCTGTAGTTTTATTCATCAAAGGCAATATCTGAGACAGAAAGTAGCTCCAGTCCTTTATGGCACTCGTATTGCACGAAAACATCGTTTCCACCGTCATACCACACCACAAGAGGGTCACCAAGGCGCAAAAAATCCACTGAACACGGACCGATCCAGTATCCCTTTAAATTAACGTTTGTATATATATTTTTTAATTCCAACAGGTACCCTCAGATGCCAAAGTCTCACTCCGACAGTAGCTCATCGGTGCCTTTGAAAACTTGCCCCGCTCTCAATGATGAAAGGCAAAACGCGTCCCCGTAGCCTTACCGCGCGGCTATTACGCACGAAAGAAGGAATTTAGTGCATCCGATCGTTGGTTTATTTGCTAAAGTAAAACAAAAAGAGTGCAGTAGCAGAGCGCACCAGCCTGCAGAGTCATCGTCAAGTAAAGGAACAGAGAGTGTCCGCAGTCAGCAGTCCACGTCCCTGTGGCTCTCACGTGCGCAGATGGTGACAGTTACACACTAAAAGCCCGTCCCGCTCCTGCGTTATGTACGGCAAGGACGACTGCACGGTGCCAGCAGGACACTTCCTCACCTCTCTCGGATCTGAAATAAACAGTAGCCCTACGGCTGGTGTCAGAGCACTTGTCCGTTCTTCCTCCAGACTCCGGATGGAGCGATTCTCTACAGAAGCCACAACTAGAAGTAAGTTCATATCAGTTTCCTTATTCTTCCTCAATCTGGCGTTTCAGATCTTTGTTCACTACTAGGTTTAACTCAGTATTCAACAAATCCAGTGATAACTGCTGATGTTAGTAAGATGTGAGAACTATTCCTTCATGTATTTCTTATTTCAGAAAGAAGAAAAGGATGTCACCACAGTGGGGCTATACAAAGTTTAACCTTTGTATAGCCCCTGGTGGTGGATGATTAACTACCATAGTACCGGTATTACCATTCAAGGTAGATAGCAAACATGGTCTTTCTTTGTTTTGAGGATGAAGGATTTGTTGTCAAATTAGTTTAAGTCATATTAATTTACATCAGATGGAGGTGGGAAACAGGAATTATGTTCACCATCTATATTTAGCTTGTTAGCATATTAATATTTACTGATTAAAGACAGGAGAGTTAGGGCAAATGAAAATATACTTGATCTGCTTATACCCTAAATGAAAGCATTTAACAATACTTCTGATTGATATAGGGTTGATTACAAGTCATTGTGATAGCAAAATGCAAATCTGGACTAAATTTGATTGCAGTCTATTCAAAAAAGTAGGAAACATTTCACACAAAATTAAAACATGGTGGCACAGGGAAAGTCAGGGTGTGATTAAAGCCTTTGTAAATCCTATTAAAGTTTATTTAGCAGTTCAGTAAGGACAGATAGCATGTAAGTCTATAACAATATACTGCCTATAACCAGTAGCAAATGTAGAGTTCAAGAATGATAACACACCAGTGACGCAGATACTGTCATTCCCATTCAGGAAGAGAGAAATACATTCCCAGAAATAATGCACTATTTTCAGAGTGAGTGGAGGATGCGCTATAATACAAACTAAAAAACATAATCATTTACTAAAGGAACTGAAGTAGATTCATTGAACATTACTGAAGTTACTAACTATTTCTTCACTTAGTATCCAAATTTAATCCAACTAGATGGGCCCCGCTGCTCCCCCAAATTGTGTCACATCAGTGCAACAGAAATTTACATGGTGGGACCTTCTCAGGTACTGCTGTACCCCTGACAACTTGCTGGTTTATAAAGGCACTATGGCATCATAGCCTATGTCACACCATGATTTGTTTGCTGCAAAGTTCTTCCTCACACACAGACAGTGAAAAGTCAGCACTGGCACCCTGAGGTGGTATAATGCAAAATTTAAAAAAAAAAAAAAGGACAACAACTGTATCTGTAACTTGAACACTGTCTTCCGTTTTAAACACTATGGACTCTAGCACTGAAAACTCCTGTTCTCATGTTTGGCATTCACCAGTGTTCATTCTGGACATGAAGGAAGGGTTGACCTGACATACATAGAGGTTGATGTTTTGCTCTCTACTCAAGTGTAAGGCCTGTGATGAAACTGTACATGTGGAAATTCTGTGAAGTGATCTAAAAAAAAGCAGATGTGCTGAAAGCGGTCCAGGGGTGTACAGGAAAACTGCTTTATTAAGGAGATCTGGCATATTTAAACCATGAAAGGTTTTTCTATGAACAGAGTTGCAGAACCTTGTTATCATACCTCCGTATCTGTTCTAGACCAAGCTGATGACTTTGTGTACCTGTAATTATATAATATATTTTGTATCACAATAGTTACATACATACAGGTATCAAATACATCAGTTGTCATGCTACTGCAACATTTTAACAAACTGGATATAGTCAAACAACAGTGCTCTTGTTTGGAACCAGAAGGGAACAATGTAATACTGTGAGCATCAATTATCTCTGTGATGTTCCTTATACCTCTGAGGCCTGTGTATTTGTCCTTCCTTCTCTTTTCCTGGGAAGATGTAACAGACTCAATTAAGATCACATCAGTTCTTCAGAGATCAGCTCAGATGAAATGTATTGGACTCACTGACCCTTAAATCAATCATGGTGTCCAGTGAGGCACTGACGAAGCCACTGTGGCCTTCAAAGGTTCAGCTGTCACAAATGAGCGTGACATTTCCTTTAAGATTTTTAACATCAAGCATCATCAGTCTCAGAAGGTAGGTCATTTTCTTTTAGCTTTGTTTGTAGTGAAGCTTTTAAATGTGACGTGTGCAATGTAGAATCAAGCAAGTCAATATAATAACAAAATAATAGAAAACTAGATCAAAGATGCATTTTAAAATACCATGAACCAAGATCACACAAGATACATTTTTTTATCTTAGATTCCTGCTGTTATTGGCCATCTCCAGGGCTCAATGAACAATGTGGAAGTGACAAAAACTGCATTTTCTCATTCACTTAAGAGTGTAACTGCTTTGACTAACAAGTGTCCCAACACAAGCAACCACTAGCTACTTTTAAGTGCAGTGCACCCATTTTCAATGGGGTTTGAGTTGGGGCTTCGAGAAGGCCATTCCAGAAGTTTAGTGTTAGACTGCTTCATCCATTCCAAAACTAGCTATTTGTGTTTGGGATCATTTTCCTGGTGGAACACACAAATGTGTCCAGGTTTTAACTATTTAGGTGTTGATTTGAGGTGAAGTTGAACATTTCTTTCCTCATTAAATTCTATCCACAATCTCTCAGTATCATATCAGCAAGACAGCCACAGAGCATTAAAGTACCACCACCATACTTGATAGCTGACATTAACAAGATCTTTGCCAAATCAAACATGTGGATAATTAAGAATGAGATTTCCAAACTGGACCCTATTGACCAACAGGATCTGGTGGAAAGTGTGATACTGTTGACTGAAAATGAAAGAAGAGGAAAGGGGGGAGGTGGTTTAGGAGGCAGCGAGAGAGAGAGAAAAAGCAAGAATGTCAATGTAAGGGACTGTACATAGAGACTATGACTGGTAAAGAGAGAGATAGATATATTGTGCACAGAGGAGTCCAGGTGGAAGGAAAACAAAACCAACAGCAAATTGTTCTACCACTGGTACAGTGCTACACTGTCTTAGTAAAGTAAAACTCCCTGTGGACAGTGACACTGGGTTTCCAACAGTTTCGAATTCATGCCAGGCTCGAGCATTGATGGTTCCTGGGTGGTTCCTAGATGTCTTAACTAATTTACTCTCATCTGAGGGTGACAGTTTGGGTCTTCTTTCAGACCTTTTAAATGTACACATCAGAATAACTTATATTTATGAACAGTTGTTTAAACTAATGACCTTTGAATCTGCTGTTGTTTTGCTACAAGAGAACTTCCCAACTTCTGTAAATCCAAGATGCTCAATGATGACAAATTAAAGTCCTTGGTCTTGTCAAGTTAAAAGATACTGTAGAACCAATTATTAAAATTACTTATTAAAAGATTTAAGTGAATCTATGTATTATTTTGACCCTGTACAGATTAGCAAAGTCTGTGCTTTTTAAAGTCATTAAAGGTGCATGCTTTACAATGACTATCCTGAAATAAACAAAACAACAACAATTAAACAAAAAAAACTGCTTAAAAGTCCAAATTCTTTATGATATTCATGCCCTTGATCTGTGTATGCAACTTTTGATCATAACTGTATGCATCTCCGTGCATTCATCTTATCTGCCAAATATGGTCACTAACTGGTTGCAAAATCTTGCATGGACACTAATTAACATCAAAATGTAAAGTTCAAATTTGGTGGGTTTGGTCACCCAATCTTTTTGTTTTCAGTTTATAGGTGAAGCCTGAACTGATCAGCTTGGGCTATTTTGAGGAGACATGGGACTAGGCAAAGTAATAATGGTTTCAAAATGTTAAAATTTTTCATAGATGAAAGACTTTTTGTTATGGAGCTTTGTCAGGGATCAGTTCAATTCATTCATTCATTACCCATGTGAGCATTGAAGTCTCCCAGAAGGACAACAGAGTCCCCAGGGGGAGCACCCTCCAGTGCCCCACCCAGGGACTCCAAGAAGGCTGGGTACTCTGAACTGCCACTCGACGCATTATTGTTTTCCTCTATAAGATTTGTGAGTTTTAGCAATGGTGCCTATGTGCACGAAAATCTCAGGCTGATAGCTGTTACATACATTTCATCAATGAAAAATGAAACACAGGTTATTATTTACTGGAATCAAGCCTACCTTTAGATTATATAAACATTCATCCATAACTGAGCCAAAATCACAGGCAACCGTGTCAAATGTTTATGACACATAGATTATGGAATATGATTGTATGTTTAGCTTAATAATAAATAAATAAAAATCAGAGCTTCCTTTTTCAAACAAGTCAGTCACAACAATATGTGAACCAACTGCCTCGTTAAGTTGCTCAGGCATGGATCTATCTTGTTTGAATATTTACTTACAACACATTTGCTCCTGAAGATATTTTCAGTCTGACAATCCAGTGGGACTATGAAGATGGCTTATGTAAAATATAAATCTCCTAAATATATTGCTAATTCGCCCTAAGGGCTTGGTGGTAGGTTACCAGGTGCTCAGAACACACTGCAGATAGATTTAAGGAACATAAATAGAGCTGAGCCTGTGTCTCTTGAAGGGTTGAACAAACCATGATTAGTAGGTGATGATTTGTCACTAGATGCCTTTGAATTCAGAACATTTCTGCTAGGGTAATACCAACTAAGGTTTCCATTTGACGTTTTTCAAACTGAGTCATTCTTTGAACCACCTGACAAACATTTAGGTTCACTGTGAGGTCTTGCACGGGTAAGACACTCATCAGATCACTGCATCACACTTTTGTTCAGACCATTTCACTTCAACAGCTGAGTCAGCAAACACATAGAGAGGAATGGCTACAGCCATGCTGCAGATGTGAGTCACTAGGGATGAAAAGCCACACCTGTGATTTCAAATGTGAAAATGTGTGCAAAATTACGTGCACCAACAGAAACACATCTAACTGCAATTTGTTTTTTAACCATTAAAAATGGAAAAACTTTGCTTTGTGTATACAAACCATGAAAACTTCCATAAGTCTTGAATAAATGCATGACAAAAAACATTAATTTGAGGTGACCAAATAAATAAGACAATTAAGACGAGGACAGAGAAGATGATATCGTGAGTTTTTACCAAAAAAAGTTTTTAAAAAATGTGTCAAAGAAAGAGAAATAACAGTGGAACACTCTTCCTACTCCTAACTAATCAGCCGGGACTGTGATAGCAATGGAGGACACATGCCTATGATTGAGTCTTGCTGAATAACAAAGAATCCGTGTCTTTGTGATTCTGACTTATCTGGCTGCCTGATGAAAATTACCCCTCATACTGGACTCATATTTTAGTCAGATATAACCCGAGCCAGACAAATGTGTGATTCCACCTCCCTGCTCATCCTTTCTCTTTATCCTCCATCCCCTCCATCCTGCAGACTGAATTAAGCTCTCTTGTGTCACTCAGCACCCTTCATCTTTACAGCCAGCCTGGATGAAAAGTCATTTGCTCTCCCTAAAACCATCAAGGTCACTCTCTCTTTCCCTGTCATGTCAGATCCTAATCCTCAGCAACTCTTAGGTGAGCCGAGTCTCAGAAAGTGGATTCACTTTCAGTTCGTGTTCTCCGTGATCCTATCTGCCGCTCTTCACCCTTTTTCTTGACATTTCCCTTCAAATGAACATTTTAGAGTTCAACAGCCGTTTTATTTGTTTTAACATTTTTGCACTTAACAAATGTCATATGTGTCAGGGGAAAACCTTAAGAGTGCTTAAAAAGCAGTTATATAAAATAGCTTAGGATTTATTGTCAATGAAGAGTCGCAGGACTTTTGGTGAATTGTGTTAGCCTTATGGCTTTAGATTAAAAAATCTTACAAAACCTTTAATTTGGTGTACCCTGAAGACAAAAAACTGGATAACCAGTTTGATCAATCTTGCCTTCATGAAACTGAATGATTACACAAAAGAAAGAAAGAATACCTCATCACATATTGTGTAAAAATTACTGCTCTGAAAATACATTCAAGAAAGAAAAGTAAACAAACCTGGGCTCATGGGGGAAAAAGATATTTAGGAGGATTTTGAGATACAACGTGTCTTAGTCCTCATCACCACTCCAGGCTCTGGTTGTGTATCTAATCCTCTAAAGTAGTTACAAACCCATCATTTGTCAGTCAACAGACTCATTACGGTAATCAGAAATTATTCTCACATGCTTTGTCCTGTGGTCTCAAAAGCAGCATAAAATTATCGAAGAATCCTGCTGTCTTTGTATCCATTCATTTTGCCTGTCACCACTGCATGTCACTGAATTTCATTAACATTCCTTGGTTCTTGATCATTGTGTGCAGTGAACTTATGATCTTGTTGCCTTTGAAATTATTGTTTCAAAGATGGGGATCAGGTCTGTAAACACTTGTAATGTATTGCCATCTATAAGGTAAGTTTATCAAGGTGGCGTCAAGGTGGCAATAAGAAAAATCCGATTCTTTTATGAATCTGTTGCTATCGAGACAGAAATTCACATTAAATAGAATTCCCATTCACTACTCTTGTAAAGTTCCTTCACAAACAGGGACATAGTTTCTGCAGGACAGCATAAAATGGCAACTTTGGCATCTCCTCTCATATAGGAAATACCATCAGAATACAACCATTTGTAAACCAGTTGAGTCAGTTCTGTATTGCAAAGATTGCAATTAGACTTTTCCCTTAAATCTCTTAATTTAAAAAGAAGAGGTCATATTGTCATAAAACCGAGCAGTTTGCCTGAAATGCAGACACACCAGGAAACTATTTATAAAGATTTTATTTAACTGAAATAATCAACTGGTTCTGGAGAGGGGATCCTAAGGGCTGGATCACAAAGGGGAGAGTGGCAACGAGGAACAGAGGGATGAGGAGGGGTCTGCAAGAAGATGGAGAAGCATTTATTGTCATGAGGTAAGGAGCTGGTAACAGAAAGGAGTTTGCTGGTGAGTTTTTTCTTCATACTTGCGGGGCTCTGAGGAGGGGAGGTTTGTGGAAGTGTTCAGAGGTAGTTGAGCAGCCAGATTATCCGGGGTGCAGTGGCAGGCAGGAGAGCAGGCAAGCAGGCAGGGAAGGCAGCCAGAAATTCCCAGAGCAGAGGAAAGGAAGTTCCTCCCGGCAAGTCCAAATTATGGAAGTGACACCCTCTGTACACAGGGAGAATAAGGTTACATGAGGAAAAGTCAACTACCACAGTTACACAAGTGAGCTGTCCAGTTACTGCTGGAAGGCACATAACGAACTGGCGAGGAATGGCAGACTGCTCCGGGTTTAAAAAGCCCTCCTGCTGATTGCATGTAGACGAGGCCCAGGTGAGACGTGGGAAGCTCCACACCAAAGGGGTGGACAGCCACAATTGGAAAAACCCCAAACAATCCAACTGACCATGAAACATATAAGGTAGTGAGGGTTAAACCGTGAATTATATCAGGACTGTCAAAATCTCAAGTTTGTCACATAGATCTTCTGGGATCTGAACACCAGATTACTCTTAGCATGTTTAAAAAACAAAACAAAAAAACAAGCACATCGCAAATATGTTCAAGTCCTTTAATTACAGACTAATTAATCAGCTACAAAAGTTAAAAAGTTGCTGCTTAATGCTGTTTCCCTGTGTTGCTCACATGGGAAGAGAATTTGAATTGAATGCAAATTTGTATGGAGTATCTGTATAAGTAACATAACCAGCGTTGTTGTCAAGGTCACAGATCCTAAACCTCAGCAACTCTTAGTTGAGACAAGTCTCACAAAGTGGATCCACTATCAGCATGTGTTCTCCGTGATCCTTATCTGCAACTCTTTGCCCTTTTCATTGACATTTCCTGTGAAATGAACATCTTAAACCTCACTTGCAATAAAATTGTATGCATTTAAAGCACACTGAGAATACTTTCTATTTAACACAGACCACACTGGATTATCATTGCCTTCTAAGCCTACTATCATGTAGATGAAGGCACTTTCCGGACATAGCTGTGAGACTTTCACATTTAATTCTATTTAAATCCATTTAATCTAACAGAAGGAACCCTATAATATCATCAACTACAAAAAAAAACTTTCTTCCTTCCTGACACCACATGTCCTCATTACTGCATCTTATACATCTTTATATTCAAAATATTGTTTTTATACTTCGCAAAACAATGGTGACTTACAATATCAGGTCCAATTAATCCCAAATAGCAAAGAGAAATTAAAGATATCAAAAAACAAAACAAGTTCAGGGCCCTATACTACAAAGCTTGTTCAGGATACCAGGATATCTTTCCATTATCTGGATTCACTTACCCTAATTGTCGGTCAGGATAAATGAAACTGGTCATTAACTGGCTATTTAACCCAGGGATTCAATTGCGCATTTACACAAAAGCCGTGGCATTGGCAGCATTTGACCATTTCATTTCATGGATCTTATGACTCTTCCACTGAAAATTATCCCTGTGACATCTACAACAAAAACATAAAATGGTCATTAAAAGTCAATAAAGAACATAAACTATACTAATAAAATTCGACACTGTCAGAAGGACAAGACATGATCATTAATCTGGTGATTTAGCACACAGAGCCGTAAAATAAACATTTAAATTCTAGTTAAGTATTTTAATCACTGAGTGTGCTCTCTGTGCTGCTATTTATTTCTAAGGTGTTCTTTAAACATTAAAGCTTATTGCGTCAAATAAAAGAGACGTGGGAATCATTGCAGTTTGTCACAGTTTAAAGTGAAAGTATTTTGATTGGTTGAGCAGATAGCCTTGGTGTCTTCTGTAGCTGCAATTCAAGAATCAAGCATGACATTTTAGTGCATATTAAAATTTTGCATTGCTGTGGTGTCAGATCCCAGGTAAATATGCATATTATATGATAATAAACAGTTTTGCCAAATTTTCTTCAAGGTGACAGGGTGTAGGTTTTTCAAGGTGCAGCTTGGAAGAGGTTCATTGGTATTGTTTTCACGAGTCATGAAAATTGAACTGTGTTGTACAATTTAAGATTTGTTGGAGTTGTTATGTGATTGTGGTTGTCCTATGGGTGTTCAACCCTGTTGGGGAACCAAGGTTGCTGCATTTATTAAAGAAGCTGCCTGGTTCAAATGTATGTTGCATTGCTGTGCTTAAGTTTTGTTGTGCCATAACTTACAGAACTGCAGTTACGAGTTTTTGGAACAAATTCAATAACCTCAGTGTTTATTGATCCCCTCTTGTCTGGTGAGCAAAGCAGACTTACTGTATTTCAAACTTCTCTCAAGTTTGTTTTATCCTGAGCACAAGGTTGTTTATTTTTGCCTCAAAGTTAAGTTCCCACTCTTCATTACAGGGTGGGCCATTTATATGGATACACCGTAATAACATGGGAATGGTTGGTGATATTAAAGTCCTGTTTGTGGCACATTAGTATAGGTGAGGGGGCAAACTCCTCAAGATGGGTGGTGACCATGGTGGCCATTTAGAAGTCGGCCATCCTGGATAGAACTTTTGTTTTTTCAATAGGAAGAGGGCCATGTGACACATCAAACTTATTGGTAATGTCACAAGAAAAACAATGGTGTGCTTGGTTTCAACGTAACTTTATTCTTTCATGAGTTATTTACAAGTTTCTGACCACTTATAAAATGTGTTCAATGTGCTGCCCATTGTGTTGGATTGTCAATGCAACCCTCTTCTCCCACTCTTCACACACTGATAGCAACACCGCAGGAGAAATGCCAGCACAGGCATCCAGTATCTGTAGTTTCAGGTGCTGCACATCTCGTATCTTCACACCATAGACAATTGCCTTCAGATGACCCCAAAGATAAAAGTGTAAGGGGGTCAGATCGGGAGACCTTGGGGGCCATTCAACTGGCCCACGACGACCAATCCACTTTCCAGGAAACTGTTTATCTAGGAATGCTCGGACCTGGCACCCATAATGTGATGGTGCACCATCTTGCTGGAAAAACTCAGGGAACGTGCCAGCTTCAGTGCATAAAAAGGGAAACACATCATCATGTAGCAATTTCAAATATCCAACACTGAACCAGTTTCACGAAACTTAGAAGCAGTTTGCTTACTGTAGCATGGGAGATGGGTGGTCTCGTAGGGTGTCTTGCATTGAAATCTGCTGCAATGACCCGGTTACTGCGTTCACCAGATATCAACACAATTTCAATCCGCTCCTCACGTGTTAACCTCTTTGACATGTCAATGGCTGTGAACAAAGAGAAACTTGTAAATAACTCATGACAGAATAAAGTTACATTGAAACCAAGCACACCATTGTTTTTCTTGTGACATTACCAATAAGTTTGATGTGTCACATGGCCCTCTTCTTATTGAGAAAACAAAAGTTGTATCCAAGATGGTAGACTTCTAAATGGCCACCATGGTCACCACCCATCTTGAGGAGTTTGCTCCCTCACATATACTAATGTGCCACAAACAGGACTTTAATATCACCAACCATTCCCATTTTATTACGGTGTATCCATATAAATGGCCCACCCTGTACATCAAATCCTAGGATTGGCTAATCTTGCTGATTTGATAGCTTATTCAATTTCTCATAGCCACAAGACAGTTGCATTAAGTGTGGACACACTGGAATCAGCAGTTAACCTGACATGCATGAATGGTGGTGAATTTTTCTGCTTTACTAAAGGTCACAGATCAGTTAGTGTTCTCTGTTCTTTTAAAGCACATACAAAGAGAATAGGATAAAAAGAGCAGAAAACTGATTAGAATATATGCAATAAATATATATATCAGTTGATTTTAGCAGGTGATTTGAAAGACTGTCACAATGCAACATTTGTTTTGGACCAATTCTGTTTACATTATACGTGGTTTTCTTAGGCAGCTTTATCTGTCCATAATGTCAGATAACACACACCAAGTAGCTAAATTGCACTGTGAGGAATCTTGGAGTCATTTTTAATCAGGATATGTCCTTCAACGTGCATATTAAACAAATATGTAGGACTGCTTTCTTCCATTTGCATAACATCTCTAAAATTGGAATCATCCTGTCTCCGAGTAATGCTGAAAAACTAGTTCATGCATTTATTACTTCTAGGACTACTGTAATTCATTATTATCAGACTGTCCTAGAAACTAACTGCAGCAAGAGTACTGACAGGGACTAAAAAGAGAGAGCATATTTCTTCCATATCGACTTCTCTTCATAAAAGCATAAAAGAGGTGGCACTGGTATTTTTATGGCCAGTCACAACAGAGTGCCATATTTTATGAAGATGATCAGACGATACTATTAAAAAGCTAGTCTCAGATTCAGTGCTGCTTTGACTACAGTTCAGTCAAAGTACGGCCATGTGTGAGAGTAAGAGTGCAGTACGCTACATAAGTATTAAATCCTCGGTGTCATGGTTCTGGGTATCTGACCCAGCATTTTGAGTTTATTCTGTTTTGTGATTTCTTTGTGTTGTAATGTTTTAGTTTTCTAATATTTAGTATTGAGTTTAGTCCTGGTTTTGCTTCTATGTTTAGTCATATTTTTGTTTCCATGGTTTCTTGTCGATGTGTCTCATCTCCCTTTTCTGTTTACATGTTTCCATCCTTGTGACTCATTTGTTGTCTCCCCCATCTGTCATGTGCATTCATGTATGTTGTCCCTCTCCCTTTCTTTCCGTGTCCCTTCCTTCCCCTCTCTCTCTCGCTTCCTCTTTGTTTGCGTCCTGTGTTCAGCGTGTTCAGTTTTGCTCCTGTGTCACTATGTTTATTTGCCCCACCTGCGTTTCCCATTGGTTTCCTTTTCTCTTGTCACCCTCTTCTGTATAGTGTGAGTTGTCATTCGCTCTATGTCAAGTCATCTGCTCACCATGTGTCATGTTTCTGTTCATCACGAGTCACATATTCATGTCCATGTTAGCGACGTTCAAGTTTCATGTTCTCTGCGTCTAGTGTTAGTTTATGCCAATTTAGTGTTTTTGTGTTCTAGTTTCCTTTTGATTTTCATTCATATTGTTTGCCCAGCCAAAAATAAACTGCTCGCTTTTCATTAAGTTATTCCTGTTTCGAGCGTCTGCTTGTGCGTTCACACCACAAACCAGTCACCCGGCCGCCACACTAGGTTTGTAGGTAATGCATTTCAATTTTTTTTTAATTTTTTTTTATTTTTTTTGGGGGGGGGGGGTCGGATTTATTTTTGGACTTTTTAAATAATTTAGGTTCCAATTCTCACATTTAGTCTTCCTCTTGTGCGTCCTTTGTGCTTCCGAGTTGTGTTATTTATATTCTTGGTCCTTATTTTGGTAACAGTGTTACCTTGTCTTCTCTGTGAGTACTCAGTCTTTGTCTCTGCGTTTTGTCTCTGTCTAGTTTATAGTGTCACGTCAAAATCTTAGTTTGTATCGGTGTATCTTCTTAGTTTGTAATATTTGGGTATCTTCATCTGTGGCCCCTGTCATGTCTGTGTGTGTCTCTCTCTCTGTACTCTGTCTGTATGGTTGTGTGGTCTCCCTGTTAGTTGTATCAGGTGAATCTTGTGTCCTCTGTCAGTTGCGTCTCTGTGTTTGTTACCTTCTTCTTGCATCATGTTTGTGTGTGTTGTGTCTGGATCTCTGTCTCTTTGTTTATATTTTCCGTGTTACTTTGATAGTCCCTTGTTTCATCTGCATTATGTTTGGTTTTGCTTCCTTTGTCTCGTCAGTTAGATTCTGCTCAGCCATGTTCTCCAGGTGTGTCCATTCTGCTCCGATTCCCTCCTGTGTATATATTGTCCGAATCTCCCTCTAGTCTTTGGCATGATCTTGTTATATGTTTCCACGCATGAACTCTGCGCATTCAGTTATTTATCCAGTATTTGCTTGAGTCCTGTTTCATCTTGAGTTTTGTATTTCGCTCCCTGAGCTCCCTCAGAGATCAGTCCTGTCTCTGTGTCTGCAATTGCGGCCACACTCTGCTACATCCTAATATTTATACACAGGAAAGTTAGTAGACTAATCAGTATCACAGCTGGATCATGCATAATAAAATGTGAGATTTTTTTTTTAAGGGGGAAAAAAGGAATTCCAGGAATAGCGAACCTATTTTCCTGAGAACTGATTGGCCAGTAGGTGGTGGATATGAACTTGCTGACCTCATATCTGAAACACAATATGATCTGAAAAAATAAAACAACACCGAACAAGACGAAGTGGACTACATTTCTGTAACTGTAAAAGACAAAAAGTTACCTCACTAAGACCATAGTCCTGCTTTGTAGTATAGGCCTCTGCTTCAGCTATGTTATTCTGACAACCATACAAGGAATTCCTTCTAAGAACCAGAAAATCTGAATGTTCTTTACCCATTTCTCTTTGATGTTGAAAAATAATTGTATATAGATACATTTCTGGAAGGCATTATTCCAGAGTTTAAACAGCAGTATATTTCTATAGTTTTATTTGTTGTTGTCAGTAGCTATAAATAATTTTAGGGGTGACATTGTTGCTCTTATTGATTTTACAGTGACCCACTTTATCTGTTTCTGAAGCTCAGAGAATTGCAGAGTCATCTATAACATGCATTGTTAGACCTTAGGCGACAATAAATAATTATTTACATTTTTCATTCATTTCACTATATGAATATGGAGATTGATACTGATTCATATTCTGGGTAGCATGTACATAATGAAATTGCTTATGTGTGTCTTTGTGACAGCACATGCCAGCTCTAAAAAGCTACAGGTGACGCAAAATCTGGATTTACCTACCATGATCATTATCCTTTGATATGTCAACCAGTCACTATTTCCACAGCATTAATCACATCAGAGAAATCCCTGTTCTCTAGGAGATTAATTTAAAAAATTGACTTTACTGTTTGCATTTTGCTCTTAATATTCCAAATGGAAAAAGAAAAGTGTACATGAATTCAGTGAGTGAATTGTGCGTATTTTTATCTCTCAGGTCACGGCTATCAGTCTGAAAGCAGCAGTTTAAGGCGTTTCTACGTTCAGGACGAACATGTGCCTTTGTGTTTCTGATGGAAACTGCTTTTAGTGGTGCCAGCTGACATTTGGGAGGGACTGACTCGCTGTTCACCTTTAATGTATCATTGCAATGGCTGCATGCTGAGGGATCACAAAGTTACAACAGAAGGATCATAACCAAAGCAGAGACTGTTTAAACTTAAATGCCTACTGTCTCATTACACTCAAAGGGCTGGGATTTCCTTAGCTGACTTACTGAGACACATTTTAGAAATATTATATATTTAAAATGCAGTCATAGATTTGGACCTTTTTGGATGTTTTTTGTTTTTGTTTATTTTTTGCCTGCTCCTTATGTGACTGTCTCTGTGATCACTGCCTGAACGAAAGGTTTGCATTATTTGGGACTTTGATTGTGCCTTATGTATCTTGTTTTCAGTTCACCTTCCTTGTGGAGTATTATGTTCTTTTTAGTGTAATTACTGTGAGTCACACATGTATACATGTGTATATATATACAAGTAATGGATCAAGACTCTATGCTGCACTAGCTTCTGAAACTGCTGCTGGGTATTTATGGCTAGCCTAAGCAGCATGCTAATTACCCTTTTAACTGCATCTGTGTTCTAAAAATAACATCCCAGTATATCTATATTATATTTTGAAGGTAATTATTTTTCCAAGTTACATTTGTGTCTCACATATTACAAGTTTCTCTACTATAGTTACTAGCTGTGTTTTTTCCAGCAACCAATAAACTGTAGTTTTCAACAGGACTTAGCTGTTCCCTTCTTTTGTTAGATAACAAATACATTTTTCCAGATTTTTGATTACCAAACAATAGTTCATTTTTATTGAACATCGGAAAAGGAGATAATCTAGTTTAAGGTTAGTACTGGTTAGCTATAGCTACCTTTAAGTTACAGTAATTGATTTGTTAAATTCTGTGGTGGTTTAAAATTAAGCTATGCAGTATATAATTATTTTTCTTTATAATTTTGGATTCACTGAAAAATTCTCTCAAAATATGTGTCTCCCAGACACATGTTAACAATTACATTTTGACATTGTTGGTAAAGGTAAACCTTTCTGTCCTTTCAGCTTTAATGCAAGCTACCAATTAGCAACATAACATAAGCCAAGTTGACAATTTGACATTGGTGCTGACATTATTTAGTAAACAAGACAGTATGACAGAACCCAAATTATGTATGTATAATCTGATTTGAAATTGCATATAATGCTGCTAGATCCCACAGATACTTTAGTTCAGTATTATTCCAATTATAATCATGTGTTACATTAAATTGTTTATTACATTAGTATTATTTATAAAGTCGATTGTTCTCTGAACTTAGTGTTTTATTTTACTTCACAGGTTAACTCTGATATAGATAGGTATAGGAAGTATAAAAATCTGATGTATTTTGTTTCTAATTGAGCTATATGTAGCTTCTCGACCATCTTTAAATGTAATCTGTTTGTTTTCCATCTAATTTGATAAAAAAAATATGTCTTTTACATGTTATTCATGTACCATTAAAATACTGTATAGTGCTTCCTAGGACATTTGATATTGGTGCACCTAATGGTTAATTTATGATCAACATTTAACATAACATTTATGATGGACTGTTGGAGGAGAACACCAATTGGAAAGACTGCAATTTCCAGCTGACCTGTTGCCAAATGAAATCCATATCAGTGACCACCACCACGTCCCACCCCCGACCACAGTCCACAGTATTCTGATGCTCACCTCAAAGGATTTATGGGGCAGATTTTTACCGAGACAGTAATGGGGATTCATTCTGTATTCACAATCAAGTCCTAGAGGCTTTTCTAGCTCAGCTTAGCTAATTACTCTTCTTAATGAGCAATAAAGTGAAGCTGTCACTGTGTAAGTTAATGTTCAGATGTGTCTGTCCCACAGCTGAACTCACAGGCACAGCACATCTGGCACAGGGAATTCCCCCAGCAAGTGTAATGATCCAAACTGTTTTTGTTTAATAACGGATTTGTTGCTTTGTTTTCCTGCACTAAATGACTGATTAAGGGTTCATGGTGAGCCGCTGTGTCATTTCAGTTTGAAAGACTTACAGCGCAACCTTACAGCGCAGTTCATGTCAAACTGATTTCTTGAATATCATAAAAAGTTCAGTGTCCTTGAACAGCCTCATATTCACCAGATCTTCAGTTCAGTACAGGACTGTCGGAGTTTTGTGTCATAGATGTGTAGTATAGTGAACAGATCTGCAGCAACTGCTTAACGCTATGATGTCAATATGGACTGAAATCTAGGAGGATTTTGTAGCCTTGAAGAATTAAGGTAGTTCTAAAAACAAAAAAGGGGTTGCAAAGTTTTCCCAACTGACACTCATCCAGAGTAGCCAGACTGCTACCAGTCTGGCATCTAGCTAGTGCTGTCATTCTCCACAGCCTGTTTAGTTCACTGCCCAATGTCAGGTTTCTGCCTGTATGCAAGTATCAAGTGAACCATGGAACGGTCTGAGAATCTGAATGCAGTTTGAGGAACACGGTGACGACAACTGGAGCAGACAGAAAAACTACACTAACAACAAAAGATGGAAAGCAAACACGGAGAGCCTGATTACCACCAATGAGATGAAGACAATCTGTCAGAGATACTGCCCATCCAGCCTTCAAATACTGCACGGCTGATGAGATGGAGAGGGTCCAGGAAGGACTGTCTGGCTGAATACTCTGCCCAAAGGCAGAGCACACAGCTGCACTTGGAACTTCAAGGCAAGTTAGTAGAAAAGGGAAAGAACAGTAAATCTAATAACAAATAACATGAAAGGGAGTTTGTGGCTGAAGTTTCAATTAATGTTTCTGTTGCCACTGATCCAATATCTGGGATGGACAGGGAGCATCTAGAGTTGAGCCGAACAGCCAAATATGGATTACTCTTGACAGAACATAAATTCTGTTTTGACTAAAGTGGACCTTTTGAAAGTGCTGTGAGTTTACAGTCGATCATTTTAAAGAACCAGCTCGTTTTTGGTGTTCCCTCAACAGCTGTCAGTGTCCCTGTGGATTACCACAATTTCACTGGAGGATAGTTTCTATGAAGCAATTGAACACTGGGGGATCATTTATATTTGTCATTTGATAAATATAACATGCAAGTGATGTCCCTCAAGTACTATGATGTACTACACCTAGAGTATTTTGGATTCATAGGAAATCCTGTTTTATTTTAACTTCCAAAACATATTGTTTATACAGTATACAGTAATTTTTTGTTCTTTATAATTATGCTAGTGAGTGGCAAAAAACAAAAACAAAAAAGTGCCTAATGGCTTGACATTAAACTAATTATAATTGAAATTCTGATGTAGTTTTATTGGTGGACTTTTTTTTTTAAAATTTGCACTCATGCACATTTTTTTTCTGTCAGTGTGGGAGTTCTTCTCAGGGAGTGACTGCAACCTTTTTGTTTGCATCAGCTGATAGTAACGTGACTATGATCAATAGAAAATTAATGCATTCCCCTTGTGCTCTCTCCTTCCCATGGACTCCAAGGGTACCTGTCTGAATCCAATCAGCAAAATCACTCAGTTCCTCAGTCACCACCGCCATGAATGATTAAACAATCCCACTCTCTGCTGCTGCCATATTCTAAACATGTCAGAAGTTTACCTGGTATTATCAGTTATGAAGTGATTCCATTTTAAATTGATCACATAGAAATCAAAGTTTCAGTTCCATTTTTTTTAATTAAAAATGTTAATAAAGACAAATTGTTGCTTGATGTCAACAGATCTGCATCTCAAATGTATTCACAAGTACTACTAGCCAGCAAACCACAGATTAAAAAAAAACAGACCAACTCTTTAAAAGTCAGCATTTTTGCAGACTACATTTATTACTTTAGATGAGATTTATTTTGTGATCTTCTCTCCCCTGCTTGTGTCCTCCATCACAGATGTGATAATGGAAATCTCCTGCAAATGGGATTGTTTTGAATAGCCTTTCAGGCTGTCTCTCCCCTGATGAAACACATTTGTTTCTGCTGCTTTTCCCCCCTCAGATGTCTTCGCTGGGAAAATGGTCTTTTCACAGCTTCCCTTGATGTGTCAGAAAGACAAAATCTGCTCTCTGAAAATTTAATTATCACAAATGGTGAGCTTGAGGAGCCAGGGCTTGCACAGACAGGGCCACCCTGTTCAGTTTCAGGAAATTCCCCCAACCTCAGCACATGCAGACATCATGCTGAACCTGTGCAGTACTATCTACTAACCTTTCCCCACAGGTCCTGGTGATAACACTGGCTCACAGTCAGCCACTTTAGCACCTGGACTCTTGTTCCCAAACAACACCTTTATTATTAGTACTTTCAAATTATTAAACAATAAAACAGAAAGAAATGAAAATGGACAGCAAATCACTCTTCTTATTGATACATGTCAGTTGTAATCCAAAGAACTCTCTCTCTCTTTACTTGCATGATTTTATTTTCTCCAATCATATCAGATTTCAATAATTCTGTATATGTTTACAAGTGGAATTAGGAGTCGATTTTGCTTCTTTCTTTCCTGTGACTTTATTGTAATATTTAATATATTCTAAAATAATCTTTGTTTTTTGTTTAAGCCAACATCCACTGAAGAGCTTTCGAAAGTTCTTCATGACGTCAAAAGACCTTGTCATGGCACTGGGTTTGTGACCCAGCGTTTATGCAATATCAGGTTTAAATTATCCTCTGTGATTTAGAATTGTTTATGGTTCTGTTTCCAGGTTTTTCCTAGTTTAGTTACTTGTATTTCTAGTTCTGAGTTTCTTGTTTCTTTTAGTCTTTTTGCCCTTTTCGTGCCTCCGTGTGTAGCCTTTCTTGTCTCTCATGCATGTTAAGTTCTGTCTCCATGGTTAGTCATTTTCAGTCTTTTCTCTGTGCACCTCGTGTTCCTGGTAGCTGTGTGTTTCCTCCACGCTCCTATTTCCTATTACTAGTTTCCCAGTTTCCTATTTTGGTTGTTTCTTGTACTTAGTGTTCCAGTTTTTACAGCATAATAAAGCTGCCCCCCTGAGTTCACTCCTTGGTTTATATATATATATATATATACATATATATATATATATATGTTTATATATATGAGTGTTTGTGTATTAATACAAAAACAATAAACATATATATTCAATTGTGTAATTTAAGTGATCTAGGTGGTTCTGTTTTAGAAGTTCAGTTAAGGCTAGCAATGTGTTTTGGAGTTTGTACGTTTTTCGTCTCTAGGGGCCCATACATAAACATACATAAAGAAAACCAAGTTTTTTTACATTACGAATTCCTTTTGTGCATAATTTTCTATTGTTGTTGATAATTAATTAATTAAAGCAACAAACCAGGTTGGGAGCCGAAAGAGCCGGCTCTTTTAAGTGAGCCGAGCCGAAAGAGCTGGTTCTCTAAAAAGAGCCGGAAATCCCATCACTAGAGCTCAGCCGAGTCATCCCAGCCGCTTGTCTCTGCTGGAAGCTCTGGGGAGCCGTCTGTAGCAGCATCTGCTGGTAGCTCGGGTGAGCCCTCCCAGTCTCCTCCTGTTCCCGCTGAGAGCTGAAGCGAGTCGTCTCTGTCTCCTCTGTTGTCAGCTGAGAACTTAGGCGAGTTTATCCAGCCAGCTACTGACCCCACATTTCTGCCTGAGCCGGAGAAGCTACCTGTGCAAGCTGTGTCCCCTGCGCAGCTCCAGCTAGCTCTGACTCCGCCAGAGGTTTCCAGACCATCTCTTTCTGATTCTGCCTCCACCAAAGTTTACCACGCCTGCTCAGCCATCAATGAAGCTACGCCGTGGCCGGCCACCTGAACTGAGTTGTTGCCGCTGCTTCCCATGCAGTCAGCCTCCAGAGCTGTTGTCGCTGCCGCTTCCCACGCAAGCCACTCCCAGAACTGATGTGGACTTTGTTGTTGTTGTTGTTGTTTTGCTTCCTGTTCATCCTATTCCTTAAGACTACATAAATAAAGTTTGCCAAAGAGATTTCAAGCTGTTGAAGAAAAAGGGTGTTTATATCAAATGTTGACTATCAAGTATGTTCGAATTTTACAACCTCTGTTTCGACTTGTATATTTTCATTGATATTTGTACGTGCTTCAATAAATTCCAATTTTTTCTGACAAAATGGGAAAAAAACAAGCGCCTTAAGACTTTTCCACTTTGCTGAATGAAAGTATCTAGAAACCATTTGATTGACAACAGTTTTTTTTCAGCATGACAATGATCCCAAACACCCTATCAATTCAGTAACAGCATACTGATAGAAAAACACACAATGGATCACTCTCAGTCATGAACTGTGTTTACTGTGATCCTGCAGAACCATCTGCAGAGACTTTACACTGTACTAACTGCACATGTGTCTAAGGTGGTTCAAGTGGCTCAAGAACCCAAACCTCAAAATGCAGAGTGCAGAGAATGAGACAAAGGGCTGCCAACATCCAGAAGCTGCTTTGGGATGTCCTTCAAGCAACCTGGAGAACGACTACTTAAAGAAACTACAAGAAAGAGTGTCTGTACTATGCTAGAATAAATATATATGTTTAGACTGTATGTTATTGTCTATACTATATAGGGGTGGGGGGAAAAATCGATACTGTTTAGTATCGTGATATTTTGTTTGCTGATAATTTATCGATACAGGGACAGCAGAAATTGATATTTTGTTACAAACAATTTTTTCGTGGACTGGAACATGCTCTGACTTCAGAGCATGTTGATCAGCTCCTTTTTCTGAGCAAGAATCCTGACATTCCTTCACTGTCCAAATGTGTTTAACTTTTTTTTTGGCAGCAATAAACATGACAGTTTACTTATTTTAATTTAAGACATGTTTTATTTTAATTATGTTTAAAACTTTTTTATTTAATGTAAAATTATATTTTGTTTTAATTTACTTTCAAATTCTTCAGTTGCTGAATGGGCTGCATAGTTTTCATAAATTGCATAGTTCAGAATAGCTATAATTGTACCAGATGGTTGCATTCAGTTAAGTTGGACTAGACTGTAATACAAACCGTTCAGTTTGTCAACAATAACACTGACTGAAATGAGAGAAAGACTGAGTGAGACTTTGATATTAGATAAAATGAATATTGTTAAAGTTTACCTTTATGTACAGAATTTGAATATCGCAAAATATTTTAAAAAATTGCAATAATATTGTATCGTGCGTTAAGTATTGTGATAATATCGTATCGTGAGTTGTATGGTGATTCCCACCTCTAATACTATACTAGAATTAGAGTGGTCAAATACTGACTTCTAAGCTCGTTAGAACTGTATGAACTCAACCACTAACTTTGCCTTACGTGCTGTGTTCCATGTATGTTTGCCAATTTTTTTTCATGTTTGCTCAGTGAGGAATATTATTGATTGAATGATTTTGATTAAATTAGTAGTTGAGACCTCACCTATACTGCTTATTTAGCCCATGCATTTCAATCAACCATGATCAAAAGTCAGGTATCTGACTCAGGTCTATCTGAAACCCCCAAACAGTCTTTGAACCATCAAGAACAAATCTTTTTTTTTTCTGTGATATTGCAATTGATTTTTACTATGAAGCTATTCTGTTGGAATTCACAAAGAAGGTGATTTTGTATTTGTCATTCCCAGATGTGGTCTTAAAGAGACACTGTTTGAATGGCAGTATGTTTCTCCAAAACCTGTATGTATCATTCAGCATTATTAGGGCCTTCACTAATGGCTGAATTACCCATGCCAAATTTGTGAGGAGGAAGCAGATTTTTATAGGATGAGAATGTTTTAATACTCATAATTTGCTTCTTGTTCATTATCCACAGTGGTGGAAGGCTGAATAATAAGGCCTGTTGTTGTTTGTGAAGCTATAATGCAACTGAGGTGATTGCGACAGTTTAATCTGCATGAACATCTATCCCTTCTGATGTCACTGTACCTCGTTCAGAATGGGTTCCCTCAAGGTTAATAGTGAACTCTGTACTCTGGATCCACCGTTAATTTCCTGCAATTTCCCATCTCATCTCTGCAAACAGATGTAGGATAACAATGGGAAGAGCTGAAACAAGGAACGTGCACTGAACAGGATGTCAGTGTGGTAACAATTATGCTTAGTAATGTAGATTTACTCATAACAATCATGCTGGTATAATTTGATTACCATGACACTGATGGAAATAACTTGCAGCCTGCATGAAAAAGTCACTGACCTCACAATCAAGAATACAACTAAAATTGGATCTCCTCCTCTGTGGCAGAGCCATAAATGGCAATAGCTATAAATTGCAATAATTTACCCAATAGCTATTAACATCTAAATGTGATGCATTTGGTGTCATGCCAGAGCCGTGTTTCATTGTGACCATCAGGGTCACCCTGCAGTAATGCAGAGCTACATTTGCATTAAATAAACAAAAAAGGTCACTGATTCTTTCTGTTAAATATAAAAGGTGCCATATTGAGAACATGACATAAGAACCACTAACTATAGCTGGATCTGACATAAGTATGAGGGCCTATGTGCTTGCCAATTTTTTGTGATCATGTAGGTCCATCTGCTTTACACTACATTGCAAAAGGATTCCAAGTGGCTCCTCACCCTCAATAAGTCTAAGTAGTTGTGAGTTTGGAATATCTTCCCCAATTGAAATTTTGCTTTGAACAAACAAAAGTTGTACTGTTGTAGCCAATTTTATGGACATTAACTGTTATGAAGTGATGATGTGTTAGCACAAATACATTTAATCAAAGTACTGGCAGAGAACTTCTAATTAAAATGAATGAGAATGAAAAATACTTCCATACATCCAGCAGGGTGATTGGCAGCGTACAATTGTGGTTTTATATCAGGTACTTGCGAGATCCTCCAGAATCAATGGAGCCCTATAGAGCCATTACTCAAAAATGTTAATTGCAAGGGGGAAAATTTTTCTCCTCATATTTTACTCCTTTTTATGGTGAAGACCATAGAAAATATAAATGATTAACATGGCTTGAAAAGCAGAAGTTAGGTTACATAGAAGTCAATAGGCTCACTTTTCTGTGTCCTTAGTAAACGATGTCCTGATAAGTTTGTGGCATGAATCACTAATTTAAGGTCATACATGGTATCACTACACTGCTAACATCAGGCCATCATTTACAACAAAGTGCCAACAAGTAAATCTAAGCAGTTGGCCGCCATTTCATGCCAAGATATTTTCTTCTATGTCATATGAGCTTAGATTACAAAAATGTTCATGTTTTAAAGAAAAGTTGGCTTGTTTAAAAACACGTTTTATTTCAGTTTGGAGATTATTGCCAAAAGCATTCCCTCCTCTGCCTTGACACGCATATGAACTTGAGTAACATCTCATTCTTAATCCATAGGGGTTAGTATGATGCTGGCTGACCCTTTTCAGCTAAATCAACTTCAACTCTTCTAGGAAGGCTTTCTCCAATGTTTAGGAGTGCGTCTATGGTGATTTTTTGACCATTCTTTCAAAAGCACATTTGTGAGGTGAGACACTGATGCTCACTCAAACTGGTCACGGTTCTACTGGAGGTTTCTTCCTGTTAAAAGGGAGTTTTTCCTTCCCACTGTCATCAAAGCTCTTGCTCATAAGGGGTCATATGATTGTTAGGGTCTTCTCTGTTTTCTTTCTGTTATTGTAGGGTCTTTACCTTACAATATAAAGTACCTTGAGGCAACAAATGTTGGGATTTGGTGCTATGTAAATAAAATTGAATTGAACTGGACAAAAAGGCCTCGCTAGTATTCTCCACTCTAATTAATCCCAAGGTCTCCTATCGGGTTGACTTCAGGACACTGTACAGGCCAGTCAAGTTTTTCCACATTAAACTCACCCTTCCAGGTCTTTATGAACCTGGATGTGCACTGGTCTACAGTCATGATAGAAGAGGAAGGGGCCAGAATGCCTTAGTATGCTGAAGCATTAAGAGTTCCTTTTACTGAAAGTAAGGGGCTGAATCTAACTCTCCTCAGGCCTGACCATTCACTCCTTCGAAGAGTTTTCACTGTAGCAGTCTCAGGACAATAATCAACACTCAGCCTTTGACCAAGTGATGAAAATTTATGGTTACATCTAGCACTAATAGTGCTGCATTTTGTGTATATAGCAAGTCATAACACTTGCATGGAAGAAAAACACACCCATTTTCTTCCTTTGAGTTACTGTTTTGTCAGAAGCCGTATGGCATGTTGGACCTCTTTAAAGAAAACTGGGAGGAAGGTCCTAGCCTAGTAAAATAAATGTAAATACGATCTAGATGTGAGAGCAAAGCTACATATGTTGGGAGGCTTTCATGGGAAAATTAGTTTCAGTGTCAGGAACATCAGCAGTGCCTGCACGACAGAGGCTAGGCGCAAACAATTTTCACCAGGAGACAAAGTGCTTCTGTTGCTCCCTTCACTCAGCTCAAAGTTACTCACCGGGTGGCAAGGACCCTTTATGGTCATGTGGTGAGTGGGGGACGTTGACTATGAAATGCTGCAGTCGGACTGGGGGGAGCCACACAGGTATATCACCTCAGTCATTTCAAAGTATGGAGGGAAGTGAAACTGCTTCTCTGGTTAGCCAGGTTTAGGAGCTGGATGAGTTGGGACCAGAGGTACCAAATTCCACCGTTCCCACCTCCCTCCATTATGATAACCATTTTATACTGGCCAGCAGAGATGGGCAGTAACGCGTAATCTGATTACTTTTTTCAAGTAACGAGTAAAGTAAGGGATTACTATTGCAAAAAAGGTAATTTGATTACTGTTACTTTCCCGTAAGCACGCTGCGTTACTGCGTTACTACGTTACTACGTTACTAAAACCGTGATTTTTTTTTCCGAGAGTGTCTCGTGACAATGATGTAAGCGAGTGCGACGTTCGTGGCAACAGCTGTGTGCAGATCAACAATGGATAATAGGGCTTTGGAGTT